>NC_064648.1:192204188-192525150 GCF_023864345.2 Schistocerca serialis cubense
ATAATCATTTAACCCTACAGCAATGCTGTATGCCCCCAGGAAAACTTATGACTGTAGTTTTCCCCTCGCTTTCAGCCTTTTTCAGTACGAGCAGAGCAAGGCCATTCTGCTTGATGTCACAAGGACGTTCAGTCAATTGGTGCCCTTCTTTAGGAACCACACGTTTTCCTGACCTCTCAACAGATACCGCTCCATTGTGGCTGCGCCTATGTTATGGCTATCTGTATCACTGAGGGACGTAAGCCTTCCCATCGACAGCTCGGTCCACGGTTCACTGGGTCAAAGGGGGGGAGGGATACAGAGCTACATAATTACAATCGCTGACAGCGATCATTTTGAATACAGCCAAGTGTCGTGTGAAAACACACACATTCATTTCTCTCAGGAAGTAATAAGGGTTTAGTTTATTTCCAAGACAGAAATGAAATTTTGGTTAAATAGCGCGCATACACATAACATACATAACATTTATTGATGTGCTACGGTGGTCTTGCTCTATGCCTTTTAATTGCTTTCACAAACTGTTGCCAGATAGTTTACGAAACTGCCCACATTACCATTGTCATTTTGTTTCAGGGTATCTGCGCAAGTAGTAGCGCTGCACGAAAATAACAATCTTGAGTCTCCTTAGTTTTTGTTGGTGTGGAGGATCTGGGTGTATCACATCCTCCTGATTCCATGTCGTTTGTGGTGGCCATAGCTGTTCCACTACTCCATCTGATTCACCCAGAAGCCTCCATGTCATTTCCTCCCATAGGTTCTGCAGCACTGCTGGTGGAAGCTGCTACAGCATCACTTTCATGTCACGAGCTTCCATCTCTCTGAAATGTACAAAATAATGATTAGGATGCTGAAGGAAATTAGGCCATGCACTTTGAAAGGAATCGTCCCGGCATTTCACTAAAGTGATTTAGAGAAATGATGGAACAGCTAAATCAGGTTGCCTGGACACATGTTTGAACCACTGTCTTTCTGAATACGATTCCTTTGTGCTATCCACTGCTCCACCTCGTTCAGTATGATTTTTAGCAGTAGTACTAGCAGATGCAAAAATTTAATTTCTATAAATTATATTTAGCGTGAAATACCCAAACGGCAATAAATTAAGACATTGAAAAGTTTAGTTGAATCGAGTAATCTGTAGATTCCTGCTGCTGGTAATTATTAAAATCACTGCTCAGATATAGTGCCATCAATTAGATAGAGGTTGTTTCACTTAATAGGTCACAAAGAGGCCTACACAAATATGAAAACTTATCTGAGAAATACAGATACTGTGGCAGCAGAAGTGAAGGGGCGTATGAAGATTTCACTTTGACACAGTAAGTGCTGGCTCATATAGCATGGTTGGATGAGATTTCTGGATGAAGTACTGATCCCATCCCCACTATATTTATGTAATTGAATTAAGGTCACAAAATATCTCATTTATGTGTTATACATAAGCCTGCTGTACAAATATACTCACCAATGGCGGGGCGCCAGAATGCTCATCGACGTACACTACGTGTAAGGCACTTATTTCCAAAAGCCACAAACAATCCGCAACCTAAACGTAAGAAAAATAATGGAAGGGTACATGCATGCAATTAACTTATACCAAACGGAAGGGCAAAAACCGTTTTGAGTAGGTAACTGGAGTTACATTCAATAGATGTTGACGAAGCTACCTTGCTGTTTAGAGATAAGTAAGGCCCTTGTAGAAATTCAAGTTCTGCTGATAGCGTATAGCTGGCTCATACAGTTGAAAATGATTAGCACCTAATTTCAGCAAGTGCGAGAATTTGTTTGGAGGCTGCTGAGGGATACACTGTCAAGTACAGTATGTGTGGTGTTTATAATGCAAAAGGTGAACGTTGAATACTTACAGGATCTGTCCCACCTACACGTCTCGTCTTTATTCCACGAGGAAGCCGTTTTGCTAGAAAGTCTGAAGTTGGCAGCAGTGTAAGTTGAGATGCATTCCACGTTGCTGCGCTGAAGTTGTGGAGTGTTCACCAGGGCAGTGCCGGTACAGCTCTTTATAAAGCTGGGTTCCCGCGGGGCGTGACCACGAATGTGTACCACGCTTTCGTGCCGTGACAGGAGGGAAACCATCAGTCGTGGGGCGTGGTCAGTTCACACGGTGTTCGAGTGTCAACGAGGGCGTAATTCAGTTGATCGCGCGAAGCCGGCCGTGAACGAGCTCCTTATCGAGAGCTGTGCTGTGGTGAGTTCGGTTTTTGCTACCGTTTTGGCACAGAGAATGAACCGGTTGGTGGAACCCCAAGAAAAACGGAAGAAAAGACGATGGTGGGTCAGGAACTGGACACTTCAAAGAACATCGAGGGCACATAATTTGGTTGACATGGAACTAAGAAACCATTATCCTGAAGATTTCAACATCTTATTACGAATGTCTCGTGCGCAGTTTGACTACCTTTTGGAACGCGTTTCACGTCTTATTTCAAAATCAGACACTAATATGAGACAAGCAGTAAAAGCAAAAATTAAACTTCAAGTAACTTTACGCTATTTAGCCACAGGGGACTAAAAAAGTCTAAAATATTTATATCGTGTTCCAAAGAACACAAGTACTAAATTTACACCTGAAACCTACGAAGCGGTCCACAAGGCACTTATGGAATACATACAGGTAATTACAATAACATATAGTATGTAACTTTTTCTTTTATTATTTATTAGAATTTTCAACATAGTAATGTATGAGTATTCTAGGTGTAAGTATTTAAGGAATAAAAAGAAACAATAATACGAAAATGGTTAATCAGCACAATAATATTGATCATTTAAAATATTACCAGCATAGAAAAAAGTAATCGTTTGAGTAATAAAATAAGATCGATCTATAAATTTGTAAATAAATAGTCATCTGAGAAATCAGCTCTCATATTTGATTCTCTCTCACTTGGTAGTGTTGATTTTGTTATTGTAGGGGATGTGCGTTTCCGCTAAAGACTTATCTGATGAAACCTTACAGTTGGCGCAACATGTTTCGATAGGAAAGGATCTACAACTAACGAGTTTCAAAGGCTCGAAGAGTTGCAGAAAATACTTTCGGCATACATGTGAGTAAATTTAGAGTATTTGAAAAACCAATATCTTTAAAAATACAGTCGGTGGACAAAGTAGTACTATCCTGCTGGTCGTTGCACAACTGGCTGCGGAAAACGAATCCCGCATACATCTCACGAGGTTTAATTGACTTCGAGGATGAAAACCATCGTATTTTCCCTGGATCGTGGTGTCAAGAGGAAATTACTGGCCTACAGAACCTTCTGCAAACGCTTAACATACATCCACATCGACAGGCACAACGAATTCGGGATAAGTACTGTGATTACTTTAATAATGAAGGTGCTGTGCCCTGGCAAAATGTACTAGTCGGCGACGTTCCAAATACAGAACTGTAGAGCACATCAGTGTCAATATTGTGCTCAGTTATTTAGTACATGGTTGTCTTCAATTAGTATGTGTCACAAAGTAATTGCATTGCTAGATATATTTTATAATAAGAATGTATTGTTACAGTGCTAGCTATTGTTGTATTAAAAGAAGCTGGTACAGTTCCTATGATACGCCTACTACTCTGTATAATCATTGTAAAAACTGTTGTAATAATGTAAATGTAAGGAACAAAAATTTGAAAATGTATAAAATTTCAAATACGGAAACAAACTTTTATTTCACATACCAGATTTGATAGTGTGGCTCGCTGCTGAACGAATGGGCGAATGAAAGAATTCATCTTGTTAAACCAGAAGATTTTTGGTTTATAAACCTCGTCAGTGCCAGCTCTAGACCGTTAGCTTTCGATTATTTTCTTCAGTTCCTGACAATAAGAACTCCTAGAGTTTTTAAATTTCGCAATTACTTCTTTCGCTCTGACTCCTGGAATTTGGAGCGCATCACTAATTCTTTTGGCAGCAGCCATTCTTGCATCTCGGTCTCTGTATTCTTCTCTTTCTACAAGACCAGCTCAGTAGCGTAAAGTTCCAGAAATTCTAAAGTTTCACTGTCTTCCAACTTCATCACACAACCTTTAATGGCACTGGTTGCATCTTGTTGTTTGTAGCACTAGATGTTGTAATCTGACACAGCCACAGACGAGGCAAGCTCACAACTGAAAAACACGTTTGATATGAAGCGTGAGCCCTCACGCCTGCCCGTGACGTCACCGTCAAACTCACGTCTCTTCGTTCACACGGGTAGTGTTCCCCACGACAGCACATCTCACGCTAGTGTGTCACGCCCTGTGGGAACCCCGCTTAAAGGGAAGTATGGCCACCCTATTCTGCTGTGTTTGCTGCCATCCGTAGTTGCCTGAAATCACATCTCGTGACATTAGCAGCCATTGTGGGCCCAAGCGTTGTGTGTGAAGCACGGTAAGTGCTGTGTATTTTCAAAGTTTTACATAGAATGATGCCTCAGTGCTGTGCTATCGGCTTTTCGTTTCGAGGCAGAAAGGGAGGAAAACTGTACAGAATTCCTTCTGAAGGGAGTGATGCAACGAGAAGGAGAATATGGCTGATGAAAATCAGTGGAGCCAACTGGCAGCCCACAAGAAACTCTCGCTTGTGCGTGGAAAGTAGTTTTTATTCATTAGTGCAAATCATCTCCTGGTTTGAGAATAGCTGTGTAACAAACTTGCCCTATCTTGACTCACTTCGTGATCAGATTTGCTGCGTCATTACACGTGGTCAGCCTCAAGCCGGTCAAGTTTTTTTTAAAAGGTGCATTGTTTGCAAGCCTATTTTTTTTGGACAAACCATAGTGAAAGTTATACATTTATAGTAAATCTGTAATGTACTGACTGCTATAAAGGCATACTTTTTGCAACACAAAAGATGTAATAGGTAAACATTGTTTTTCGTTCCGTAGTTTGTAGGTCCAACTGTTGAAGACGGAAAGTGCCGTATTTGGATGCTTTAATGTATGTTGTTGTGTCCCCCAAAAAGTAATCTATTATGGCTATCTGAACATTAAAGGTCAATAACAATGCCTCATTTTCAGTAAATTTTGTGAAAATAACTATTGTGATAATGACGTGCCTCTTTAAAGTAAATATTACTTGAATTTAATAGTGTAGGACAACGGTTTCGACTAACATTGAAATAAATGAAAAAAATAGCATAGTTGAATTCCAAAGTCAGTCGTAACAGTACAGTATATTTATAATTACTTCTTTTAACACAGCATCTTGTATAATCAGCAGTCTCAGATGCAAATACTACACTATGTGATCATAAGTATCCGGACACGTGCCTGAAAATGACTTGCAAGTTCGTTGCGCCCTCCATCGGTAATGCTGGAATTCAGTATGGTGTTGGGCCACCCTTAGTATTGATGACAGCTTCCACTCTCGCAGGCATATTTTCGATCAGCTGCTGGAAGGTTTCTTGGGAATGGCAGCCCATTCTTCACGGAGTGCTGCACTGAGGAGAGGTATCGATGTCGGTCGGTGAGGCCTGGCACGAAGTCGGCATTCCAAAACATCCCAAAGGTGTTCTGTAGGAGTCAGGTTAGGACTCTGTGCGGGCCAGTCCATTACAGGGATGTTATTGTCATGTAACCACTCCGCCACAGGCCGTGCATTATGAACAGGTGCTCGATCGTGTTGAAAGATGCAATCACCATCCCCAAATTGTTCAACAGTGGGAAGCAAAAAGGTGCTTAAAACGTCAATGTAGACCTGTGCTGTGATAGGACCACGCAAAACGACAAGGGGTGCAAGCCCCCTACATCAAAAACACGACCCCATCGTAACACCACCGCATCCGAATTTTACTCTTGGCACTACACACACTGGCAGATGACGTTCACTGGGCATTTGCCATACTCACACCCTGCTATCGGATCGCCACATTCTGCACCGTGATTCGTCAATCCACACTACGTTATTCCACTGTTCAATCATCCAATGTTTACGATCCTTACAGCAAGGGAGGCGTCGTTTGGCATTTACAGGCGTGATGTGTGGCTTATGAACAGCTGCTCAACCTTGAAATCCAAGTTTTCTCACCTCCCGCCTAACTGTCACAGTACTTGGAGTGGATTCTGATGCGGTTTCTGATTCCTGTGTGACGGTGTGGGTAGATGTCAGCCTATTACACACCAAGACCCTCTTCAACTGTCGGCGGTCTCTGTCAGTCAACAGACGAGGTCGGCCTGTACGCTTTTGTGCTGTATGTGTCCCTTCACGTTTCCACTTTGCTATCAAATCGGAAGCAGTGGACCTAGGGATGTTTAGGAGTGTGGAAATATCACGTACAGTCATATGACACAAGTGACAGCCAATCACCTGACCACGTTCAAAGCCTGTGAGTTCATCGGAGTGCCCCATTCCCCTCCCTCACGATGTCTAATGACTAGTGAGGTCACTGATATGGAGTACCTGGCAGTAGGCGGCAGCACAATTCACCTAATACGAAAAACGTATGTTTCTCGGGGTGTCCCGATGCTTTTGATCACATAGTGTAGGTAGGCCTAGATTACGTGCATCACACAATACTTGTTGTCACACAGGAAACCTGAACCTAATGAAAATTAAGCTTGTATAAAGATACATTACCTAAAAGATGTTAGTTATGTGATGTAAAATGAAATTTTTTCAGTAAGTTTGCTGGTAAAAGCTGAGTGTTACAATGTTCGTGTATAGCTACAGTATCTAATTCATAGGTTTCTGAGCTTCTTGCACTGTATGTAGTTATAAGTAGCATGTGTTCAGTTCTATTGATATTGCATATATTTTATATATAGCAAAACGAAGACAATGGAATGTAGTCGAGTTAACTCGGGTGATGTTGAGGGAATTAGATTAGGAAATGAGATGCTTCAAGTAGTAAAGGAGTTTTGCTATTTGGGGAGCAAAATAACTGACTATGGTCGAAGTAGAGAGGATATAAAATGTAGACTGGCAATGGCAAGGAAAGCGTTTCTGAACAAGAGAAATGTGTTAACATCAAGTACAGATTTAAATGTTAGGAAGTCTTTTGTGAAAGTATTTGTATGGAGTGTAGCCATGTATGGAAGTGAAACGTGGACGATAAATGGTTTACACAAGAAGAGAATAGAAGCTTTCGAAATCTGGTGCTACAGAAGAACGCTGAAGATTAGATGGGAAGATCACATAACTAATGAGGAGGTATTGAATGGAATTGGAGAGATGAGAAATATGTGGCGCAACTTGACTAGATGAAGAGATCGGTTGGTAGGGCGTATTCAGAGGCATCGAGGGATCGCCAGTTTAGTATTGGAGGGCAGCGTGGAGGGGAAATATCGTAGAGTGAGACCAAGAGATGAATACACTGAGCAGATTCAGAAGGATGTAGGCTGCAGCAGGTATGGGGAGATGATGAAGCTTGCACAGGATAGAGTAACATGGAGAGCTGGATCAAACCAGTCTCTGGACTGAAGACCACAACAAAAACATATTTTATGTTATAATATATAGTTATAATGTATAGTTTTGAAATTTTTTATATCGCTCAAATAAGGAAGTTTGTAACTAAATTGACTGATAGTACTGTTTCTGTTTACAAGAATCATTTCACTCCAGACCAGTTTGAAACCAGCAGAGCTGGTGGACTGGTAAAACGCAAACCAAATGCTGTGCCAACCATTTTTGGTGATCACAAGCCACCAGTGGTACGTAAAGGTCCTGCTGAGAGGAAACCTGTTGGCCTACTAGAGAAACATACTGGAATGAAACTAGAAAATAAGGTTCCCTGCTTCAACAGATTTCTACATGCGGTATGCTGTCACTTGCTGCTGAATTATCGCACTTTGAACATCTTGTGTGACTGCTAACAGTTCACATTTATTGTTTTCATCCGCAGGACACACAGAATTTCCCTTCAGAGCACTATTCTTGCCAACAGTGGACTTACTTGTAATGTAGAAGTTGTCGCAGGATCTACTTTGTAAATTGAGTACAATAAGCAAATACTTTTTAAAAGTTGTTCTAAATATGTAGCTTAGACTTTCTTCTTTAGAAATTATATATCGTACTCCCATTCTAAGCATCAGTTGTGTACAGAAGCAGACTCAAACATTTCATTTATAACAGCTGTATATTTTTCAAACTGACTTGTCCAGGCTCTGTTGATGGTGGGCACAAAATACTTTGTCACACGGTAATTTAGCGAATGGGACCACATCTCTGAAATCCTCTGCTATACCCTCAGGACAGGACAGATAGTTTAATTTGTGGAAAAGGGGCCAAAATGAATGGCTATCAGTTGCAATCAAACATAGTACTTTACTGATTTGACAAACATTACAATAAAAAAGAAAACATTAAATACAGACCAAGCCGAACATTTATTTTAGAACTTAATTCCTCAATAAATGAGCCATTCAATTCCCTCAAGGGAAAAACAAGTTTAATTTAAAACTGACTGAAAGCCAATAACTTAAAACCAAAAACAGGAATTTGAATTTCAAAGGCAGAAGGTCTTATCTTAAAGCATTTCTTAAAATCAGGCTGAAGGCCCAAACAACGTCACTCCTTAAGGGCAAACAACTTTAACTTAAAATGGGCTAGAAGCCATACAGAAACAAAGAACAAGAACAAATAAGGAAAGACAGTACATCAAACTGCACTCAGAAGTTTCCAAGGGCTGGCATGGAATTCAAACACTAACGCTCGCTTAGGGGAGATAGGCAGTCAGCCCAACAATTCTCAATCTGACGGCAACCCAACCGACAGACAGTCAATGGACCAAGTGTTAGGATAACTTCCACTCCACCTGACCAGCACACGACGAGGAGTTCAATGGAACAACGCGGAAGGTATTGGCGCCCACAACGAATTACACATTCAGCTGTCAAACTACACGCCGTGCTGGACAGCCACGACACGACGAGGAAAATGCACTGCCCGAATTTACGTCTACGGCCAGGGCAGGTAACTGGAACATTAACGGCCACAATGCAGAAGATTCCGCTGGTGCACTTCGATTCAAAATAATAGAGTTAAGTTAAACTCCACAGAAGGATGGGCTAGAATTTCGCCAACTCGAAAACACACACTGTTGCTCACGGGAAGGTCCTAACAGCCCACAATGAAGTTCAAGCGACACAATGTGAACAGTTGGGGCTGGCTGGTAAATTAAGTAAAGACTCAACTTTCGTGTCCGGGATCGGTGAGCCACGGCCCTCGTAGCAACTGGAGCAGCCCCTCACACTGTGGACACCGCCAGCGGCCCCGGCCGAACCACGCGCCACGGAGACTTCCTCGACGCTCCTCGTCAACCGACCGACTCCCGCACGTGGCCCAGTCGGAAACTGTAAGCGCAGGGCCAAAGATATTACGAGGCTGCGAATATCGGTACAGGCTGCTGCTGCCACTTTGCGGAGAGAGGGGATAACACCACAGTCTCAATAACGGCGGGAGACTAATCACAGAATAGCGACCGAGGTTTAACGCAAAGCATAACACGAGCCAGAAACGGCTCAGTCTCTTACATAAACAGTTCACTTGTATTGGTATCTGATGGAAATAAAAACCAATGTCTTTTCTCATACCTTTCAGCTACATCGTTTCTACAGCTTTCCATTGGACACTGTATATACCGTATTCTAATTTGCAGTTAAACATTATACCTATCTGAGAAAATAGATACTTTGATTTCTTACCACAGCCGTTTAAAGTTTACTTCAAAGTCAGTGGCTTTTCTGTACCATTTATGTTTTTAAAACTCTGCATACAGGGCTTAGGATTTGTTGGCAATATGTGGTACAACAGGTGCTAATACGTCTAATGTTGTGGTTAGGTTTGGTCGTGATTATTTAATCTTTTATTGTAAGTAATATTTATTTGCACTTAAAAATAATTCGCACTACCACCCACATCGGTAAGTACCACTGTTCTCACAGCTCTTGTAATTCAAGTATTCGAGCCTCACGTGTTCCACTGCTATTGAAGTGTTGCACAGTGAAGCTGTGTTACATTCTATTGCAGTCAGATTTATGTGGTGGCTAGCAAAGATCGTACAGATTTTTGGAAACACTATGGTATTGTTTGCTGGGAATTAAATATAATTGGTCACCCACAATTTCAGTTTAGTATATGGCATTACTTTCCATTACAACGTAGTAAGAGGACACCTGGAATATTACCACTCAGATTTTCATAATTTGCTTCTGTCCTTCGAAACTAAGTTTTCACACCTTATGAATCTTCAAGTCATATACCACAGCCTACTGAGAATCAATTACTGGCTACTTAAAAACATATTATAGTATTAAATAATTTTTATTTTTGAAGATTGCAATATTGCAGATTTATGTTCCAGATGTTGGACAGCCTTCAAATGTGCCCAATGACATCAGTCCTGCAGAGAACTTGGACACAACAGAAGATGAAGTCACCATCCTGAAGAACCCAGTACAACAGCTTCAGGCTGGAATTGAAGCTTTACAGAGAAAACTCGTCCTCTCTCAGAAAAGGGAGAGAGGAGTGTGTTCAGAAAAAGACAACCTCCTCGCCAGTGTGCATGGTTTATTCGGTGCAGAACAGTTTGCAGTGTGAACAAAGGGGACATGTAAGGGTAGCAAATGGTCAGTGGAAACACTGCAGAAAGGGCTAAAAAATAGACCACCTTGTGGTAGTATGGGGTACAAAGTCCTGCTGGAAAATAAATTTCCATTTCATTCAGACAGAACCCTGAGAAGTTCACTACTGAATGTGAAATTTAGACCTGGTGTGCTGAAGGAGCTAATGAGTTCCCTGAAAGTAGAGCTTGCCCTCATGTTACCAGTGGAGAAACATCGTGCTCCCACGATGGATGAAGTTAGTATCACTCCATCATTCGAATACAATTGAAGCAATGGCTGCTTCATTGGTAATGATATGACACACCTCCATCAAATCTTGCCCTTGCAACTACTATAGCTTCTCATGTATTAGTTTTTATGCTGGGTGGTATCACCTCAAGATGGAAACAAATCATAGGTTACCATTGCCTCAGATGTTAGGTCACATAGTGCTTAGAGCCATTTTACCATTACACGTGGCCATCTTTTTTCCAGTTCTCATGTCAAACACATAATTATAAACATTATTAGAGAATCTCAGGCACTCGAACAATGTTCACTGCATGGTGTCAGATAAGGCAGGGCAAAATTGAGCTGAATAGCAAGAATTTGGAATTGTTGTCGAAAGGTTTTCAAAATTAGTTTCTACCAGTATCCCTTTTTTTTTGAACTGTTGAATTGGAAGATCCCTGATATCTTGTGGTATGGCATTAAAAAATTTTATGGACTTGTAACTATAAAAAAAACACAAAAGTGCTTCTTATACAAGTCCATCAAAATTTTTAATGCCATACCCCAACATATCAGGGATCTTCCAATTCAACAATTCAAAAAAAAAAAAAAAAAAAAAAGTAAAAGAATTTCTTCTTGAGCTCAGCATTTATGAAACTGATGAATTTTTAAGGGAGGCAAAGAATAGGGTATGACTACACTTTGTGATCAGTTTTTATGTGCTTCTATATATGAGTAAGTCTGTAAGTGGCTAAATTTACTATGCAATATCAATTTGTACCAGAAGTTTCTCTGTTTTGTATTTGTGTGAAGGTACCATAATTATTTGTGTAATATTTATATTGTGTAATATTTTTCTTGTTTTTGTAATTATTTGTGTAACATTTATACTGTGTACTATTGACTTTTGTAATGCCTCAGATGATCTCTGAGGTCTCTACAACAATAAAAATCAATCAATGATAATTGGAAACTAATTTTCCTCGCAGATACACCACACATTTTGAAAAATATGAGGAACCACTTATTCAATGGACAATGAGTCTTCCTTTGAGAAAATGTTGTCGAGGAACGTGATCTGCCTCGTAATGAGGTACAAATAAATCGTGTAGAACAGTTGCTTGAGGTGGACAGTGGTTTAAGTCTTTAACTGGCACCACAACTGCGTGAGAAGCGTTTGATTCCAAACCATTACGAGAAAATGAAAGTTGGCTCGCCTACTGCCCTAATTAACAGCCACACTGCGGCAGCCAGTGAGTATGCTGTCAAGACAGAGAAACTGCAGCAAAATACTTTAACCACAGCACGGTTTCTAAAGCACGTTCGTGAGTGGTTGTGCCTCATAACATACAGAGCTCTAAGTATGATTCCGAGTCGTTCTGATGAACAAACATGCGGTGAGGCTCTCTGTCATCTTAAGGACACTCTGTGTTTATTTCAAAACTTGAAAATTGGGTGCCTGGTGTAGTTTTGACAAAAATGGCTCTGAGCACTATGAGACTTAACTTCTGAGGTCATCAGTCACTTAGAACTTAGAACTACTTAAACCTAACTAACCTAAGGACATCACACACATCCGTGCCCGAGGCAGGATTCGAACCTGTGACCGTAGCGGTCACACGGTTCCAGACCCCAGCGCCTAGAACCGCTCGGCCACCCTGGCTGGTGTAGTTTTGACACCTGGAGGTATTTTGGAGAAGCAGGACACATTCCTGAATGAGAAGAAATTTAAATTTCTGCTGACAAGTAGATTTATGCAAGATGGCTTAGAAAATCTGTTTTCAATTGTCCGCTACAAACATCCAGTACCAACACCACGAGAATAGAAATCAGCACTGAGGGCTATTACTCGTTCTCAGTTCTTTAATACTGCCACTGATAATTATGAAAATGAAGGCAGTAGTTTGCAGGCAGAACCACTGGGGGAATCTGTAAGTGAAGACGATGATAAGTGTGCTGAGGAAGTTGGAGAGCCACTTTGTAACATGGTGTGTGATGAAGAGCAGCAGTCTCAATACTATTTGTGTGGTCACACTGTCAGGCAGGATATGAAGAGTCATGCACTTTGCAAATTTTGCGAGGAGCACTTAATAGCGTGCAAAGAAAATCTCTGTACGTGTGTGAACGTGCTTTTACATCTGAAGTCCTTCACAGATACCTCACTTATTGAGCCATCAAGTGAGGTCTTAAGTGTGTTGCAAAAGGCAGAGATGTGTTTGAGAAGCAACAAGAAGAAATTACTCACAGGTGAATTGTTGCTCTGTGATGTAGGCACTGCCGTGCCTGCATCAGTGAAGGAGAAAGTAGTTTTCCCAGCCTGCCACAGTGTACAGGAGAAAATAATTCACAGTTTCCTGGCAACAAGAATTCATCTGGTTCCAAGGGAGGGAAATAAAAGATACCAGGGTGTAGTGGCACAAGGCAGTAGAAGCAGGCCATGACAAAGTTACTGCAGAAACTGTGAGTTCCAAAATCACTCTTTAGTAAATGATTTGAAAAATTGACATTTAAACTTCTTTTGGTTGCCTTATTCTTTTCAAATGGTCTCATTTTTGTTTTAATTACAGTGATTTTTATAAATTGTTGTTCTATGTTTCTTTCTGAGTCTTGAGTGTATAATATTTGCAAGCATTGTATAATATTTGCAATCTCGTATAATATTTGCAAGTAAACTATGTCCCTCTCCAGAATTCAGAATGATGCGTATATAAATAAAAACTTCATCCATCGACATGTGTGTATTTTACTTCTGTGCTTTGCCACCACCTTTGTTTCTTCTTTGTGCTTCATTTGTGTTCTTCATTTTTTCTCTGGATTTTAATAGCTTTTTATACATATGATGTACCTACATTTTATATAATATTGTAGACAGGAAAAACAGCATACATTTTTCGAGGAAGAACATTGGCTTGTACTCTATACCCTTTTATAGCTCAGAATGAAATAGCACATATGCAAAATCTGCTAAAGAATACTTCTTGAAGAATACTTGTTTCCAAACAAGGTAAAATGTAAAGGTCATTTCAAGTAAATGTCATGCACAGTTTGTATTGTAACTGCTATTTTTATTTATCTTCATAATCTAGCAATTTATGTAGAAAACCATGAAAATCGAATGGAAATGCAGTCAACTGGGGTAACTTGGCAACACTTTAGACCATTTTTTGAAAATACTGCCCACAAAATATGTTACTTGTTGCAACACGTGTTGTAGTTAAAGTTACTGAGTGCTTTTGATAGTAAAAATATAAACAAACTGACCTTTTGCTGTAATATTTTAATATTTATTCTGATAAAGCTACAGTGCCATTTTGGCTAAGTTTAGGTCAGTTGTGGACAACACATTATTTTACTTACATAAAATGCTCTGGGCAATTTTAAGTCATTCCCAGAGTACATCAGTGGTTAATAAGAAGCCTAAATAAATTGTTCTATTTCAGTAATGCAGGTTTATATTGAAATTTAAGGATATCTATATAGGCCTGTTATTAACAGTTATTAAGCTAATGGGGTATAAATGTAAAATAACACATTCCTTCAGGATGTTTTTAATGACACGTATTACAAATAATAGTGCACACATTGTCTTCAAAGTAGAACAACACTTTCAGTAACACCATGTAGTAAATACATTCGCCCGCATCTCGTGGTCGTGCGGTAGCGTTCTCGCTTCCCACGCCCGGGTTCCCGTGTTCGATTCCCGGCGGGGTCAGGGATTTTCTCTGCCTCGTGATGGCTGGGTGTTGTGTGCTGTCCTTAGGTTAGTTAGGTTTAAGTAGTTCTAAGTTCTAGGAGACTGATGACCGTCGCAGTTAAGTCCCATAGTGCTCAGAGCCATTTGAACCATTTTTAAATACATTCCGTCAAACATTTTCAGATATTGAGTGTAGATGTTCACTGATATTATGGACCACGCCCCTTTCTGTTAACAGGTATTGGGCGAGATTCAGCTTTTCTATTAATACACTGTCTTTACAGTACAACACTCCATCTTAGCTTTCAAGCCAAAACCTACTTCTTTTTTCCTTTCGTGGTCCTGCAATTGCAACTTATTTTAAATGAGATATACTTGCCTTAAATATCTGCTGCAGTGACTTTTCCAGCTTATGATTTACCTTCATACAGTCTAATGACAAATCATTTATTTGGAAGCTATATTCAAAGATAGGCCTAAATGAAAATTTAACGAACAAATCTATCAGCAAGCCTAGAACCATGTTCCCTTATTGGTAGTGACAGAAATGACGTTTATAAGTTCCCTGTGAGACTGCTGTTTACACCTAATTCAGCTAATTTCATGCTACTATCACCAGCATCTCCAGGCTCATTATTTCAATTTCAATGTCTGAAGACTGCAGCTAGAGTTTTTATATATTTTCTTGGTTTTGGGTTTATCTTGGTCCCAATGGGAAAGATTGCAGGAACTCGACTTAACCATTCAGTTAATTTTAGTCATTTCTGGCCTTTTGTCTTCTTTTACATTTCTGTTACTTGCTTTCCAATCCATTTGAACAGCAAAGAAAAGTCAGAAGAGGTAATAGGATGGTTAAATAATAATTTAATAACAAAATAGGAGTCTTAGAGACAAAACTGCCTCTGCTAGCAGATAAAACAAAAAATAGTGAGTGGGACCGTACAAAGTTATAATGACTCGTAAAAAATTTGACATGACTGACTGTAAAGTATGGTTTAAACGTATATTTGGGGTGCTCACAACAATAAATTGTACTTTCTTCAACACAATAAAAAAGTAAAAAAAGAAAACATTTAGGCACGATGCAAGTACAACCTTACTTTCAGTAAACATTAACGTTTACTGGGAGACTATTATTTCTGGTGCAACGTTGACGAAGATCTGTAGTATACTAATAAAGAGTAGACTTGTTACCGTTTTCTACAGCCTACTTTTGATGATACGACTAATTTTATTTGAAAAAATTTCAAAAATATTGTATTCTCTGGTACTTTCGTAACCATTCTCCTAATGCCATGAAGAAGAATATGCAGAAAATATTTTGTGAGGTAGACCTGACAAAAATATACAGTATGCGTAATCATAAAGGCACGTTTATCGATTCTATTTACTATATATGAATGCAATGCTTTATTTCGTATAACAAAAGAGACATTTGGCGAATTTTCGTACTACGGAGTAGCAGGAACAAGAAGTAAGTTGATATAGAGCTTTAAATTAGCGATTGATTTTACCCTGCACTTGCGACATAATATTGGTTTCCTTTTGTCCTGACTATTGGGTAGGATCAATTTAACGCTAATTACGAAAACAGATGTTGAAACACGATACCGTATCACAAACTGCGAAATCTGCTTTCGCTATTAATAAAGAATAGCAGGCAAAAAACTGTTATGGTCCCCACAACAAATGCATTTCGACTCATTTAGCTTTAATTTGTTGAAATTTTTTGTAGAAAAATATCCGACATGTTCCGTTTGAAGCCACTGATCAGTTTTAGCACTGCATTAGAGAGCTAAGTGAGCTTTAATAAACACGGGCCACGGCTATATACTCTGCAGCAGTCAATGAATCAGCAGGCGGCCATACTTTCCCTATACAGAGATCATGCGCTGCAGCTCGCGCCTACCATCTGTCGGTGGCAGTCCGTACTACTCGAGTCCGGCTACTCTCCACTGCGCCCACCTGCTGCTCTGTCGCGTCACTCCTGTACACTACGTGCAGCCTCCTCCATACACCTCCTGCCGTCTTCTGCTTGCTTGGATTTCCAAAGTATCCATTTTGTTTCCCATTTTTCGTTAGAGTTGTCCATTTTCTCTTTACTTTGCTATATGATACACTTATTTCAATTCGTTTAAATTTCACAACTTATACACGTATCTTTAGGATAGTTGCCAAAAGTGATCTGTGAATAATTTGTCACACTTTACAATTGTCTTTGTTTTTAATTCTGTTTTCTTTTCAAGGATTTCGATTCTGTATAATATTGACATGCACTCACAATTACATCTCTTTTCATGCGTTGTTCCAAAGATGTTATGTTGTAACGTTAATAAATAACTAAATTACATAAAAAAGCACGACCTTCTGGCGCATAATTTTTGAAAATCGGGATGGCATTCGCACTAACCTGGAAAAAAAAAAATAAAGAAATCTTGAGTGCAACGGACAGTCTGACGTCGTCCCAGATGGTACCAAAGCACATATTCTTGGCATCTAAGCATCACTTTTCGTCATAATTCGAGAGTTCCACTGGGAAAGACGAAACGTGGGAAGAATTTTTACGTGAAGCACCCTGCTTTGGTCGACGTCGCTGCGCTGTTTACATCTAGTCCACATAAACCTGGAGTACAGTCGAAGTAAGACCCTACAACATTAAGTTGGAAAGTATGCTTGAAATTCAAAGAACTAAACTAAAGATCGACCGAGGAAGTTCCTGGCTACACACCTAAGTACGGCAATTCCACTACTGTAACTAATGTCAACCCGTGTGATGCATTTGACGCATGAGGACCTCCATCGTCATCGTATCACCATTTAAATTACACTAGCAGGCTCTGATATAATTATCAGAGCCGTCCAAAACTTTACGAATACAAAATTGGCGACGAGAATACTCATTTGTGGCAAGTTACCATATGTATAGCACACCTTACCAAGAAAATTTGTGGGTATGAAGTATATTGTTCACAGATAATAAAAATACATGGGCGCTTATTGCTATTTTGTTAGCAAACTACGAATAAGCAAGTGATATACCTGCTAAAATGAATGTTAATTCGAACGTTTTCGTGTTGAACTTGTCAACGCGAAGTGAAATATGCAGCGCTTCAATACGGTAGAGTTGTTCGGCGTTGCCAACAGATGTCAGCCAAAGACGCTGCCTCAGATAATACGGCGATCCTTTCAGCCACGTCTCATATCGCCGTCTACGGTTCGCGATTGGCCGAAAACGAGTTGCATTGGCGGCGTACGGTTTTAGGTTCGTTTAAGCAGTCGCCGGCGGTTCCACGCGCATGCGCAGAGCTGAGGTGAAATTTACGGAATGCTATTCTGTGGCAAATTACGGACTGGCAGCACACGTTTTTTTATACCATTGTAGCTCTTCACATGGCTTTATATTGATACCCATAGAGGGGGATTCAATATACATTCACGTTCTGGGAGACAAATACACTACTGGCCATTAAAATTAGTACACCATGAAGAAATGCAGATGATGAACGAATATTCATTGAACAAATATATTATACTAGAACTGACATGTGATTACATTTTGAAGCAATTTGGATGCACACATTCTGAGAAATCAGTACCCAGAACCTTTGGGCGTAATAACGGCCTCGATACGCCTGGGCATTCACTCCCTCCCTTCTCTTCTCTTCCCATCCCTTCCCTTTCCTTTTCACCCAGCCCCTCCCTCCACCCACTACACCGGGCTTCACTCCCCCTTCCTCCCTCTCCACCGATCGTGGCATCTCTGCTCTACCCTGTCGCTCTCCCACTCCCCTTCCTCCTCCTCCTCTCTTGGCAGGTCACCGAACTCGCACACGCTCAGTGAACATTCGCGCGCCGGAGATCATCGCCGTCAGTGTTTCGTGTGTGTGCCTTCGTTTGTGTGTAGTGTTGTTCGCCGTCACGCCCCCACTGTTCACGTGCCGTCGCCATCATCCATGTTCTGTTCATCGTGTCGCCCAGTGTTAGTGATGTTTCGCGTCCAGCGTGAACGGCTCCATGTTTTTTTTTTCGATTTTTAGTGTCTACATTTTTTGCCCACCGTTTTTACTGTCTACTCTGTGCCACCTTTATGTCCTACTTGTTGTAACACTCAAGGCTGAAGAGTGGCGTATTGTGCTGCTGACAGCCCGCCTTTGTATAAGGTGTTAAAATCACAATAAAGAAAAAAAAAATCATATGACGATTGAGTCCATTTTGTAAATATTTCTATTCTTCATATACAAGATATGACTGTAAGAGTTACTGTTAAGTAAATTATAAGTTCATCAAGCAAATTAAGGAAAACTAAAATTTCAAATGGGGAATAGATACCTACACATAGTGTTAATATGCATATCTTACAATTAAATTATGGAGTAGTCTACATACTAATGCAATGAGTTGGTTGAGGCGATGAATCCATAAACAATAAACACATTCCAAGTACAGGGAACCTTGGCTAAATAGTGTTATACTGCTGAAGGCTAAACAGAATAAATAAAAAAGTACATGAAACCTTTCACTCCATTTGCATAACTTTCTGGATTAAAATGATCTTTCTCAGATGATTAATACTGAATTCAATTTGTGTTAATCACCAAAATTTTAATTAATTCAGGGATAAGCATTATAGCGCTTGGATCAATCATAATTCCTTCCTTTTGACAAAGTGGTAGCATGTTATAATAATAGTACTTCTATGGATTAGTACACACAGTAACAGAACACTGCTGTTGTAAATGAGAGCAGTAACAGTTGCAGCTGATCTACATCCACAAAGGTGCTATCCAGCATAAATATTTTGTGATATGTACCTAAGACAAAGAGTAACAAAAAAGGACTCTGGGTTAAGTAGGTATAATCTTGCGTAGGAAGGACCTCATGTCAGGACACGATACAAGAAAACATAAAAAAGGTATTTACTTTCACAGTTACCTTTTATTTTCCATGTACCATTAGGATTAATGAAATATGTGTAATCACAATACCATTACTTCAGACAAACAAAAATTTATGAATAAACGCAAGTGGCAGAACAGCCTGGCAAGACATTTTAAGAGCAGTAACTGAAATTTATAGAGGTAGTGAATAAGCACCATGGATTGTGAACTTCTCAGTACTGTACTGCATAGTCCAAAATAAAAGAACTGTGATTGTACAATTGAGAGATAGCAGAATCCAAAAACTGAATCTTACTATTCTGCAAGTGGCACCAGTTGCACACCTATTGCAGTAAACTATACATTAAATCATGATCTCAGTTTGAGATATCACTATGAGTGATTGACACTTACAATGAAAATCAAATTATGTGCATTTTGTGTACTTAGGTAGAACTTACAAAAATTGTTTGTTTAAACATTTTGAAATCCCACTTGTGAAATGTGCACAACAATATTTTAGAGTCATTGACGAATCTAGAAAATGGAAAAATGAAACTGAGCAGGAGAGAGAGAGAGAGAGAGTGGAGGATGCTGGGACATAGTAGAGACAGGCTAGTGAGCTGCTAGTTGCAGCATCTGCAGGCTATGCTGGGGCTGTGGGGGAAGTGGAGTAAAGTAGAGAAGGGAGAAACATATTGACAGTGTGCCGGTGGGGTAGAATTTGTGTAGGGCCGGAGAATGTCAGTGGGAGCAGGGAAGGTTAAGATGAGGGTGGTGGTGTGGGCGGAAAGAATCCAGTCAGTGAAGAAGTCACTGAATTCGAGCATATCGTGTCGGGTGGCATGCTCGGCAAATGGGTGATCCGGCTGTCTCTCGGCCAGTTTGGCATTGGCCATTCATTTGGAGACACAACTTGGCAGTGGACATGACCGTGTAGTGTGACAGAAAGTGGCTGCAGATAACTGTGTAGATCACATGACTGCTTTCACATTTTCCCCTGCCTTCCATGCGATGGGAGACGTCAGGGACAGGACTGGAGTGTGTTGTGATGTGGGTCAGGTTTTGCGTCTATTACAGGATAAGCCCCATGGGACAATTATGTAGTCACTTCTATGTGACCTCTTCAGTAGCACACCATTCTGAAGTCATAAAGTGGAAAATCGTAATCAGTTCAGGATGGTGTTTGCTCGAAAATGTACACACCGCCACAATTTTGGTCTCACTTTTCATATGTTGTCTTCAAGGTCCAATTGTTGGATGATGACCAATTTCTTTACGTCATATGAAAAAAATATACTACTCAGTATAGACTATAATTATTAACAATAATTTGGTCTGTAAAAAGTGTAGTGATCTAGGACTTTGGAATAGTATGTGGAATCATTTTATGCATCCGCATTGGAACTAATCCATTTACAGGTACGAGCGCAATACTAAACATCGTGGAAGATTACACAATTTTCATAACTAATCACTTAATGAAGTAAACCACCGTGTACACAAAAACTGGAGTAACAGAAGTACAGCACTCGGAGATGAAATCTAATAAGCACAGAGTCAAAATTTGCAATGTAAAATGTGTCTACTTCTGAAATTTAATGATGATTATCTTGTAAGTTAATTTTTTCCACAAAATTTTAACTATGTTAATGAAAAGTAGGAATGCTACCAAATCTATTTATTAGCTCAATTACCTCAAAATATTTTCACTGCTATTTACTTTATTAAAATTTTTAATCAGACATAACCTTTAATTAACACAGTTTTAAACAAAACTAATTGTATTTTTGCTGTCAGACGCTGAGACTACAACTGTAACAATGAAACCTGAACTAAATAACAAATGGGCAGATTTATGCCTACATCACATACAAATATTACTGAAAATCAGAACCAAAAGCCACCCAGAGACAGAAAGAAGAGAAAAATTTATTGGTAGTAGTTGGGGTGTAATTAGAGCGGGTGGTGGATCCCAGCTCGATATGCTGCAGTATGCCAGGACCATCCCCCATGATATGTACAGTTGTAGCTTATCTTCACTGAGCCGGTGTTTATTAACACATAATGTAGTCTTCTTGTGTACACCTGATGGAATACTAAGAATACCAATTTTATTTTTTAATGAGAGTAATTGTGAATCATCACCACAAAGGGGTAAAGCTGGATTCTCAGACAGCAGCACATCATTGTCTCCACTTTATACATAGTCTTCTGTTATAAGGACATTGCATACAAACAGCAGCAGCTAGCTCCTGGATTGCATTGAATTCAGATGCTCCCAGCAAAGTAATTTGCTCAGAACCACCCATAAAAAGATCACTGTTTCCTTCTTGTTCTGGCAGACTCTCATACAATGACTTCTTTGTTTTCATCCAAATTCTGTGTATTTGTTTTTTGCAATGTCCTACTAATATAATTGAACATTTGTAAAACTGTCCTATGAAAGGACTGTAATTGTTTCCTTTTTCATGGATTT
Organism: Schistocerca serialis cubense; assembly: GCF_023864345.2. NCBI lineage: Eukaryota > Metazoa > Arthropoda > Insecta > Orthoptera > Acrididae > Schistocerca > Schistocerca serialis. The sequence continues at coordinate 192,226,009 of NC_064648.1, forward strand.
CTCTACAAATTTGTAACAGTAACAATAAAAATGAAAACATGACCAAAGCAAGTAATATTTAAATTTTTAGTCATTGCATGGAAGATAAACAAACAGTGATATATTGAAGTCATGTACCAGTTAGATGTCCTCAACTATTTATCTTGACATAAAATAGATTATGTACAATGTATGTGGTTAAATGACGGTATGACATTCTTTTTTTTATTTTTTATTTATTTATTTATTTTTTTACAATACGTACCATGCATGTCGTGCACTCACAAGATAGTTGTTTGTTAACCTGTATGTGCTTTCTGAATTTACCTTGCACTTCATTTTTATAACAAAAAGTGCACTAAATATGGCATGAACATAGATCATGCTGCTCTGCAGATCAATATGTTACATCTAGCTCAAAATAGCTTGGCAGCCACACTGCCCCAGGTGTGACTACCTTTTTGTTACGAGGGGGTGACCATCTTAGTATGCAGTAATCTGCTGAGCAGTGTGCTTAGTACACTATCAGCAGTTGCATTAATTGTTAATGGAGTGATTTTTCTTATTAGCCACTTCAGTCAGTTATATTATTAGTCATACTGGGGTGAGATGTCCGTGAGATCTTTTGCAGACTCACTAAGTGTAGCTTAGGAGTTCTGCTTTTGAGCAGGACTCATTCATTGAACCGAATCTCCCCTGCCAGATAGTGTTCACACGCAATGAAACCCCCACCACTTCCACTGTACCCACCCGTACAATACTGTCTGCACAGGTATGGGACAATACTTCACTCTTAGCACACTGCTTTCACACTTCAGCTTGGCCACAAGTGACTCAACTGTCACCTAGCCACCCTAACCTAATCCTCTGGTTACACTACAGATCAGTCATCACAACAAAACACGTATTCAGTCTTGTTAACGTCAGTGTTCATTTAGGGTGATAATGTACGTGTTTACACAACCTGAAAATTAATTTGCATAAGAATAAAGCGTCTGAAATGTAGGGTTACAGAAGAATGGTGAGGATTGTGTGGGTATACCGGATAACTAAATAGGTGGCACTGAATATATCTGGTAAGAAGAGAAATTAATGGCACAACTAAAAAACTGTTGCTCACTAGAAAGTGGTGCATCAACATGGAGATCTGCCTTGACAGTTATTCACAATGCAAGGCACTCCACCAATTGTTGATGCTCTGCAAGCCTTCCTGCACTTCGCTGCAATCTTCCAGATTCTCAGCCTCCATACAGACAAATAGCCTCGCATAACTACTAAAGCTCCAGTTATGCAGTATTTCATTCTTTTGCAATTTATAAGGAATTTCCATATTTTTTTTTTTTTTTACCTTTTTGACATTTGGATTGTAAGGGAATGAAAATCCATCATTCTGACAGAAACAGCTGTGTCACATATGGCAGCTGGAGAAAATCAGTAAAGGAAAGCAGATAAATGGAAATAAATAATAGCCACGAAATCAAACTCACTATACTTCAGTCATGACTAAAAGCTTTTTTATATATACATATAGTTTGGGAATAATTCTCAAACATAATGATGAACAGAAACTGTCATGACTTTCAATTAAGAAGAAAACTTCTACTGTGAAAACACTGTGTAGTGTAAGCCAACTTTTGGTAAAAAAATCTGTCAACTGAATATCAGTTTCAAGTTTATGCACTGAACAAATTTCCTCTCTGTTTATTTTCTTTACTTATCACTAATTCAGTTTGAGGCAATATGCTGTTGCCTGCTACTCAGCCACTGATCTGATGTGAATAGCCTTGAGGATGATTGTGTCCATCTCGATGGAGACCACAAAGTAAGAGATAAGCTCTGTCTGTTGGTAGAATCCTGATAGTCTGTCCGTACTCCTGTGGCCAATGGTACAATGAACACTAACCTTCAGACAATGGAAAATCCATTACGTAATAGTGACAATGTTATGAAAAGGGTAGTTGCTACTCACCACATAGCAGAGATACTGAATATATGTTGTCTAATTGTCAAACAAACTTCCTTTTTTATTGCTGTGATATGACAAAGCAATCCAGGTACTGTCAGTGTGACTATTTTAAACCAGGCAATTGCTTTTGTTGTTATAACCAGTGCTTGATTTGTGATAGCATACCATACTGATACCTCTGATAAAAAACCATTAAAATAATGTTTTACAGACATTAATGAGAAACATTTGGTGGTAGGTCACGGTTACTGGTTGTTGTTGTTGGTGGTGTGGTCTTCAGTCCTGAGACTGGTTTGATGCACCTCTCCATGCTAATTTATCCTGTGCAAGCTTCTTCATCTCCCAGTACCTACTGCAACCTACATCCTTCTGAATCTGCTTAGTGTATTCATCTCTTGGTCTCCCTCTACGATTTTTACCCTCCACGCTGCCCTCCAATGCTAAATTTGTGATTCCTTGATGCCTCAAAACATGTCCTACCAACCGCTCCCTTCTTCTAGTCAAGTTGTGCCACAAACTTCTCTTCTCCCCAATCCTATTCAATACCTCCTCATTAGTTAGGTGATCTACCCACCTTATCTTCAGCATTCTTCTGTAGCACCACATTTCGAAAGCTTCTATTCTCTTCTTGTCCAAACTATTTCTCGTCCATGTTTCACTTCCATACATGGCTACACTCCATACAAATACTTTCAGAAACGACTTCCTGACACTTAAATCTATATTCGATGTTAACAAAATTCTCTTCTTCAGAAACGATTTCTTTGCCATTGCCATTCTACATTTTATATCCTCTTTACTTCTACCATCGTCAGTTATTTTACTCCCTAAATAGCAAAACTTCTTTACTACTTTAAGTGTCTCATTTCCAAATCTAATTCCCTCAGCATCACCTGATTTAATTTGACTACATTCCATTATCCTCGTTTTGCTTTTGTTGATGTTCATCTTATATCCTCCTTTCAAGACACTGTCCATTCCATTCAACTGCTCTTCCAAGTCCTTTGCTGTCTCTGACAGAATTACAATGTCATCGGCAAACCTCAAAGTTTTTACTTCTTCTCCATGGATTTTAATACCTACTCCGAATTTTTCTTTTGTTTCCTTTACTGCTTGCTCAATATACAGATTGAATAACATCGGGGAGAGGCTACAACCCTGTCTCACTCCTTTCCCAACCACTGCTTCCCTTTCATGCCCCACGGCTCTTATAACTGCCATCTGGTTTCTCTACAAATTGTAAATAGCCTTTCGCTCCCTGTATTTTACCCCTGCCACCTTCAGAATTTGAAAGAGAGTATTCCAGTTAACATTGTCAAAAGCTTTCTCTAAGTCTACAAATGTTAGAAACGTAGGTTTGCCTTTTCTTAATCTTTCTTCTAAGATAAGTTGTAAGGTTAGTATTGCCTCACGTGTTCCAACATTTCTACGGAATCCAAACTGATCTTCCCCGAGGTCCGCTTCTACCATTTTTTCCATTCGTCTGTAAACAATTCGCGTTAGTAATTTGCAGCTGTGACTTATTAAACTGATAGTTCGGTAATTTTCATCTCTCCCAAGGCCATCAGTAGTTCTAATGGAATGTTGTCTACTCCCGGGTCCTTGTTTCGACTCAGGTCTATCAGTGCTCTGACAAACTCTTCACGCAGTATCTTATCTCCCATTTCGTCTTCGTCTACATCCTCTTCCATTTCCATAATATTGTCCTCAAGTACATCGCCCTTGTATAGGCCCTCTATATACTCCTTCCACCTTTCTGCTTTCCCTTCTTTGCTTAGAACTGGGTTTCCATCAAAGCTCTTGATATTCATGCAAGTGGTTCTCCTTTCTCCAAAGGTCTCTTTAATTTTCCTGTAGGCAGTATCTATCTTACCCCTAGAGAGACAAGCCTCTACATCCTTACATTTGTCCTCTAGCCATCCCTGCTTAGCCATTTTGCACTTCCTGTTGATCTCATTTTTGAGACGTTTGTATTCCTTTTTGCCTGCTTCATTCACTGCATTTTTATATTTTCTCCCTGCATCAATTAAATTCAATATTTCTTCTGTTACCCAAGGATTTCTATTAGCCCTCGTCTTTTTACCTACTTGATCGTCTGCTGCCTTCACTACTACATCCCTCAGAGCTACCCATTCCTGTCAATTGTTCCCTTATGCTCTCCCTGAAACTCTCTACAACCTCTGGTTCTTTCAGTTTATCCAGGTGCCATCTCCTTAAATTCCCACCTTTTCGCAGTTTCTTCAGTTTCAATCTGCAGTTCATAACCGATAGATTGTGGTCAGAATCCACATCTGCCCCTGGAAATGTCTTACAATTTAAAACCTGGTTCCTAAATCTCTGTCTAACCATTATATAATCTCTCTGATACCTTTTAGTATCTCCAGGTATACAACCTTCTTTTATGATTCTTGAACCAAGTGTTAGCTATGATTAAGTTATGCTCTGTGCAAAATTCTACCAGGCGGCTTCCTCTTTCATTTCTTACCCCCAATCCATATTCACCTACTATGTTTCCTTCTCTCCCTTTTCCTACTGATGAATTCTAGTCACCCATGACTATTAAATTTTCGTCTCCCTTCACTACCTGAATAATTTCTTTTATCTCGTCATACATTTCATCAATTTCTTCATCATCTGCAGAGCTAGTTGGCATATAAACTTGTACTACTGTAGTAGGCGTGGGCTTCGTGTTTATCTTGGCCACAATAATGCGTTCACTATGCTGTTTGTAGTAGCTTACCTGCACTCCTATTTTTTTATTCATTATTAAACCTACTCCTGCATTACCCCTATTTGATTTTGTATTTATAACCCTGTAATCACCTGACCAAAAGTCTTGTTCCTCCTGCCACCGAACTTCACTAATTCCCACTATATCTAACTTTAACCTATCCATTTCCCTTTTTAAATTTTCTAACCTACCTGCCCAATTAAGGAATCTGACATTGCACGCTCCGATCCGTAGAATGCCAGTTTTCTTTCTCCTGATAACGTCCCCGCCCGGAGATCCGAATGGGGGACTATTTTACCTCCGGAATATTTTACCCAAGAGGACGCCATCATCATGTAATCATACAGTAAAGCTGCATGCCCTCGGGAAAAATTTCGGCTGTAGTTTCCCCTTGCTTTCAGCCGTTCGCAGTACCAGCACAGCAAGGCCGTTTTGGTTAATGTTACAAGGCCAGATCAGTCAATCATCCAGATTGTTGCCCCTGCAACTACTGAAAAGGCTGCTACCCCTCTTCAGGAACCACACGTTTGTCTGGCCTCTCAACAGATACCCCTCCGTTGTGGTCGCCCCTACGGTACGGCCATCTGTATCGCTGAGGCACGCAAGCCTCCCCACCGACGGCAAGGTCCATGGTTCATTGGGGGGTACCACTACTTTTTCACAAATCAAGCACTGGTCATAACAGCTGCTACTTCTGCTTGTTCTATTTCTTCAAGATCATGTCATATCCAAAATGACAAACCAAACAAAATATGTAGAAGAACTCAGTGTTGATTTTCAGAGCCCATTATGTACTCTCACAGACTGATCAATCTGAAGTTACAAGCAGAGGAGAGGTGACGTGTGGAAAGAATCAAAGGAAAAGAACTGAACACATGACAAATAAGAAGCTGTGTATCATTGGCTGAGTGTGTTACAACTGGCTTTTTATTCTTTATTCTAAGCATATACACACTGAATCTTCGCTGAGGTTTCTCAGACAGATGAATATTCAGTATCTCTTCATTCCATTCACATTGCTGGAAGACTGGTTCAGTAACATCTGACTGCAAATCCAGTACTTCATGGAATATTTCCTCACAATAAGAGAGAAATGTAGGTTCAAGTCGCAGTCCGGCAGAAATTTTCGTCACTAATAGGTATTCCATGTGTACCTAGTACTGCTGATGTCTAACAGTTCACAGTAATCGAATAAATGTTGAGCAACTGAATATATTATAACAAAACATTCAGCATTCCATGCAGACCCAGTCACAAAATATTTTAATTTCATATTTTTCACAGCTTTACTTTGGAGGAAATGTAAGCAACTCAGTCAAAAAATATTACCCTTGGACCTATAATCATTAGTGGATGGACCAATAAACTATTCTCAAAAGTGTGTGCACTCCCCCCCCCCCCCCCCTTCCATGACATACACACATAGGATGTAACATTACGCAATGATTCTGTAATTACTTTCCCTGGGTGGGGATGGGAGAAGGGATTGTGAACACACACTCATATAAAATGAGACAAAACAACATATGTAAAAGACATAACTCCTTTTGAAATAAACAGATTTATTTTACTGCAGTTGTTTTTAACATGTCATACTAAAACATCACATTCATTGCAACAGTAACTCCAACACATGAGGTACAAGTGTCATCCATTTCAATAAACATTACATGATAGTGGGTTTTCACAGGGGAATGTAAACTGTTTCATCTTCTTAAAGTGTATCAGTGATAATACTATTGACAGTGCCCTAACATTAATATATTAACAGACACATTAATTTGGCACAGATGGTAAAATATAAAATAGTGATGTTTGGTATACACCATGGCCTATCCTTAGTAACCATCCCAAAAAAATATAGGGTGGTGGCATAAGAGGTTCAGTTGTACAGTCCTGTAGTTCTGGTGTGGTACTGGATTTGTGATGTGTTTCTGAAAATAAATCAAAGGTATACTGAATGAATTATCAAATACTTTGTGATAGAACCTGGCAGTATAGAAAAGATCAATAGTAAGTAGAATATCGTCACAACAGGTCAAATTAGAAAAGTATTAAACACGTACTGATTAGTAACATGAATTCTGTGTGTAGAGTACACCACTCTGTCGCCAATGAGGTACAAATCAACATGCAATGAAGTACTTATGAGTAAAATCTTCTACATCTGAACAAATATTAAGTTGTCAAATGCTGAAGCACATATCCAGCTAATCTGATCACATATTGCATCAAATTGTAAGTGAGAAGCTGGAGATAGACGCGAGTGTTTAACAACTGTCATTTTGTGGGTGCATCTTCAAGACATTAAGCATTCTCACAGCACTTCACAAGATATACATTACTAATGTGGCATGACAAACAAACAATCACAATTTCAAAAGAATAGTGATTTCTTCCACCCACTGGCAATAATGACATCACTGCAAAACAACTATTCACCCAACTATTCACGCACAAAATACTCAAAATTTAATAAAAATTACAAAAATGAAAACTATTTCTGTTGTAAATTTCACAGGGCCTATATATATCTCTAATGAAGACCTCAATACCAGTAATTCACACAGAATTCAAAAACTCAACACAATTTTCACTTGAGCTACACAACTCCAACAAAGTCCTCAATACCACGAACCAACCACTCTAAAACATGGTGTTTCAAATTTCACATAGTTCAGTGGGTGAAGTGAAATTTGAATAGTTCAGCCTCCCCCCCATGAACCATGGACCTTGCCGTTGGTGGGGAGGCTTGCGTGCCTCAGCGATACAGATAGCCGTACCGTAGGTGCAACCAAAACGGAGGGGTATCTGTTGAGAGGCCAGACAAATGTGTGGTTCCTGAAGAGGGGCAGCAGCCTTTTCAGTAGTTGCAAGGGCAACAGTCTGGATGATTGACTGATCTGGCCTTGTAACAATAACCAAAACGGCCTTGCTGTGCTGGTACTGCAAACAGCTGAAAGCAAGGGGAAACTACAGCCGTAATTTTTTCCGAGGGCATGCAGCTTTACTGTATGATTACATGATGATGGCGTCCTCTTGGGTAAAATATTCCGGAGGTAAAATAGTCCCCCATTCGGATCTCCGGGCGGGGACTACTCAAGAGGATGTCGTTATCAGGAGAAAGAAAACTGGCGTTCTACGGATCGGAGCGTGGAATGTCAGATCCCTTAATCGGGCAGGTAGGTTAGAAAATTTAAAAAGGGAAATGGATAGGTTGAAGTTAGATATAGTGGGAATTAGTGAAGTTCGGTGGCAGGAGGAACAAGACTTCTGGTCAGGTGACTACAGGGTTATAAACACAAAATCAAATAGTGGTAATGCAGGAGTAGGTTTAATAATGAATAGGAAAATAGGAATGCGGGTAAGCTACTACAAACAGCATAGTGAACGCATTATTGTGGCCAAGATAGATACGAAGCCCACACCTACTACAGTAGTACAAGTTTATATGCCAACTAGCTCTGCAGATGACGAAGAAATTGAAGAAATGTATGATGAAATAAAAGAAATTATTCAGATTGTGAAGGGAGACGAAAATTTAATAGTCATGGGTGACTGGAATTCGAGTGTAGGAAAAGGGAGAGAAGGAAACATAGTAGGTGAATATGGATTGGGGGACAGAAATGAAGCCGCCTGGTAGAATTTTGCACAGAGCATAACATAATCATAACTAACACTTGGTTTAAGAATCATGAAAGAAGGTCGTATACATGGAAGAACCCTGGAGATACTAAAAGGTATCAGATAGATTATATAATGGAAAGACAGAGATTTAGGAACCAGGTTTTAAATTGTAAGACATTTCCAGGGGCAGATGTGGACTCTGACCACAATCTATTGGTTATGAGCTGTAGATTAAAACTGAAGAAACTGCAAAAAGGTGGGAATTTAAGGAGATGGGACCTGGATAAACTAAAAGAACAAGAGGTTGTACAGAGATTCAGGGAGAGCATAAGGGAACAATTGACAGGAATGGGGGAAATAAATACAGTAGAAGAAGAATGGGTAGCTTTGAGGGATGAAGTAGTGAAGGCAGCAGAGGATCAAGTAGGTAAAAAGACGAGGGCTAGTAGAAATCCTTGGGTAACAGAAGAAATATTGAATTTAATTGATGAAAGGAGAAAATATAAAAATGCAGTAAGTGAAACATGCAAAAAGGAATACAAACGTCTCAAAAATGAGATCGACAGGAAGTGCAAAATGGCTAAGCAGGGATGGCTAGAGGACAAATGTAAGGATGTAGAGGCCTATCTCACTAGGGGTAAGATAGATACCGCCTACAGGAAAATTAAAGAGACCTTTGGAGATAAGAGAACGACTTGTATGAATATCAAGAGCTCAGATGAAAACCCAGTTCTAAGCAAAGAAGGGAAAGCAGAAAGGTGGAAGGAGTATATAGAGGGTCTATACAAGGGCGATGTACTTGAGGACAATATTATGGAAATGGAAGAGGATGTAGATGAAGATGAAACGGGAGATACGATACTGCGCGAAGAGTTTGACAGAGCACTGAAAGACCTGAGTCGAAACAAGGCCCCCGGAGTAGACAATATTCCATTGGAACTACTGACGGCCGTGGGAGAGCCAGTCCTGACAAAACTCTACCATCTGGTGAGCAAGATGTATGAAACAGGCGAAATACCCTCAGACTTCAAGAAGAATATAATAATTCCAATCCCAAAGAAAGCAGGTGTTGACAGATGTGAAAATTACCGAACTATCAGCTTAATAAGTCACAGCTGCAAAATATTAACACGAATTCTTTACAGACGAATGGAAAAACTAGTAGAAGCCAACCTCGGGGAAGATCAGTTTGGATTCCGTAGAAACACTGGAACACGTGAGGCAATACTGACCTTACGACTTATCTTAGAAGAAAGATTAAGGAAAGGCGAACCTACGTTTCTAGCATTTGTAGACTTAGAGAAAGCTTTTGACAATGTTGACTGGAATACTCTCTTTCAAATTCTAAAGGTGGCAGGGGTAAAATACAGGGAGCGAAAGGCTATTTACAATTTGTACAGAAACCAGATGGCAGTTATAAGAGTCGAGGGACATGAAAGGGAAGCAGTGGTTGGGAAGGGAGTAAGACAGGGTTGTAGTCTCTCCCCGATATTGTTCAATCTGTATATTGAGCAAGCAGTAAAGGAAACAAAAGAAAAATTCGGAGTAGGTATTAAAATCCATGGAGAAGAAGTAAGAACTTTGAGGTTTGCCGATGACATTGCAATTCTGTCAGAGACAGCAAAGGACTTGGAAGAGCAGTTGAATGGAATGGACAGTGTCTTGAAAGGAGGATATAAGATGAACATCAACAAAAGCAAAACAAGGATAATGGAATGTAGTCTAATTAAGTCGGGTGATGCTGAGGGAATTAGACTAGGAAATGAGACACTTAAAATAGGAAAGGAGTTTTGCTATTTGGGGAGCAAAATAACTGATGATGGTCGAAGTAGAGAGGATATAAAATGTAGGCTGGCAATGGCAAGGAAAGCGTTTCTGAAGAAGAGAAATTTGTTAACATCCAGTATAGAATTAAGTGTCAGGAAGTCATTTCTGAAAGTATTCGTGTGGAGTGTAGCCATGTATGGAAGTGAAACATGGACGATAAATAGTTTGGACAAGAAGAGAATAGAAGCTTTCGAAATGTGGTGCTACAGAAGAATGCTGAAGATTAGATGGGTAGATCACATAACTAATGAGGAAGTATTGAATAGGATTGGGGAGAAGAGAAGTTTGTGGCACAACTTGACCCGAAGAAGGGATCGGTTGGTAGGACATGTTCTGAGGCATCAAGGGATCACCAATTTAGTATTGGAGGGCAGCGTGGAGGGTAAAAATCGTAGAGGGAGACCAAGAGATGAATATACTAACCAGATTCAGAAGGGTGTAGGTTGCAGTAGGTACTGGGAGATGAAAAAGCTTGCACAGGATAGAGTAGCATGGAGAGCTGCATCAAACCAGTCTCAGGACTGAAGACCACAACAACAAACCCATAGTTCAGACAAAGCCCTAGATACAACACTTTCACTTACTCTACCTAAAGCAAAGTTCTCAGTACAAAAGACCAAACGATGCTCATATGACTAATATCAGAAATGTATCCTAAACAATGATGGTACATCAGTACCCATAATACCTACCAATAACAATCCAACAATTATCGAACACTAACAAGGCTTCTACCAGTTTTTCCATTCGCCTGCAAAGAATTCGCATTAGTATTTTACAGCCGTGGCATTTTAATCTGATAGTTCAGTAATTTTCACGTCTGTCAATGCCTGCTTTCTTTGGAATTGGAATTATTATATTATTCTTGAAGTCTGAGGGTATTTCGCCTGTCTCATAAATCTTGCTCACCAGATGGTAGAGTTTTGTCAGGACTGGCTCTCCCAAGGTTGTCAGTAGTTCTAATGGAATGTTATCTACTCCCGGGGCCTTGTTTCGACTTAGGTGAAACATGGACGATAAATAGTTTAGACAAGAAGAGAATAGAAGCTTTAGAAATGTGGTGCTACAGAAGAATGCTGATGATTAGATGGGTAGATCACGTAACTAACGAGGAGGATTGAATACAATAGGGGAGAAGAGAAATTTGTGGCACAACTTGACTAGAAGAAGGGATCGGTTGGTAGGACATGTTCTGAGGCATCAACGGATCACCAATTTAATATTGGAGGGCAGCGTGGAGGGTAAAAATCGTAGAGGCAGACCAAGAGATGAATTCACTAAGCAGATTCAGAAGGATGAAGGCTGCAGTACGTACTGGGAGATGAAGAAGCTTGCAGAGGATAGGGTAACATGGAGAGCTGCATCAAACCAGTCTCAGGACTGAAGAAAACAACAACAACAACTACAACAACAACAAGGAAATCCCGAAAATTCTTGAAGACTTTCCACCACCACCAATTTCGATATACGCAAACAACTATACCCATTGCAACAACCTTTGAGCTACTCATAAATATTTATATCTTCTTCACAACAGAAGAAAAAAGAAAAATATAAAATCTCCGACCACAACAAACACATGACACTAATATTTCCAAACATTAAAATGAAACCATCAGCTAAAATATGCAATTTCAAAGTAACTCACCAGAAAGCCAGCACAAATTCTTTCAGTACCAACATGAAACATTCAATTCATGTCAAACTAATCACTAACAAGCATGCAGCTCAACAGAGAGCCTCCAAATACTACAATACACAATCTACATACCCAAAGACTCAAAAACATCAAGGCTTACTGTGACATCACATGTCAAAGCAGATGGGTGAAGCGTCAGCACCTGACCTTGTGTGAATTAACTCATGTTAGCATCAGGTACAAAATAGTGATGAGGCAATGATTGCCAACTGACAAAAAAAAAACCCAGGGCTAAATTATCAACAATGAAACTTAATTACTGTTGGAACATTTGCTCAGAGTTTGCATGTTTTTGGTTCAACCCAAGAAGGCCAGTACTGCCTGCTTTGCACTTAATGAGATCTTTCTCACTGTACTGGCCCACAAACAGAATACTTTTATTCAATCTATCCTACAGCATTTTCTTTCTAAGCAGCACAGCTAGATCTAAAAATTGTCCATTTTAACATTGAAAATCTAATACTTACATCCTAAACCATTTACTCCATAGTGGTACTTATGATTAATAATGAAGAGTGAATTTACTAGACATTAATTTGATTTGCGAATTTTCTGAGTGTCAGGTGAGACATTCATATGAATCCTTGCCTGCTATTTCAGCATCTTGTTTTGCAAATGCAAATTACGCATTGTATGTCCAGTTTTGTTGCATTTTTTCCTGTTTTAAGCGAGTTTCATCACTATATACTTCAGTGAGATAGAGAATTTTGGTTTTTGTTAGTCTAGCTCGTCAAAGAATAAATCATAAAGCTAGCAAGTTTTCTTTCTTTTGTTTGTGCCTATCAACAACTCAGTACTTCTGTTTCTCAGTGAGTGGCCTCCTGTAATCCAAAAGTGTTTGTTTTGGTTAAAACATGCATATGAGCTTCTTTGAGCAGAATTTCACTAGAAAATTTTTTTGCCATAATAGATGTCCTCGAAATATGAACTGTTATTCACAAAAACAGAAAAAATAAGCTGTTTGAGAGCATGCTAACTACCCTTTCCAGCCACAGGTTTTTAACAACTTTTATTTTTATTGTATTTATATCCCTTTGCTCACAAAAAGTGGGTATTGTTCAGTCTTACCATTTTAAGTTATTTCTTTAGACTGCTGTTACAAATTTTATCCACAAATAATACGTTTAGCTAAAGATAAAACAGGAACAATGAATTTATATGTGCTACATGTATACCTAAAGAAGATATTATAAGAAAATGACAAGTAAATAATATTACACCTTGGGGTTTTTCTCGGGTTCCAGCCTTAGCTGGGGCTAATCTTTTCCTTTCCAGTATGGTAGCCAAAATGGTCTGCCATGGTGTCTCACAGGTGACTCAGTCTTTGGTGTCTTTTATCTTCTTCGAAGTTGCTAATATTATGATTCATTTCCTTCTGCTGTGCAAGCTACTCTTTGTGGTGCATTACTTCACCAGTTATCACTGTTTCGACAATCTTCGCTGTTCGAGGTGATCTGATTTTATCCTCTCAGGTAGCCCCCATCATTCATGTTGTGCAGTTGGCCAACGCCACCTTTTTGCGTTTGATATCAGAGTGACCATTGTGGATGTCCACCTGGGGTGTCAGTGTCTCTCGTGTTGTTGAGAGTGATCTTTAATTTGGGATGCTGTTGTGACACCCATTTTTGCGCACTGACCTCCATTGATCACGATTCTGCTCGTGCTCGACAGTGGTGGGGCGATCAGTAGGTGGCAAGCCTCCTTCAGTAGGGGTCAGGCTGCTTCCAACTCAGCAGATCGTTTGCTCCTCGCAATGAAATTGTATACGATTACCTAGGAAGTACGTCGAATCCACGTTCACATATAGTAACTTCATTAACGAACTGGAAGTAAGTAATTTAAAAGAGGTGTCTTATTTTAACTACGATGTGACAGAAACTTATAAAAGACTGTTCCCACACTAAAACATGGGAAGTAACATCATTCACAGAAGTTACTCCATCGACTTCAACTGCTGAATATTGTCTCAATAATGTCAGAAGAATAATGGAAGGGTACATGCATGCAATTAACTTATACCAAATGGAAGGGCTAAAACCGTTTTGAGTAGGTAACTGGAGTTGCATTCAGTAGATGTAGACGTAGCTACCTTGCTGTTTAGAGATAAGTAATGCCCTTATAGAAATTCAAGTTCTGCTGATAGCGTATAGCTGGCTCATACAGTTGAAAATGATTAGCACCTAATTTCAGAAAGTGCGAGAATTTGTTGGGAGACTGCTGAGGGATACACTATCAAGTAGAGTATGTGTGGTGTTTATAATGCAAAAGGTGAACGTTGAATACTTCCAGGATCTATCCCACCCACACGTCTCGTCTTTATTCCATGAGGAAGCCGTTTTGCTAGAAAGTCTGAAGTTGGCAGCAGTGTAAGTTGAGATGCACTCCACGTTGCTGCGCTGGAGTTGTGGAGTGTTTACTAGGGCAGTACCGGTACAGCCCTTTATAAAGCTGGTTCCCGCGGGGCGTGACCACGAATGTGTACCACGCTTTTGTGCCACGACAGGAGGGAAACCATCAGTCGTGGGGCGTGGACAGTTCACACCGTGTTCAAGTGTCAACGAGAGCGTAATTCAGTTGATCGCGCGAAGCCGGCCGTGAACGAGCTACTTATCGAGAGCTGTGCTGTGGTGAGTTCGGTTTTTGCTACCGTTTTCGCACAGAGAATGAACCGGTTGGTGGAACCCCAAGAAAAACGAAAGAAAAGACGATGGTGGGTCAGGAACTGGACACTTCAAAGAACATCGAGGGCACATAATTTGGTTGACATGGAACTAAGAAACCATTATCCTGAAGATTTCAACATCTTATTACGAATGTCTCGTGCGCAGTTTGACTACCTTTTGGAACGCGTTTCACGTCTGATTTCAAAATCAGACACTAATATGAGACAAGCAGTAAAAGCAAAAATTAAACTTCAAGTAACTTTACGCTATTTAGCCACAGGGGACTAAAAAAGTCTAGAATATTTATATCGTGTTCCAAAGAACACAAGCACTAAATTTACACCTGAAACCTACGAAGCGGTCCACAAGGCACTTATGGAATACATACAGGCAGTTACAATAACATATAGTATGCAACTTTTTCTTTTATTATTTATTTGAATTTTCAACATAGTAATGTACGAGTATTCTAGGTGTAAGTATTTAAGGAATAGAAAGAAACAATAATACGAAAATGGTTGATGAGCACAATAGTATTGATCATTTAAAATATTACCAGCATAGAAAAAAGTAATCGTTTGAGTAATAAAATAAGATCGATCTATAAATTTGTAAATAAATAGTCATCTGAGAAATCAGCTCTCATATTTGATTCTCTCTCACTTGGTAGTGTTGATTTTGTTAGTGTAGGGGATGATGCGTTTCCGCTAAAGACTTATCTGATGAAACCTTACAGTCGGCGCAACATGTTTCGATAGGAAAGGATCTACAACTAACGAGTTTCAAAGGCTCGAAGAGTTTTAGAAAATACTTTCGGCATACATGTGAGTAAATTTAGAGTATTTGAAAAACCAATATCTTTAAAAATACAGTCGGTGGACAAAGTAGTACTATCCTGCTGGTCGTTGCACAACTGGCTGCGGAAAACGAATCCCGCCTACATCTCACGAGGTTTAATTGACTTCGAGGATGAAAACCATCGTATTTTCCCTGGATCGTGGTGTCAAGAGGAAATTACTGGCCTACAGAACCTTCTGCAAACGGTTAACATACATCCACATCGACAGGCACAACGAATTCGGGATAAGTACTGTGATTACTTTAATAATGAAGGTGCTGTGCCCTGGCAAAATGTACTACTCGGCGACGTTCCAAATACAGAACTGTAGAGCACATCAGTGTCAATATTGTGCTCAGTTATTTAGTACATGGTTGTCTTCAATTAGTATGTGTCACAAAGTAATTGCATAGCTAGATATATTTTATCATAAGAATGTATTGTTACAGTGCTAGCTATTGTTGTATTAAAAGAAGCTGGTACAGTTCCTATGATACGCTTACTACTCTGTATAATCATTGTAAAAACTGTTGTAATAATGTAAATGTAAGGAACAATTTTGAAAATGTATAAAATTTCAAATACGGAAACAAACTTTTATTTCACATACCAGATTTGATAGTGTGGCTCGCTGCTGAACGAATGGGCGAATGAAAGAATTCATCTTGTTAAACCAGAAGATTTTTGGTTTGTAAACCTCGTCAGTGCCAGCTCTAGACCGTTAGCTTTCGATTCTTTTCTTCAGTTCCTGACAATACGAACTCCTCGAGTTTTTAAATTTCACAATTACTTCTTTTGCTCCGACTCCTGGAATTTGGAGCGCATCACTAATTCTTTTGGCAGCAGCCATTCTTGCATCTCGGTCTCTGTATTCTTCTCTGTTTACATCATACAAGACCAGCTCAGTAGCGTAAAGTTCCAGAAATTCTAAAGTATCACCGTCTTGCAACGTGATCACACGACCTTTAATGGCACTAGTTGCCATCTTTTTGTCCGTAGCACTAGATGTTGTAATCTGACACTGCCGCAGACGAGGCAAACTCACAACTGAAAAACACGATTGATATGAAGCGTGAGCCCTCACGCCTGCCCGTGACGTCACCGTCAAACTCACGTCTCTTCGTTCACACGGGTAGTGTTCCCCACGACAACATATCTCACTCCAGCGTGTCACGCCCGGTGGGAACCCGGCTTAAAGGGAAATATGGCCACCCTATTCTGCTGCGTTTGCTGCCATCCGCAGTTGCCTGAAATCACATCTCGTGACATTAGCAGCCATTGTGGGCCCAAACGTTGTGTGTGAAGCACGGTAAGTGCTGCGTATTTTCAAAGTTTTACGTAGAATTATGCCTCAGTGCTGTGCTATCGGCTTTTCGTTTCGAGGCAGAAAGGGAGGAAAACTGTACAGAATTCCTTCTGAAGGGAGTGATGCAACGAGAAGGAGAATATGGCTGATGAAAATCAGTGGAGCCAACTGGCAGCCCACAAGAAATTCTCGCTTGTGCGTGGAAAGTAGTTTTTATTCATTAGTGCAAATCATCTCCTGGTTTGAGAATAGCTGTGTAACAAACTTGCTCTATCTTGACTCACTTCGTGATCAGATTTGCTGCATCATTACACGTGGTCAGCCTCAAGCCGGTCAAGTTTTTTTTAAAAGGTGCATTGTTTGCAAGCCTATTTTTTTTGGACAAACCATAGTGAAAGCTATACATTTATAGTAAATCTGTAATGTACTGACTGCTATACAGGCATACTTTTTGCAACACAAAAGATGTAATAGGTAAACATTGTTTTTCGTTCCGTAGTTTGTAGGTCCAACTGTTGAAGACGGAAAGTGCAGTATTTGGATGCTTTAATGTATGTCGTTGTGTCCCCCAAAAAATAATCTATTATGGCTATCTGAACATTAAAGATCAATAACAATGCCTCACTTTCAGTAAATTTCGTGAAAATAACTATTGTGATAATGACGTGCCTCTTTAAAGTAAATATTACTTGCATTTAATAGTGTAGGACAACGGTTTCGACTAACATTGAAATAAATGAAAAAAATAGCATAGTTGAATTCCAAAGTCAGTCGTAACAGTACAGTATATTTATAATTACTTCTTTTAACACAGCATCTTGTATAATCAGCAGTCTCAGATGCAAATACTACACTATGTGATCAAAAGTATCCGGACACGTGCCTGAAAATGACTTGCAAGTTCGTTGCGCCCTCCATCGGTAATGCTGGAATTCAGTATGGTGTTGGGCCACCCTTAGCATTGATGACAGCTTCCACTCTCGCAGGCATATTTTCGATCAGCTGCTGGAAGGTTTCTTGGGAATGGCAGCCCATTCTTCACGGAGTGCTGCACTGAGGAGAGGTATCGATGTCGGTCGGTGAGGCCTGGCACGAAGTCGGCATTCCAAAACATCCCAAAGGTGTTCTGTAGGAGTCAGGTTAGGACTCTGTGCGGGCCAGTCCATTACAGGGATGTTATTGTCATGTAACCACTCCGCCACAGGCCGTGCATTATGAACAGGTGCTCGATCGTGTTGAAAGATGCAATCACCATCCCCAAATTGTTCAACAGTGGGAAGCAAAAAGGTGCTTAAAACGTCAATGTAGACCTGTGCTGTGATAGGACCACGCAAAACGACAAGGGGTGCAAGCCCCCTACATCAAAAACACGACCCCATCGTAACACCACCGCATCCGAATTTTACTCTTGGCACTACACACACTGGCAGATGACGTTCACTGGGCATTTGCCATACTCACACCCTGCTATCGGATCGCCACATTCTGCACCATGATTCGTCAATCCACACTACGTTATTCCACTGTTCAATCATCCAATGTTTACGATCCTTACAGCAAGGGAGGCGTCGTTTGGCATTTACAGGCGTGATGTGTGGCTTATGAACAGCTGCTCAACCTTGAAATCCAAGTTTTCTCACCTCCCGCCTAACTGTCACAGTACTTGGAGTGGATTCTGATGCGGTTTCTGATTCCTGTGTGACGGTGTGGGTAGATGTCAGCCTATTACACACCAAGACCCTCTTCAACTGTCGGCGGTCTCTGTCAGTCAACAGACGAGGTCGGCCTGTACGCTTTTGTGCTGTATGTGTCCCTTCACGTTTCCACTTTGCTATCAAATCGGAAGCAGTGGACCTAGGGATGTTTAGGAGTGTGGAAATATCACGTACAGTCATATGACACAAGTGACAGCCAATCACCTGACCACGTTCAAAGCCTGTGAGTTCATCGGAGTGCCCCATTCCCCTCCCTCACGATGTCTAATGACTAGTGAGGTCACTGATATGGAGTACCTGGCAGTAGGCGGCAGCACAATTCACCTAATACGAAAAACGTATGTTTCTCGGGGTGTCCCGATGCTTTTGATCACATAGTGTAGGTAGGCCTAGATTACGTGCATCACACAATACTTGTTGTCACACAGGAAACCTGAACCTAATGAAAATTAAGCTTGTATAAAGATACATTACCTAAAAGATGTTAGTTATGTGATGTAAAATGAAATTTTTTCAGTAAGTTTGCTGGTAAAAGCTGAGTGTTACAATGTTCGTGTATAGCTACAGTATCTAATTCATAGGTTTCTGAGCTTCTTGCACTGTATGTAGTTATAAGTAGCATGTGTTCAGTTCTATTGATATTGCATATATTTTATATATAGCAAAACGAAGACAATGGAATGTAGTCGAGTTAACTCGGGTGATGTTGAGGGAATTAGATTAGGAAATGAGATGCTTCAAGTAGTAAAGGAGTTTTGCTATTTGGGGAGCAAAATAAGTGACTATGGTCGAAGTAGAGAGGATATAAAATGTAGACTGGCAATGGCAAGGAAAGCGTTTCTGAACAAGAGAAATGTGTTAACATCAAGTACAGATTTAAGTGTTAGGAAGTCTTTTGTGAAATTATTTGTATGGAGTGTAGCCATGTATGGAAGTGAAACGTGGACGATAAATGGTTTACACAAGAAGAGAATAGAAGCTTTCGAAATCTGGTGCTACAGAAGAACGCTGAAGATTAGATGGGAAGATCACATAACTAATGAGGAGGTATTGAATGGAATTGGAGAGATGAGAAATATGTGGCGCAACTTGACTAGATGAAGAGATCGGTTGGTAGGGCGTATTCAGAGGCATCGAGGGATCGCCAGTTTAGTATTGGAGGGCAGCGTGGAGGGGAAATATCGTAGAGTGAGACCAAGAGATGAATACACTGAGCAGATTCAGAAGGATGTAGGCTGCAGCAGGTATGGGGAGATGATGAAGCTTGCACAGGATAGAGTAACATGGAGAGCTGCATCAAACCAGTCTCTGGACTGAAGACCACAACAAAAACATATTTTATGTTATAATATATAGTTATAACGTATAGTTTTGAAATTTTTTATATCGCTCAAATAAGGAAGTTTGTAACTAAATTGACTGATAGTACTGTTTCTGTTTACAAGAATCATTTCACTCCAGACCAGTTTGAAACCAGCAAACCAAATGCTGTGCCAACCATTTTTGGTGATCACAAGCCACCAGTGGTACGTAAAGGTCCTGCTGAGAGGAAACCTGTTGGTCTACTAGAGAAACATACTGGAATGAAACTAGAAAATAAGGTTCCCTGCTTCAACAGATTTCTACATGCGGTATGCTGTCACTTGCTGCTGAATTATCGCACTTTGAACATCTTGTGTGACTGCTAACAGTTCACATTTATTGTTTTCATCCGCAGGACACACAGAATTTCCCTTCAGAGCACTATTCTTGCCAACAGTGGACTTACTTGTAATGTAGAAGTTGTCGCAGGATCTACTTTGTAAATTGAGTACAATAAGCAAATACTTTTTAAAAGTTGTTCTAAATATGTAGCTTAGACTTTCTTCTTTAGAAATTATATATCGTACTCCCATTCTAAGCATCAGTGGTGTACTGAAGCAGACTCAAACATTTCATTTATAACAGCTGTATATTTTTCAAACTGACTTGTCCAGGCTCTGTTGATGGTGGGAACAAAATACTTTGTCACACGGTAATTTAGCGAATGGGACCACATCTCTGAAATCCTCTGCTATACCCTCAGGACAGGACAGATAGTTTAATTTGTGGAAAAGGGGCCAAAATGAATGGCTATCAGTTGCAATCAAACATAGTACTTTACTGATTTGACAAACATTACAATAAAAAAGAAAACATTAAATACAGACCAAGCCGAACATTTATTTTAGAACTTAATTCCTCAATAAATGAGCCATTCAATTCCCTCAAGGGAAAAACAAGTTTAATTTAAAACTGACTGAAAGCCAATAACTTAAAACCAAAAACAGGAATTTGAATTTCAAAGGCAGAAGGTCTTATCTTAAAGCATTTCTTAAAATCAGGCTGAAGGCCCAAACAACGTCACTCCTTAAGGGCAAACAACTTTAACTTAAAATGGGCTAGAAGCCATACAGAAACAAAGAACAAGAACAAATAAGGAAAGACAGTACATCAAACTGCACTCAGAAGTTTCCAAGGGCTGGCATGGAATTCAAACACTAACGTTCGCTTAGGGGAGATAGGCAGTCGGCCCAACAATTCTCAATCTGACGGCAACCCAACCGACAGACAGTCAATGGACCAAGTGTTAGGATAACTTCCACTCCACCTGACCAGCACACGACGAGGAGTTCAATGGAACAACGCAGAAGGTATTGGCGCCCACAACGAATTACACATTCAGCTGTCAAACTACACGCCGTGCTGGACAGCCACGACACGACGAGGAAAATGCACTGCCCGAATTTACGTCTACGGCCAGGGCAGGTAACTGGAACATTAACGGCCACAATGCAGAAGATTCCGCTGGTGCACTTCGATTCAAAATAATAGAGTTAAGTTAAACTCCACAGAAGGATGGGCTAGAATTTCGCCAACTCGAAAACACACACTGTTGCTCACGGGAAGGTCCTAACAGCCCACAATGAAGTTCAAGCGACACAATGTGAACAGTTGGGGCTGGCTGGTAAATTAAGTAAAGACTCAACTTTCGTGTCCGGGATCGGTGAGCCACGGCCCTCGTAGCAATTGGAGCAGCCCCTCACACTGTGGACACCGCCAGCGGCCCCGGCCGAACCACGCGCCACGGAGACTTCCTCGACGCTCCTCGTCAACCGACCGACTCCCGCACGTGGCCCAGTTGGAAACTGTAAGCACGGGGCCAAAGATATTACGAGGCTGCGAATATCACTACAGGCTGCTGCTGCCACTTTGCGGAGAGAGGGGATAACACCACAGTCTCAATAACGGCGGGAGACTAATCACAGAATAGCGACCGAGGTTTAACGCAAAGCATAAAACGAGCCAGAAACGGCTCAGTCTCTTACATAAACAGTTCACTTGTATTGGTATCTGATGGAAATAAAAACCAATGTCTTTTCTCATACCTTTCAGCTACATCGTTTCTACAGCTTTCCATTGGACACTGTATATACCGTATTCTAATTTGCAGTTAAACATTATACCTATCTGAGAAAATAGATACTTTGATTTCTTACCACAGCCGTTTAAAGTTTACTTCAAAGTCAGTGGCTTTTCTGTACCATTTATGTTTTTAAAACTCTGCATACAGGGCTTAGGATTTGTTGGCAATATGTGGTACAACAGGTGCTAATACGTCTAATGTTGTGGTTAGGTTTGGTCGTGATTATTTAATCTTTTATTGTAAGTAATATTTATTTGCACTTAAAAATAACTGGCACTACCACCCACATCGGTAAGTACCACTGTTCTCACAGCTCTTGTAATTCAAGTATTCGAGCCTCACGTGTTCCACTGCTATTGAAGTGTTGCACGGTGAAGCTGTGTTACATTCTATTGCAGTCAGATTTATGTGGTGGCTAGCAAAGATCGTACAGATTTTTGGAAACACTATGGTATTGTTTGCTGGGAATTAAATATAATTGGTCACCCACAATTTCAGTTTAGTATATGGCATTACTTTCCATTACAACTTAGTAAGAGGACACCTGGAATATTACCACTCAGATTTTCATAATTTGCTTCTGTCCTTCGAAACTAAGTTTTCACACCTTATGAATCTTCAAGTCATATACCACAGCCTACTGAGAATCAATTACTGGCTACTTAAAAACATATTATAGTATTAAATAATTTTTATTTTTGAAGATTGCAATATTGCAGATTTATGTTCCAGATGTTGGACAGCCTTCAAATGTGCCCAATGACATCAGTCCTGCAGAGAACTTGGACACAACAGAAGATGAAGTCACCATCGTGAAGAACCCAGTACAACAGCTTCAGGCTGGAATTGAAGCTTTACAGAGAAAACTCGTCCTCTCTCAGAAAAGGGAGAGAGGAGTGTGTTCAGAAAAAGGCAACCTCCTCGCCAGTGTGCATGGTTTATTCGGTGCAGAACAGTTTGCAGTGTGAACAAAGGGGACATGTAAGGGTAGCAAATGGTCAGTGGAAACACTGCAGAAAGGGCTAAAAAATAGACCACCTTGTGGTAGTATGGGGTACAAAGTCCTGCTGGAAAATAAATTTCCCTTTCATTCAGACAGAACCCTGAGAAGTTCACTACTGAATGTGAAATTTAGACCTGGTGTGCTGAAGGAGCTAATGAGTTCCCTGAAAGTAGAGCTTGCCCTCATGTTACCAGTGGAGAAACATCGTGCTCCCACGATGGATGAAGTTAGTATCACTCCATCATTCGAATACAATTGAAGCAATGGCTGCTTCATTGGTAATGATATGACACACCTCCATCAAATCTTGCCCTTGCAACTACTATAGCTTCTCATGTATTAGTTTTTATGCTGGGTGGTATCACCTCAAGATGGAAACAAATCATAGGTTACCATTGCCTCAGATGTTAGGTCACATAGTGCTTAGAGCCATTTTACCATTACACGTGGCCATCTTTTTTCCAGTTCTCATGTCAAACACATAATTATAAACATTATTAGAGAATCTCAGGCACTCGAACAATGTTCACTGCATGGTGTCAGATAAGGCAGGGCAAAATTGAGCTGAATAGCAAGAATTTGGAATTGTTGTCGAAAGGTTTTCAAAATTAGTTTCTACCAGTATCCTTTTTTTTTTGAACTGTTGAATTGGAAGATCCCTGATATCTTGTGGTATGGCATTAAAAAATTTTATGGACTTGTAACTATAAAAAAAACACAAAAGTGCTTCTTATACAAGTCCATCAAAATTTTTAATGCCATACCCCAACATATCAGGGATCTTCCAATTCAACAATTCAAAAAAAAAAAAAAAAAAAAAAAAAGTAAAAGAATTTCTTCTTGAGCTCAGCATTTATGAAACTGATGAATTTTTAAGGGAGGCAAAGAATAGGGTATGACTACACTTTGTGATCAGTTTTTATGTGCTTCTATATATGAGTAAGTCTGTAAGTGGCTAAATTTACTATGCAATATCAATTTGTACCAGAAGTTTCTCTGTTTTGTATTTGTGTGAAGGTACCATAATTATTTGTGTAATATTTATATTGTGTAATATTTTTCTTGTTTTTGTAATTATTTGTGTAACATTTATACTGTGTACTATTGACTTTTGTAATGCCTCAGATGATCTCTGAGGTCTCTACAACAATAAAAATCAATCAATGATAATTGGAAACTAATTTTCCTCGCAGATACACCACACATTTTGAAAAATATGAGGAACCACTTATTCAATGGACAATGAGTCTTCCTTTGAGAAAATGTTGTCGAGGAACGTGATCTGCCTCGTAATGAGGTACAAATAAATCGTGTAGAACAGTTGCTTGAGGTGGACAGTGGTTTAAGTCTTTAACTGGCACCACAACTGCGTGAGAAGCGTTTGATTCCAAACCATTACGAGAAAATGAAAGTTGGCTCGCCTACTGCCCTAATTAACAGCCACACTGCGGCAGCCAGTGAGTATGCTGTCAAGACAGAGAAACTGCAGCAAAATACTTTAACCACAGCACGGTTTCTAAAGCACGTTCGTGAGTGGTTGTGCCTCATAACATACAGAGCTCTAAGTATGATTCCGAGTCGTTCTGATGAACAAACATGCGGTGAGGCTCTCTGTCATCTTAAGGACACTCTGTGTTTATTTCAAAACTTGAAAATTGGGTGCCTGGTGTAGTTTTGACAAAAATGGCTCTGAGCACTATGAGACTTAACTTCTGAGGTCATCAGTCACTTAGAACTTAGAACTACTTAAACCTAACTAACCTAAGGACATCACACACATCCGTGCCCGAGGCAGGATTCGAACCTGTGACCGTAGCGGTCACACGGTTCCAGACCCCAGCGCCTAGAACCGCTCGGCCACCCTGGCTGGTGTAGTTTTGACACCTGGAGGTATTTTGGAGAAGCAGGACACATTCCTGAATGAGAAGAAATTTAAATTTCTGCTGACAAGTAGATTTATGCAAGATGGCTTAGAAAATCTGTTTTCAATTGTCCGCTACAAACATCCAGTACCAACACCACGAGAATAGAAATCAGCACTGAGGGCTATTACTCGTTCTCAGTTCTTTAATACTGCCACTGATAATTATGAAAATGAAGGCAGTAGTTTGCAGGCAGAACCACTGGGGGAATCTGTAAGTGAAGACGATGATAAGTGTGCTGAGGAAGTTGGAGAGCCACTTTGTAACATGGTGTGTGATGAAGAGCAGCAGTCTCAATACTATTTGTGTGGTCACACTGTCAGGCAGGATATGAAGAGTCATGCACTTTGCAAATTTTGCGAGGAGCACTTAATAGCGTGCAAAGAAAATCTCTGTACGTGTGTGAACGTGCTTTTACATCTGAAGTCCTTCACAGATACCTCACTTATTGAGCCATCAAGTGAGGTCTTAAGTGTGTTGCAAAAGGCAGAGATGTGTTTGAGAAGCAACAAGAAGAAATTACTCACAGGTGAATTGTTGCTCTGTGATGTAGGCACTGCCGTGCCTGCATCAGTGAAGGAGAAAGTAGTTTTCCCAGCCTGCCACAGTGTACAGGAGAAAATAATTCACAGTTTCCTGGCAACAAGAATTCATCTGGTTCCAAGGGAGGGAAATAAAAGATACCAGGGTGTAGTGGCACAAGGCAGTAGAAGCAGGCCATGACAAAGTTACTGCAGAAACTGTGAGTTCCAAAATCACTCTTTAGTAAATGATTTGAAAAATTGACATTTAAACTTCTTTTGGTTGCCTTATTCTTTTCAAATGGTCTCATTTTTGTTTTAATTACAGTGATTTTTATAAATTGTTGTTCTATGTTTCTTTCTGATTCTTGAGTGTATAATATTTGCAAGCATTGTATAATATTTGCAATCTTGTATAATATTTGCAAGTAAACTATGTCCCTCTCCAGAATTCAGAATGATGCGTATATAAATAAAAACTTCATCCATCGACATGTGTGTATTTTACTTCTGTGCTTTGCCACCACCTTTGTTTCTTCTTTGTGCTTCATTTGTGTTCTTCATTTTTTCTCTGGATTTTAATAGCTTTTTATACATATGATGTACCTACATTTTATATAATATTGTAGACAGGAAAAACAGCATACATTTTTCGAGGAAGAACATTGGCTTGTACTCTATACCCTTTTATAGCTCAGAATGAAATAGCACATATGCAAAATCTGCTAAAGAATACTTCTTGAAGAATACTTGTTTCCAAACAAGGTAAAATGTAAAGGTCATTTCAAGTAAATGTCATGCACAGTTTGTATTGTAACTGCTATTTTTATTTATCTTCATAATCTAGCAATTTATGTAGAAAACCATGAAAATCGAATGGAAATGCAGTCAACTGGGGTAACTTGGCAACACTTTAGACCATTTTTTGAAAATACTGCCCACAAAATATGTTACTTGTTGCAACACGTGTTGTAGTTAAAGTTACTGAGTGCTTTTGATAGTAAAAATATAAACAAACTGACCTTTTGCTGTAATATTTTAATATTTATTCTGATAAAGCTACAGTGCCATTTTGGCTAAGTTTAGGTCAGTTGTGGACAACACATTATTTTACTTACATAAAATGCTCTGGGCAATTTTAAGTCATTCCCAGAGTACATCAGTGGTTATAAGAAGCCTAAATAAATTGTTCTATTTCAGTAATGCAGGTTTATATTGAAATTTAAGGATATCTATATAGGCCTGTTATTAACAGTTATTAAGCTAATGGGGTATAAATGTAAAATAACACATTCCTTCAGGATGTTTTTAATGACACGTATTACAAATAATAGTGCACACATTGTCTTCAAAGTAGAACAACACTTTCAGTAACACCATGTAGTAAATACATTTGCCCGCATCTCGTGGTCGTGCGGTAGCGTTCTCGCTTCCCACGCCCGGGTTCCCGGGTTCGATTCCCGGCGGGGTCAGGGATTTTCTCTGCCTCGTGATGGCTGGGTGCTGTGTGCTGTCCTTAGGTTAGTTAGGTTTAAGTAGTTCTAAGTTCTAGGAGACTGATGACCGTCGCAGTTAAGTCCCATAGTGCTCAGAGCCATTTGAACCATTTTTAAATACATTCCGTCAAACATTTTCAGATATTGAGTGTAGATGTTCACTGATATTATGGACCACGCCCCTTTCTGTTAACAGGTATTGGGCGAGATTCAGCTTTTCTATTAATACACTGTCTTTACAGTACAACACTCCATCTTAGCTTTCAAGCCAAAACCTACTTCTTTTTTCCTTTCGTGGTCCTGCAATTGCAACTTATTTTAAATGAGATATACTTGCCTTAAATATCTGCTGCAGTGACTTTTCCAGCTTATGATTTACCTTCATACAGTCTAATGACAAATCATTTATTTGGAAGCTATATTCAAAGATAGGCCTAAATGAAAATTTAACGAACAAATCTATCAGCAAGCCTAGAACCATGTTCCCTTATTGGTAGTGACAGAAATGACGTTTATAAGTTCCCTGTGAGACTGCTGTTTACACCTAATTCAGCTAATTTCATGCTACTATCACCAGCATCTCCAGGCTCATTATTTCAATTTCAATGTCTGAAGACTGCAGCTAGAGTTTTTATATATTTTCTTGGTTTTGGGTTTATCTTGGTCCCAATGGGAAAGATTGCAGGAACTCGACTTAACCATTCAGTTAATTTTAGTCATTTCTGGCCTTTTGTCTTCTTTTACATTTCTGTTACTTGCTTTCCAATCCATTTGAACAGCAAAGAAAAGTCAGAAGAGGTAATAGGATGGTTAAATAATAATTTAATAACAAAATAGGAGTCTTAGAGACAAAACTGCCTCTGCTAGCAGATAAAACAAAAAATAGTGAGTGGGACCGTACAAAGTTATAATGACTCGTAAAAAATTTGACATGACTGACTGTAAAGTATGGTTTAAACGTATATTTGGGGTGCTCACAACAATAAATTGTACTTTCTTCAACACAATAAAAAAGTAAAAAAAGAAAACATTTAGGCACGATGCAAGTACAACCTTACTTTCAGTAAACATTAACGTTTACTGGGAGACTATTATTTCTGGTGCAACGTTGACGAAGATCTGTAGTATACTAATAAAGAGTAGACTTGTTACCGTTTTCTACAGCCTACTTTTGATGATACGACTAATTTTATTTGAACAAATTTCAAAAATATTGTATTCTCTAGTACTTTCGTAACCATTCTCCTAATGCCATGAAGAAGAATATGCAGAAAATATTTTGTGAGGTAGACCTGACAAAAATATACAGCATGCGTAATCATAAAGGCACGTTTATCGATTCTATTTACTATATATGAATGCAATGCTTTATTTCGTATAACAAAAGAGACATTTGGCGAATTTTCGTACTATGGAGTAGCAGGAACAAGAAGTAAGTTGATATAGAGCTTTAAATTAGCGATTGATTTTACCCTGCACTTGCGACATAATATTGGTTTCCTTTTGTCCTGACTATTGGGTAGGATCAATTTAACGCTAATTACGAAAACAGATGTTGAAACACGATACCGTATCACAAACTGCGAAATCTGCTTTCGCTATTAATAAAGAATAGCAGGCAAAAAACTGTTATGGTCCCCACAACAAATGCATTTCGACTCATTTAGCTTTAATTTGTTGAAATTTTTTGTAGAAAAATATCCGACATGTTCCGTTTGAAGCCACTGATCAGTTTTAGCACTGCATTAGAGAGCTAAGTGAGCTTTAATAAACACGGGCCACGGCTATATACTCTGCAGCAGTCAATGAATCAGCAGGCGGCCATACTTCCCCTATACAGAGATCATTCGCTGCAGCTCGCGCCTACCATCTGTCGGTGGCAGTCCGTACTGCTCGAGTCCGGCTACTCTCCACTGCGCCCACCTGCTGCTCTCTCGCGTCACTCTTGTACACTACGTGCAGCCTCCTCCATACACCTCCTGCCGTCTTCTGCTTGCTTGGATTTCCAAAGTATCCATTTTGTTTCCCATTTTTCGTTAGAGTTGTCCATTTTCTCTTTACTTTGCTATATGATACACTTATTTCAATTCGTTTAAATTTCACAACTTATACACGTATCTTTAGGATAGTTGCCAAAAGTGCTCTGTGAATAATTTGTCACACTTTACAATTGTCTTTGTTTTTAATTCTGTTTTCTTTTCAAGGATTTCGATTCTGTATAATATTGACATGCACTCACAATTACATCTCTTTTTCATGCGTTGTTGTAAAGATGCTATGTTGTAACGTTAATAAATAACTAAATTACATAAAAAAGCACGACCTTCTGGCGCATAATTTTTGAAAATCGGGATGGCATTCGCACTAACCTGGAAAAAAAAAAAAATAAAGAAATCTTGAGTGCAACGGACAGTCTGACGTCGTCCCAGATGGTACCAAAGCACATATTCTTGGCATCTAAGCATCACTTTTCGTCATAATTCGAGAGTTCCACTGGGAAAGACGAAACGTGGGAAGAATTTTTACGTGAAGCACCCTGCTTTGGTCGACGTCGCTGCGCTGTTTACATCTAGTCCACATAAACCTGGAGTACAGTCGAAGTAAGACCCTAAAACATTAAATTGGAAAGTATGCTTGCAATTCAAAGAACTAAACTAAAGATCGACCGAGGAAGTTCCTGGCTACACACCTAAGTACGGCAATTCCACTACTGTAACTAATGTCAACCCGTGTGATGCATTTGACGCATGAGGACCTCCATCGTCATCGTATCACCATTTAAATTACACTAGCAGGCTCCGATATAATTATCAGAGCCGTCCAAAAACTTACCAACACAAAATTGGCGACGAGAATACTCATTTGTCTTTTTTTTTTTTTTTTTTTTTTTTAGCACATTTCATTCCCTTCTCGGATGGAGAAGGGCGGGCAGTTATAGAGCATGCTTGGGCTCTTTTCAGCCAAGGGTTGTTGTTATGCTGTTTTGGCACAATTTATTGTTTTGGTTGCTGGGGTGCTGGGAAAGGGGTGGATATCTCCCAATTGGGAATTTATTTGCAGGAGTTTGTTGGGGACAGTTCCGGTATTCACCTTAGCGGCCAAGGAAAACCTGCAAAACCAGGCCGGAACTGCTTGTCATGGACCTTCTCTTTATTTTCGTGACGGAGCCGCCATTGTAGTTGGCGCTGCCGTTCCCGGTGGGCAAGGGCGGCTTCGTGTTCCGCCTCTCGCTCTCTTCTTCTTCTTTCTTCTCTCACTCTGAGGTCCTCTACCTCTGGGGAGGGAGAACTCGGAGTGAGAGGTCTGCTGCTCGTTGTCGTCTCGATTTTGTGCAGCTTCCATGGAGACCTGGTGGGCTCCGTGGCTGCCACTTCGGTTTGCGTGCCGATGGACGCCGCATCCGTCGTCTCGGTTTGGGCGCTTCGATGGCGCTTGCACCGTTTGGACGACGTCTGGGTGCCCTCATCGACACGCACGTTGGCTTCTGTGGGGATGGTTGAGGCGCCGTCGGTGGTCTGACTGGCGCGGTTGATTACCATCCTCTTCTTCTTTGTGGTGGTGTCTTCGGTCTGCGTGGCCGCGGACGCGCTGGTGTGTGCCGTCGGCCCATCACATTGAAGGCGGAGAGCCAAGGCTTCCCTCAGCAGGTGGCAGGCAGCCTCCATCTCCGCGTGGAGAGCCATCCGGATATACCTGCTAAAATGAATGTTAATTCGAACGTTTTCGTGTTGAACTTGTCAACGCGAAGTGAAATATGCAGCGCTTCAATACGGTAGAGTTGTTCGGCGTTGCCAACAGATGTCAGCCAAAGACGCTGCCTCAGATAATACGGCGATCCTTTCAGCCACGTCTCATATCGCCGTCTACGGTTCGCGATTGGCCGAAAACGAGTTGCATTGGCGGCGTACGGTTTTAGGTTCGTTTAAGCAGTCGCCGGCGGTTCCACGCGCATGCGCAGAGCTGAGGTGAAATTTACGGAATGCTATTCTGTGGCAAATTACGGACTGGCAGCACACGTTTTTTTTATACCATTGTAGCTCTTCACATGGCTTTATATTGATGCCCATAGAGAGGGATTCAATATACATTCACGTTCTGGGAGACAAATACACTACTGGCCATTAAAATTAGTACACCGAGAAGAAATGCAGATGATGAACGAGTATTCATTGAACAAATATATTATACTAGAACTGACATGTGATTACATTTTGAAGCAATTTGGGTGCACACATTCTGAGAAATCAGTACCCAGAACCTTTGGGCGTAATAACGGCCTCGATACGCCTGGGCATTCACTCCCTCCCTTCTCTTCCCTTCCCATCCCTTCCCTTTCCTTTTCACCCGGCCCCTCCCTCCACCCACTACACCGGGCTTCACTCCCCCTTCCTCCCTCTCCGCCGATCGTGGCATCTCTGCTCTACCCTGTCGCTCTCCCACTCCCCTTCCTCCTCCTCCTCTCTTGGCAGGTCACCGAACTCGCACACGCTCAGTGAACATTCACGCGCCGGAGATCATCGCCGTCAGTGTTTCGTGTGTGTGCCTTCGTTTGTGTGTAGTGTTGTTCGCCGTCACGCCCCCACCGTTCACGTGCCGTCGCCATCATCCATGTTCTGTGCATCGTGTCGCCCAGTGTTAGTGATGTTTCTCGTCTAGCGTGAATGGCTACATGTTTTTTTTTTCGATTTTTAGTGTCTACATTTTTTGCCCGCCGTTTTTACTGTCTACTCTGTGCCACCTTTATGTCCTACTTGTTGTAACACTCAAGGCTGAAGAGTGGCGTATTGTGCTGCTGACAGCCCGCCTTTGTATAAGGTGTTAAAATCACAATAAAGAAAAAAAAAATCATATGACGATTGAGTCCATTTTGTAAATATTTCTATTCTTCATATACAAGATATGACTGTAAGAGTTACTGTTAAGTAAATTATAAGTTCATCAAGCAAATTAAGGAAAACTAAAATTTCAAATGGGGAATAGATACCTACACATAGTGTTAATATGCATATCTTACAATTAAATTATGGAGTAGTCTACATACTAATGCAATGAGTTGGTTGAGGCGATGAATCCATAAACAATAAACACATTCCAAGTACAGGGAACCTTGGCTAAATAGTGTTATACTGCTGAAGGCTAAACAGAATAAATAAAAAAGTACATGAAACCTTTCACTCCATTTGCATAACTTTCTGGATTAAAATGATCTTTCTCAGATGATTAATACTGAATTCAATTTGTGTTAATCACCAAAATTTTAATTAATTCAGGGATAAGCATTATAGCGCTTGGATCAATCATAATTCCTTCCTTTTGACAAAGTGGTAGCATGTTATAATAATAGTACTTCTATGGATTAGTACACACAGTAACAGAACACTGCTGTCGTAAATGAGAGCAGTAACAGTTGCAGCTGATCTACATCCACAAAGGTGCTATCCAGCATAAATATTTTGTGATATGTACCTAAGACAAAGAGTAACAAAAAAGGACTCTGGGTTAAGTAGGTATAATCTTGCGTAGGAAGGACCTCATGTCAGGACACGATACAAGAAAACATAAAAAAGGTATTTACTTTCACAGTTACCTTTTATTTTCCATGTACCATTAGGATTAATGAAATATGTGTAATCACAATACCATTACTTCAGACAAACAAAAATTTATGAATAAACGCAAGTGGCAGAACAGCCTGGCAAGACATTTTAAGAGCAGTAACTGAAATTTATAGAGGTAGTGAATAAGCACCATGGATTGTGAACTTCTCAGTACTGTACTGCATAGTCCAAAATAAAAGAACTGTGATTGTACAATTGAGAGATAGCAGAATCCAAAAACTGAATCTTACTATTCTGCAAGTGGCACCAGTTGCACACCTATTGCAGTAAACTATACATTAAATCATGATCTCAGTTTGAGATATCACTATGAGTGATTGACACTTACAATGAAAATCAAATTATGTGCATTTTGTGTACTTAGGTAGAACTTACAAAAATTGTTTGTTTAAACATTTTGAAATCCCACTTGTGAAATGTGCACAACAATATTTTAGAGTCATTGACGAATCTAGAAAATGGAAAAATGAAACTGAGCAGGAGAGAGAGAGAGAGAGAGTGGAGGATGCTGGGACATAGTAGAGACAGGCTAGTGAGCTGCTAGTTGCAGCATCTGCAGGCTATGCTGGGGCTGTGGGGGAAGTGGAGTAAAGTAGAGAAGGGAGAAACATATTGACAGTGTGCCGGTGGGGTAGAATTTGTGTAGGGCCGGAGAATGTCAGTGGGAGCAGGGAAGGTTAAGATGAGGGTGGTGGTGTGGGCGGAAAGAATCCAGTCAGTGAAGAAGTCACT
Source organism: Schistocerca serialis cubense (assembly GCF_023864345.2). Lineage (NCBI taxonomy): Eukaryota > Metazoa > Arthropoda > Insecta > Orthoptera > Acrididae > Schistocerca > Schistocerca serialis. Next base: position 192,259,097 of record NC_064648.1, read on the forward strand.
GAATTCGAGCATATCGTGTCGGGTGGCATGCTCGGCAAATGGGTGATCCGGCTGTCTCTCGGCCAGTTTGGCATTGGCCATTCATTTGGAGACACAACTTGGCAGTGGACATGACCGTGTAGTGTGACAGAAAGTGGCTGCAGATAACTGTGTAGATCACATGACTGCTTTCACATTTTCCCCTGCCTTCCATGCGATGGGAGACGTCAGGGACAGGACTGGAGTGTGTTGTGATGTGGGTCAGGTTTTGCGTCTATTACAGGATAAGCCCCATGGGACAATTATGTAGTCACTTCTATGTGACCTCTTCAGTAGCACACCATTCTGAAGTCATAAAGTGGAAAATCGTAATCAGTTCAGGATGGTGTTTGCTCGAAAATGTACACACCGCCACAATTTTGGTCTCACTTTTCATATGTTGTCTTCAAGGTCCAATTGTTGGATGATGACCAATTTCTTTACGTCATATGAAAAAAATATACTACTCAGTATAGACTATAATTATTAACAATAATTTGGTCTGTAAAAAGTGTAGTGATCTAGGACCTTGGAATAGTATGTGGAATCATTTTATGCATCCGCATTGGAACTAATCCATTTACAGGTACGAGCGCAATACTAAACATCGTGGAAGATTACACAATTTTCATAACTAATCACTTAATGAAGTAAACCACCGTGTACACAAAAACTGGAGTAACAGAAGTACAGCACTCGGAGATGAAATCTAATAAGCACAGAGTCAAAATTTGCAATGTAAAATGTGTCTACTTCTGAAATTTAATGATGATTATCTTGTAAGTTAATTTTTTCCACAAAATTTTAACTATGTTAATGAAAAGTAGGAATGCTACCAAATCTATTTATTAGCTCAATTACCTCAAAATATTTTCACTGCTATTTACTTTATTAAAATTTTTAATCAGACATAACCTTTAATTAACACAGTTTTAAACAAAACTAATTGTATTTTTGCTGTCAGACGCTGAGACTACAACTGTAACAATGAAACCTGAACTAAATAACAAATGGGCAGATTTATGCCTACATCACATACAAATATTACTGAAAATCAGAACCAAAAGCCACCCAGAGACAGAAAGAAGAGAAAAATTTATTGGTAGTAGTTGGGGTGTAATTAGAGCGGGTGGTGGATCCCAGCTCGATATGCTGCAGTATGCCAGGACCATCCCCCATGATATGTACAGTTGTAGCTTATCTTCACTGAGCCGGTGTTTATTAACACATAATGTAGTCTTCTTGTGTACACCTGATGGAATACTAAGAATACCAATTTTATTTTTTAATGAGAGTAATTGTGAATCATCACCACAAAGGGGTAAAGCTGGATTCTCAGACAGCAGCACATCATTGTCTCCACTTTATACATAGTCTTCTGTTATAAGGACATTGCATACAAACAGCAGCAGCTAGCTCCTGGATTGCATTGAATCCAGATGCTCCCAGCAAAGTAATTTGCTCAGAACCACCCATAAAAAGATCACTGTTTCCTTCTTGTTCTGGCAGACTCTCATACAATGACTTCTTTGTTTTCATCCAAATTCTGTGTATTTGTTTTTTGCAATGTCCTACTAATATAATTGAACATTTGTGAAACTGTCCTATGAAAGGACTGTAATTGTTTCCTTTTTCATGGATTTCTCTACAAATTTGTAGCAGTAACAATAAAAATGAAAACATGACCAAAGAAAGTAATATTTAAATTTTTAGTCATTGCATGGAAGATAAACAAACAGTGATATATTGAAGTCATGTACCAGTTAGATGTCCTCAACTATTTATCTTGAAATAAAATAGATTATGTACAATGTATGTGGTTAAATGACAGTATGACATTCTTTTTTTATTTTTTATTTATTTATTTATTTTTTTACAATACGTACCATTCATGTCGTGCACTCACAAGATAGTTGTTTGTTAACCTGTATGTGCTTTCTGAATTTACCTTGCACTTCATTTTTATAACAAAAAGTGCACTAAATATGGCATGAACATAGATCATGCTGCTCTGCAGATCAATATGTTACATCTAGCTCAAAATAGCTTGGCAGCCACACTGCCCCAGGTGTGACTACCTTTTTGTTACGAGGGGGTGACCATCTTAGTATGCAGTAATCTGCTGAGCAGTGTGCTTAGTACACTATCAGCAGTTGCATTAATTGTTAATGGAGTGATTTTTCTTATTAGCCACTTCAGTCAGTTATATTATTAGTCATACTGGGGTGAGATGTCCGTGAGATCTTTTGCAGACTCACTAAGTGTAGCTTAGGAGTTCTGCTTTTGAGCAGGACTCATTCATTGAACTGAATCTCCCCTGCCAGATAGTGTTCACACGCAATGAAACCCCCACCACTTCCACTGTACCCACCCGTACAATACTGTCTGCACAGGTATGGGACAATACTTCACTCTTAGCACACTGCTTTCACACTTCAGCTTGGCCACAAGTGACTCAACTGTCACCTAGCCACCCTAACCTAATCCTCTGGTTACACTACAGATCAGTCATCACAACAAAACACGTATTCAGTCTTGTTAACGTCAGTGTTCATTTAGGGTGATAATGTACGTGTTTACACAACCTGAAAATTAATTTGCATAAGAATAAAGCGTCTGAAATGTAGGGTTACAGAAGAATGGTGAGGATTGTGTGGGTATACCGGATAACTAAATAGGTGGCACTGAATATATCTGGTAAGAAGAGAAATTAATGGCACAACTAAAAAACTGTTGCTCACTAGAAAGTGGTGCATCAACATGGAGATCTGCCTTGACAGTTATTCACAATGCAAGTCACTCCACCAATTGTTGATGCTCTGCAAGCCTTCCTGCACTTCGCTGCAATCTTCCAGATTCTCAGCCTCCATACAGACAAATAGCCTCGCATAACTACTAAAGCTCCAGTTATGCAGTATTTCATTCTTTTGCAATTTATAAGGAATTTCCATATTTTTTTTTTTTTACCTTTTTGACATTTGGATTGTAAGGGAATGAAAATCCATCATTCTGACAGAAACAGCTGTGTCACATATGGCAGCTGGAGAAAATCAGTAAAGGAAAGCAGATAAATGGAAATAAATAATAGCCACGAAATCAAACTCACTATACTTCAGTCATGACTAAAAGCTTTTTTATATATACATATAGTTTGGGAATAATTCTCAAACATAATGATGAACAGAAACTGTCATGACTTTCAATTAAGAAGAAAACTTCTACTGTGAAAACACTGTGTAGTGTAAGCCAACTTTTGGTAAAAAAATCTGTCAACTGAATATCAGTTTCAAGTTTATGCACTGAACAAATTTCCTCTCTGTTTATTTTCTTTACTTATCACTAATTCAGTTTGAGGCAATATGCTGTTGCCTGCTACTCAGCCACTGATCTGATGTGAATAGCCTTGAGGATGATTGTGTCCATCTCGATGGAGACCACAAAGTAAGAGATAAGCTCTGTCTGTGGGTAGAATCCTGATAGTCTGTCCTTACTCCTGTGGCCAATGGTACAATAAACACTAACCTTCAGACAATGGAAAATCCATTACGTAATAGTGACAATGTTATGAAAAGGGTAGTTGCTACTCACCACATAGCAGAGATACTGAATATATGTTGTCTAATTGTCAAACAAACTTCCTTTTTTATTGCTGTGATATGACAAAGCAATCCAGGTACTGTCAGTGTGACTATTTTAAACCAGGCAATTGCTTTTGTTGTTATAACCAGTGCTTGATTTGTGATAGCATACCATACTGATACCTCTGATAAAAAACCATTAAAATAATGTTTTACAGACATTAATGAGAAACATTTGGTGGTAGGTCACGGTTACTGGTTGTTGTTGTTGTTGGTGTGGTCTTCAGTCCTGAGACTGGTTTGATGCACCGCTCCATGCTAATTTATCCTGTGCAAGCTTCTTCATCTCCCAGTACCTACTGCAACCTACATCCTTCTGAATCTGCTTAGTGTATTCATCTCTTGGTCTCCCTCTACGATTTTTACCCTCCACGCTGCCCTCCAATGCTAAATTTGTGATTCCTTGATGCCTCAAAACATGTCCTACCAACCGCTCCCTTCTTCTAGTCAAGTTGTGCCACGAACTTCTCTTCTCCCCAATCCTATTCAATACCTCCTCATTAGTTACATGATCTACCCACCTTATCTTCAGCATTCTTCTGTAGCACCACATTTCGAAAGCTTCTATTCTCTTCTTGACCAAACTAGTTATCGTCCATGTTTCACTTCCATACATGGCTATACTCCATACAAATACTTTCAGAAACGACTTCCTGACACTTAAATCTATACTCGATGTTAACAAAATTCTCTTCTTCAGAAACGATTTCTTTGCCATTGCCATTCTACATTTTATATCCTCTTTACTTCTACCATCGTCAGTTATTTTACTCCCTAAATAGCAAAACTCCTTTACTACTTTAAGTGTCTCATTTCCTAATCTAATTCCCTCAGCATCACCTGATTTAATTTGACTACATTCCATTATCCTCGTTTTGCTTTTGTTGATGTTCATCTTATATCCTCCTTTCAAGACACTGTCCATTCCATTCAACTGCTCTTCCAAGTCCTTTGCTGTCTCTGACAGAATTACAATGTCATCGGCAAACCTCAAAGTTTTTACTTCTTCTCCATGGTTTTTAATATCTACTCCGAATTTTTCTTTTGTTTCCTTTACTGCTTGCTCAATATACAGATTGAATAACATCGGGGAGAGGCTACAACCCTGTCTCACTCCTTTCCCAACCACTGCTTCCCTTTCATGCCCCACGGCTCTTATAACTGCCATCTGGTTTCTCTACAAATTGTAAATAGCCTTTCGCTCCCTGTATTTTACCCCTGCCACCTTCAGAATTTGAAAGAGAGTATTCCAGTTAACATTGTCAAAAGCTTTCTCTAAGTCTACAAATGTTAGAAACGTAGGTTTGCCTTTTCTTAATCTTTCTTCTAAGATAAGTTGTAAGGTTAGTATTGCCTCACGTGTTCCAACATTTCTACGGAATCCAAACTGATCTTCCCCGAGGTCCGCTTCTACCATTTTTTCCATTCGTCTGTAAACAATTCGCGTTAGTAATTTGCAGCTGTGACTTATTAAACTGATAGTTCGGTAATTTTCATCTCTCCCAAGGCCATCAGTAGTTCTAATGGAATGTTGTCTACTCCCGGGTCCATGTTTCGACTCAGGTCTATCAGTGCTCTGACAAACTCTTCACGCAGTATCTTATCTCCCATTTCGTCTTCGTCTACATCCTCTTCCATTTCCATAATATTGTCCTCAAGTACATCGCCCTTGTATAGGCCCTCTATATACTCCTTCCACCTTTCTGCTTTCCCTTCTTTGCTTAGAACTGGGTTTCCATCAAAGCTCTTGATATTCATGCAAGTGGTTCTCCTTTCTCCAAAGGTCTCTTTAATTTTCCTGTAGGCAGTATCTATCTTACCCCTAGAGAGACAAGCCTCTACATCCTTACATTTGTCCTCTAGCCATCCCTGCTTAGCCATTTTGCACTTCCTGTTGATCTCATTTTTGAGACGTTTGTATTCCTTTTTGCCTGCTTCATTCACTGCATTTTTATATTTTCTCCCTGCATCAATTAAATTCAATATTTCTTCTGTTACCCAAGGATTTCTATTAGCCCTCGTCTTTTTACCTACTTGATCGTCTGCTGCCTTCACTACTACATCCCTCAGAGCTACCCATTCCTGTCAATTGTTCCCTAATGCTCTCCCTGAAACTCTCTACAACCTCTGGTTCTTTCAGTTTATCCAGGTCCCATCTCCTTAAATTCCCACCTTTTCGCAGTTTCTTCAGTTTCAATCTGCAGTTCATATCCGATAGATTGTGGTCAGAATCCACATCTGCCCCTGGAAATGTCTTACAATTTAAAACCTGGTTCCTAAATCTCTGTCTAACCATTATATAATCTCTCTGATACCTTTTAGTATCTCCAGGTATACAACCTTCTTTTATGATTCTTGAACCAAGTGTTAGCTATGATTAAGTTATGCTCTGTGCAAAATTCTACCAGGCGGCTTCCTCTTTCATTTCTTACCCCCAATCCATATTCACCTACTATGTTTCCTTCTCTCCCTTTTCCTACTGATGAATTCCAGTCACCCATGACTATTAAATTTTCGTCTCCCTTCACTACCTGAATAATTTCTTTTATCTCGTCATACATTTCATCAATTTCTTCATCATCTGCAGAGCTAGTTGGCATATAAACTTGTACTACTGTAGTAGGCGTGGGCTTCGTGTTTATCTTGGCCACAATAATGCGTTCACTATGCTGTTTGTAGTAGCTTACCCGCACTCCTATTTTTTTATTCATTATTAAACCTATTCCTGCATTACCCCTATTTGATTTTGTATTTATAACCCTGTAATCACCTGACCAAAAGTCTTGTTCCTCCTGCCACCGAACTTCACTAATTCCCACTATATCTAACTTTAACCTATCCATTTCCCTTTTTAAATTTTCTAACCTACCTGCCCGATTAAGGGATCTGACATTGCACGCTCCGATCCATAGAATGCCAGTTTTCTTTCTCCTGATAACGTCCCTGCCCGGAGATCCGAATGGGGGACTATTTTACCTCCGGAATATTTTACCCAAGAGGACGCCATCATCATGTAATCATACAGTAAAGCTGCATGCCCTCGGGAAAAATTTCGGCTGTAGTTTCCCCTTGCTTTCAGCCGTTCGCAGTACCAGCACAGCAAGGCCGTTTTGGTTAATGTTACAAGGCCAGATCAGTCAATCATCCAGATTGTTGCCCCTGCAACTACTGAAAAGGCTGCTACCCCTCTTCAGGAACCACACGTTTGTCTGGCCTCTCAACAGATACCCCTCCGTTGTGGTCGCCCCTACGGTACGGCCATCTGTATCGCTGAGGCACGCAAGCCTCCCCACCGACGGCAAGGTCCATGGTTCATTGGGGGGTACCACTACTTTTTCACAAATCAAGCACTGGTCATAACAGCTGCTACTTCTGCTTGTTCTATTTCTTCAAGATCATGTCATATCCAAAATGACAAACCAAACAAAATATGTAGAAGAACTCAGTGTTGATTTTCAGAGCCCATTATGTACTCTCACAGACTGATCAATCTGAAGTTACAAGCAGAGGAGAGGTGACGTGTGGAAAGAATCAAAGGAAAAGAACTGAACACATGACAAATAAGAAGCTGTGTATCATTGGCTGAGTGTGTTACAACTGGCTTTTTATACTTTATTCTAAGCATATACACACTGAATCTTCGCTGAGGTTTCTCAGACAGATGAATATTCAGTATCTCTTCATTCCATTCACATTGCTGGAAGACTGGTTCAGTAACATCTGACTGCAAATCCAGTACTTCATGGAATATTTCCTCACAATAAGAGAGAAATGTAGGTTCAAGTCGCAGTCCGGCAGAAATTTTCGTCACTAATAGGTATTCCATGTGTACCTAGTACTGCTGATGTCTAACAGTTCACAGTAATCGAATAAATGTTGAGCAACTGAATATATTATAACAAAACATTCAGCATTCCATGCAGACCCAGTCACAAAATATTTTAATTTCATATTTTTCACAGCTTTACTTTGGAGGAAATGTAAGCAACTCAGTCAAAAAATATTACCCTTGGACCTATAATCATTAGTGGATGGACCAATAAACTATTCTCAAAAGTGTGTGCACTCCCCCCCCCCCCTTCCATGACATACACACATAGGATGTAACATTACGCAATGATTCTGTAATTACTTTCCCTGGGTGGGGATGGGAGAAGGGATTGTGAACACACACTCATATAAAATGAGACAAAACAACATATGTAAAAGACATAACTCCTTTTGAAATAAACAGATTTATTTTACTGCAGTTGTTTTTAACATGTCATACTAAAACATCACATTCATTGCAACAGTAACTCCAACACATGAGGTACAAGTGTCATCCATTTCAATAAACATTACATGATAGTGGGTTTTCACAGGGGAATGTAAACTGTTTCATCTTCTTAAAGTGTATCAGTGATAATACTATTGACAGTGCCCTAACATTAATATATTAACAGACACATTAATTTGGCACAGATGGTAAAATATAAAATAGTGATGTTTGGTATACACCATGGCCTATCCTTAGTAACCATCCCAAAAAAATATAGGGTGGTGGCATAAGAGGTTCAGTTGTACAGTCCTGTAGTTCTGGTGTGGTACTGGATTTGTGATGTGTTTCTGAAAATAAATCAAAGGTATACTGAATGAATTATCAAATACTTTGTGATAGAACCTGGCAGTATAGAAAAGATCAATAGTAAGTAGAATATCGTCACAACAGGTCAAATTAGAAAAGTATTAAACACGTACTGATTAGTAACATGAATTCTGTGTGTAGAGTACACCACTCTGTCGCCAATGAGGTACAAATCAACATGCAATGAAGTACTTATGAGTAAAATCTTCTACATCTGAACAAATATTAAGTTGTCAAATGCTGAAGCACATATCCAGCTAATCTGATCACATATTGCATCAAATTGTAAGTGAGAAGCTGGAGATAGACGCGAGTGTTTAACAACTGTCATTTTGTGGGTGCATCTTCAAGACATTAAGCATTCTCACAGCACTTCACAAGATATACATTACTAATGTGGCATGACAAACAAACAATCACAATTTCAAAAGAATAGTGATTTCTTCCACCCACTGGCAATAATGACATCACTGCAAAACAACTATTCACCCAACTATTCACGCACAAAATACTCAAAATTTAATAAAAATTACAAAAATGAAAACTATTTCTGTTGTAAATTTCACAGGGCCTATATATATCTCTAATGAAGACCTCAATACCAGTAATTCACACAGAATTCAAAAACTCAACACAATTTTCACTTGAGCTACACAACTCCAACAAAGTCCTCAATACCACGAACCAACCACTCTAAAACATGGTGTTTCAAATTTCACATAGTTCAGTGGGTGAAGTGAAATTTGAATAGTTCAGCCTCCCCCCCATGAACCATGGACCTTGCCGTTGGTGGGGAGGCTTGCGTGCCTCAGCGATACAGATAGCCGTACCGTAGGTGCAACCAAAACGGAGGGGTATCTGTTGAGAGGCCAGACAAATGTGTGGTTCCTGAAGAGGGGCAGCAGCCTTTTCAGTAGTTGCAAGGGCAACAGTCTGGATGATTGACTGATCTGGCCTTGTAACAATAACCAAAACGGCCTTGCTGTGCTGGTACTGCAAACGGCTGAAAGCAAGGGGAAACTACAGCCGTAATTTTTTCCGAGGGCATGCAGCTTTACTGTATGATTACATGATGATGGCGTCCTCTTGGGTAAAATATTCCGGAGGTAAAATAGTCCCCCATTCGGATCTCCGGGCGGGGACTACTCAAGAGGATGTCGTTATCAGGAGAAAGAAAACTGGCGTTCTACGGATCGGAGCGTGGAATGTCAGATCCCTTAATCGGGCAGGTAGGTTAGAAAATTTAAAAAGGGAAATGGATAGGTTGAAGTTAGATATAGTGGGAATTAGTGAAGTTCGGTGGCAGGAGGAACAAGACTTCTGGTCAGGTGACTACAGGGTTATAAACACAAAATCAAATAGTGGTAATGCAGGAGTAGGTTTAATAATGAATAGGAAAATAGGAATGCGGGTAAGCTACTACAAACAGCATAGTGAACGCATTATTGTGGCCAAGATAGATACGAAGCCCACACCTACTACAGTAGTACAAGTTTATATGCCAACTAGCTCTGCAGATGACGAAGAAATTGAAGAAATGTATGATGAAATAAAAGAAATTATTCAGATTGTGAAGGGAGACGAAAATTTAATAGTCATGGGTGACTGGAATTCGAGTGTAGGAAAAGGGAGAGAAGGAAACATAGTAGGTGAATATGGATTGGGGGACAGAAATGAAGCCGCCTGGTAGAATTTTGCACAGAGCATAACATAATCATAACTAACACTTGGTTTAAGAATCATGAAAGAAGGTCGTATACATGGAAGAACCCTGGAGATACTAAAAGGTATCAGATAGATTATATAATGGAAAGACAGAGATTTAGGAACCAGGTTTTAAATTGTAAGACATTTCCAGGGGCAGATGTGGACTCTGACCACAATCTATTGGTTATGAGCTGTAGATTAAAACTGAAGAAACTGCAAAAAGGTGGGAATTTAAGGAGATGGGACCTGGATAAACTAAAAGAACAAGAGGTTGTACAGAGATTCAGGGAGAGCATAAGGGAACAATTGACAGGAATGGGGGAAATAAATACAGTAGAAGAAGAATGGGTAGCTTTGAGGGATGAAGTAGTGAAGGCAGCAGAGGATCAAGTAGGTAGAAAGACGAGGGCTAGTAGAAATCCTTGGGTAACAGAAGAAATATTGAATTTAATTGATGAAAGGAGAAAATATAAAAATGCAGTAAGTGAAACAGGCAAAAAGGAATACAAACGTCTCAAAAATGAGATCGACAGGAAGTGCAAAATGGCTAAGCAGGGATGGCTAGAGGACAAATGTAAGGATGTAGAGGCCTATCTCACTAGGGGTAAGATAGATACCGCCTACAGGAAAATTAAAGAGACCTTTGGAGATAAGAGAACGACTTGTATGAATATCAAGAGCTCAGATGAAAACCCAGTTCTAAGCAAAGAAGGGAAAGCAGAAAGGTGGAAGGAGTATATAGAGGGTCTATACAAGGGCGATGTACTTGAGGACAATATTATGGAAATGGAAGAGGATGTAGATGAAGATGAAACGGGAGATACGATACTGCGTGAAGAGTTTGACAGAGCACTGAAAGACCTGAGTCGAAACAAGGCCCCCGGAGTAGACAATATTCCATTGGAACTACTGACGGCCGTGGGAGAGCCAGTCCTGACAAAACTCTCTACCATCTGGTGAGCAAGATGTATGAAACAGGCGAAATACCCTCAGACTTCAAGAAGAATATAATAATTCCAATCCCAAAGAAAGCAGGTGTTGACAGATGTGAAAATTACCGAACTATCAGCTTAATAAGTCACAGCTGCAAAATATTAACACGAATTCTTTACAGACGAATGGAAAAACTAGTAGAAGCCAACCTCGGGGAAGATCAGTTTGGATTCCGTAGAAACACTGGAACACGTGAGGCAATACTGACCTTACGACTTATCTTAGAAGAAAGATTAAGGAAAGGCGAACCTACGTTTCTAGCATTTGTAGACTTAGAGAAAGCTTTTGACAATGTTGACTGGAATACTCTCTTTCAAATTCTAAAGGTGGCAGGGGTAAAATACAGGGAGCGAAAGGCTATTTACAATTTGTACAGAAACCAGATGGCAGTTATAAGAGTCGAGGGACATGAAAGGGAAGCAGTGGTTGGGAAGGGAGTAAGACAGGGTTGTAGTCTCTCCCCGATATTGTTCAATCTGTATATTGAGCAAGCAGTAAAGGAAACAAAAGAAAAATTCGGAGTAGGTATTAAAATCCATGGAGAAGAAGTAAGAACTTTGAGGTTTGCCGATGACATTGCAATTCTGTCAGAGACAGCAAAGGACTTGGAAGAGCAGTTGAATGGAATGGACAGTGTCTTGAAAGGAGGATATAAGATGAACATCAACAAAAGCAAAACAAGGATAATGGAATGTAGTCTAATTAAGTCGGGTGATGCTGAGGGAATTAGACTAGGAAATGAGACACTTAAAATAGGAAAGGAGTTTTGCTATTTGGGGAGCAAAATAACTGATGATGGTCGAAGTAGAGAGGATATAAAATGTAGGCTGGCAATGGCAAGGAAAGCGTTTCTGAAGAAGAGAAATTTGTTAACATCCAGTATAGAATTAAGTGTCAGGAAGTCATTTCTGAAAGTATTCGTGTGGAGTGTAGCCATGTATGGAAGTGAAACATGGACGATAAATAGTTTGGACAAGAAGAGAATAGAAGCTTTCAAAATGTGGTGCTACATAAGAATGCTGAAGATTAGATGGGTAGATCACATAACTAATGAGGAAGTATTGAATAGGATTGGGGAGAAGAGAAGTTTGTGGCACAACTTGACCCGAAGAAGGGATCGGTTGGTAGGACATGTTCTGAGGCATCAAGGGATCACCAATTTAGTATTGGAGGGCAGCGTGGAGGGTAAAAATCGTAGAGGGAGACCAAGAGATGAATATACTAAGCAGATTCAGAAGGATGTAGGTTGCAGTAGGTACTGGGAGATGAAAAAGCTTGCACAGGATAGAGTAGCATGGAGAGCTGCATCAAACCAGTCTCAGGACTGAAGACCACAACAACAAACCCATAGTTCAGACAAAGCCCTAGATACAACACTTTCACTTACTCTACCTAAAGCAAAGTTCTCAGTACAAAAGACCAAACGATGCTCATATGACTAATATCAGAAATGTATCCTAAACAATGATGGTACATCAGTACCCATAATACCTACCAATAACAATCCAACAATTATCGAACACTAACAAGGCTTCTACCAGTTTTTCCATTCGCCTGCAAAGAATTCGCATTAGTATTTTACAGCCGTGGCATTTTAATCTGATAGTTCAGTAATTTTCACGTCTGTCAATGCCTGCTTTCTTTGGAATTGGAATTATTATATTATTCTTGAAGTCTGAGGGTATTTCGCCTGTCTCATAAATCTTGCTCACCAGATGGTAGAGTTTTGTCAGGACTGGCTCTCCCAAGGCTGTCAGTAGTTCTAATGGAATGTTATCTACTCCCGGGGCCTTGTTTCGACTTAGGTGAAACATGGACGATAAATAGTTTAGACAAGAAGAGAATAGAAGCTTTAGAAATGTGGTGCTACAGAAGAATGCTGATGATTAGATGGGTAGATCACGTAACTAACGAGGAGGATTGAATACAATAGGGGAGAAGAGAAATTTGTGGCACAACTTGACTAGAAGAAGGGATCGGTTGGTAGGACATGTTCTGAGGCATCAACGGATCACCAATTTAATATTGGAGGGCAGCGTGGAGGGTAAAAATCGTAGAGGCAGTTAAGAGATGAATTCACTAAGCAGATTCAGAAGGATGAAGGCTGCAGTACGTACTGGGAGATGAAGAAGCTTGCAGAGGATAGGGTAACATGGAGAGCTGCATCAAACCAGTCTCAGGACTGAAGAAAACAACAACAACAACTACAACAACAACAAGGAAATCCCGAAAATTCTTGAAGACTTTCCACCACCACCAATTTCGATATACGCAAACAACTATACCCATTGCAACAACCTTTGAGCTACTCATAAATATTTATATCTTCTTCACAACAGAAGAAAAAAGAAAAATATAAAATCTCCGACCACAACAAACACATGACACTAATATTTCCAAACATTAAAATGAAACCATCAGCTAAAATATGCAATTTCAAAGTAACTCACCAGAAAGCCAGCACAAATTCTTTCAGTACCAACATGAAACATTCAATTCATGTCAAACTAATCACTAACAAACATGCAGCTCAACAGAGAGCCTCCAAATACTACAATACACAATCTACATACCCAAAGACTCAAAAACATCAAGGCTTACTGTGACATCACATGTCAAAGCAGATGGGTGAAGCGTCAGCACCTGACCTTGTGTGAATTAACTCATGTTAGCATCAGGTACAAAATAGTGATGAGGCAATGATTGCCAACTGACAAAAAAAACCCAGGGCTAAATTATCAACAATGAAACTTAATTACTGTTGGAACATTTGCTCAGAGTTTGCATGTTTTTGGTTCAACCCAAGAAGGCCAGTACTGCCTGCTTTGCACTTAATGAGATCTTTCTCACTGTACTGGCCCACAAACAGAATACTTTTATTCAATCTATCCTACAGCATTTTCTTTCTAAGCAGCACAGCTAGATCTAAAAATTGTCCATTTTAACACTGAAAATCTAATACTTACATCCTAAACCATTTACTCCATAGTGGTACTTATGATTAATAATGAAGAGTGAATTTACTAGACATTAATTTGATTTGCGAATTTTCTGAGTGTCAGGTGAGACATTCATATGAATCCTTGCCTGCTATTTCAGCATCTTGTTTTGCAAATGCAAATTACGCATTGTATGTCCAGTTTTGTTGCATTTTTTCCTGTTTTAAGCGAGTTTCATCACTATATACTTCAGTGAGATAGAGAATTTTGGTTTTTGTTAGTCTAGCTCGTCAAAGAATAAATCATAAAGCTAGCAAGTTTTCTTTCTTTTGTTTGTGCCTATCAACAACTCAGTACTTCTGTTTCTCAGTGAGTGGCCTCCTGTAATCCAAAAGTGTTTGTTTTGGTTAAAACATGCATATGAGCTTCTTTGAGCAGAATTTCACTAGAAATATTTTTTGCCATAATAGATGTCCTCGAAATATGAACTGTTATTCACAAAAACAGAAAAAATAAGCTGTTTGAGAGCATGCTAACTACCCTTTCCAGCCACAGGTTTTTAACAACTTTTATTTTTATTGTATTTATATCCCTTTGCTCGCAAAAAGTGGGTATTGTTCAGTCTTACCATTTTAAGTTATTTCTTTAGACTGCTGTTACAAATTTTATCCACAAATAATACGTTTAGCTAAAGATAAAACAGGAACAATGAATTTATATGTGCTACATGTATACCTAAAGAAGATATTATAAGAAAATGACAAGTAAATAATATTACACCTTGGGGTTTTTCTCGGGTTCCAGCCTTAGCTGGGGCTAATCTTTTCCTTTCCAGTATGGTAGCCAAAATGGTCTGCCATGGTGTCTCACAGGTGACTCAGTCTTTGGTGTCTTTTATCTTCTTCGAAGTTGCTAATATTATGATTCATTTCCTTCTGCTGTGCAAGCTACTCTTTGTGGTGCATTACTTCACCAGTTATCACTGTTTCGACAATCTTCGCTGTTCGAGGTGATCTGATTTTATCCTCTCAGGTAGCCCCCATCATTCATGTTGTGCAGTTGGCCAACGCCACCTTTTTGCGTTTGATATCAGAGTGACCATTGTGGATGTCCACCTGGGGTGTCAGTGTCTCTCGTGTTGTTGAGAGTGATCTTTAATTTGGGATGCTGTTGTGACACCCATTTTTGCGCACTGACCTCCATTGATCACGATTCTGCTCGTGCTCGACAGTGGTGGGGCGATCAGTAGGTGGCAAGCCTCCTTCAGTAGGGGTCAGGCTGCTTCCAACTCAGCAGATCGTTTGCTCCTCGCAATGAAATTGTATACGATTACCTAGGAAGTACGTCGAATCCACGTTCACATATAGTAACTTCATTAACGAACTGGAAGTAAGTAATTTAAAAGAGGTGTCTTATTTTAACTACGATGTGACAGAAACTTATAAAAGACTGTTCCCACACTAAAACATGGGAAGTAACATCATTCACAGAAGTTACTCCATCGACTTCAACTGCTGAATATTGTCTCAATAATGTCAGAAGAATAATGGAAGGGTACATGCATGCAATTAACTTATACCAAATGGAAGGGCTAAAACCGTTTTGAGTAGGTAACTGGAGTTGCATTCAGTAGATGTAGACGTAGCTACCTTGCTGTTTAGAGATAAGTAATGCCCTTATAGAAATTCAAGTTCTGCTGATAGCGTATAGCTGGCTCATACAGTTGAAAATGATTAGCACCTAATTTCAGAAAGTGCGAGAATTTGTTGGGAGACTGCTGAGGGATACACTATCAAGTAGAGTATGTGTGGTGTTTATAATGCAAAAGGTGAACGTTGAATACTTCCAGGATCTGTCCCACCCACACGTCTCGTCTTTATTCCATGAGGAAGCCGTTTTGCTAGAAAGTCTGAAGTTGGCAGCAGTGTAAGTTGAGATGCACTCCACGTTGCTGCGCTGGAGTTGTGGAGTGTTTACCAGGGCAGTACCGGTACAGCCCTTTATAAAGCTGGGTTCCCGCGGGGCGTGACCACGAATGTGTACCACGCTTTTGTGCCACGACAGGAGGGAAACCATCAGTCGTGGGGCGTGGACAGTTCACACCGTGTTCAAGTGTCAACGAGAGCGTAATTCAGTTGATCGCGCGAAGCCGGCCGTGAACGAGCTCCTTATCGAGAGCTGTGCTGTGGTGAGTTCGGTTTTTGCTACCGTTTTGGCACAGAGAATGAACCGGTTGGTGGAACCCCAAGAAAAACGAAAGAAAAGACGATGGTGGGTCAGGAACTGGACACTTCAAAGAACATCGAGGGCACATAATTTGGTTGACATGGAACTAAGAAACCATTATCCTGAAGATTTCAACATCTTATTACGAATGTCTCGTGCGCAGTTTGACTACCTTTTGGAACGCGTTTCATGTCTGATTTCAAAATCAGACACTAATATGAGACAAGCAGTAAAAGCAAAAATTAAACTTCAAGTAACTTTACGCTATTTAGCCACAGGGGACTAAAAAAGTCTAGAATATTTATATCGTGTTCCAAAGAACACAAGCACTAAATTTACACCTGAAACCTACGAAGCGGTCCACAAGGCACTTATGGAATACATACAGGCAGTTACAATAACATATAGTATGCAACTTTTTCTTTTATTATTTATTTGAATTTTCAACATAGTAATGTACGAGTATTCTAGGTGTAAGTATTTAAGGAATAGAAAGAAACAATAATACGAAAATGGTTGATGAGCACAATAGTATTGATCATTTAAAATATTACCAGCATAGAAAAAAGTAATCGTTTGAGTAATAAAATAAGATCGATCTATAAATTTGTAAATAAATAGTCATCTGAGAAATCAGCTCTCATATTTGATTCTCTCTCACTTGGTAGTGTTGATTTTGTTAGTGTAGGGGATGATGCGTTTCCGCTAAAGACTTATCTGATGAAACCTTACAGTCGGCGCAACATGTTTCGATAGGAAAGGATCTACAACTAACGAGTTTCAAAGGCTCGAAGAGTTTTAGAAAATACTTTCGGCATACATGTGAGTAAATTTAGAGTATTTGAAAAACCAATATCTTTAAAAATACAGTCGGTGGACAAAGTAGTACTATCCTGCTGGTCGTTGCACAACTGGCTGCGGAAAACGAATCCCGCCTACATCTCACGAGGTTTAATTGACTTCGAGGATGAAAACCATCGTATTTTCCCTGGATCGTGGTGTCAAGAGGAAATTACTGGCCTACAGAACCTTCTGCAAACGGTTAACATACATCCACATCGACAGGCACAACGAATTCGGGATAAGTACTGTGATTACTTTAATAATGAAGGTGCTGTGCCCTGGCAAAATGTACTACTCGGCGACGTTCCAAATACAGAACCGTAGAGCACATCAGTGTCAATATTGTGCTCAGTTATTTAGTACATGGTTGTCTTCAATTAGTATGTGTCACAAAGTAATTGCATTGCTAGATATATTTTATCATAAGAATGTATTGTTACAGTGCTAGCTATTGTTGTACTAAAAGAAGCTGGTACAGTTCCTATGATACGCTTACTACTCTGTATAATCATTGTAAAAACTGTTGTAATAATGTAAATGTAAGGAACAATTTTGAAAATGTATAAAATTTCAAATACGGAAACAAACTTTTATTTCACATACCAGATTTGATAGTGTGGCTCGCTGCTGAACGAATGGGTGAATGAAAGAATTCATCTTGTTAAACCAGAAGATTTTTGGTTTGTAAACCTCGTCAGTGCCAGCTCTAGACCGTTAGCTTTCGATTCTTTTCTTCAGTTCCTGACAATACGAACTCCTCGAGTTTTTAAATTTCACAATTACTTCTTTTGCTCCGACTCCTGGAATTTGGAGCGCATCACTAATTCTTTTGGCAGCAGCCATTCTTGCATCTCGGTCTCTGTATTCTTCTCTGTTTACATCATACAAGACCAGCTCAGTAGCGTAAAGTTCCAGAAATTCTAAAGTTTCACCGTCTTGCAACGTGATCACACGACCTTTAATGGCACTAGTTGCCATCTTGTTGTCCGTAGCACTAGATGTTGTAATCTGACACTGCCGCAGACGAGGCAAACTCACAACTGAAAAACACGATTGATATGAAGCGTGAGCCCTCACGCCTGCCCGTGACGTCACCGTCAAACTCACGTCTCTTCGTTCACACGGGTAGTGTTCCCCACGACAGCATATCTCACTCCAGCGTGTCACGCCCGGTGGGAACCCGGCTTAAAGGGAAGTATGGCCACCCTATTCTGCTGCGTTTGCTGCCATCCGCAGTTGCCTGAAATCACATATCGTGACATCAGCAGCCATTGTGGGCCCAAACGTTGTGTGTGAAGCACGGTAAGTGCTGCGTATTTTCAAAGTTTTACGTAGAATTATGCCTCAGTGCTGTGCTATCGGCTTTTCGTTTCGAGGCAGAAAGGGAGGAAAACTGCACAGAATTCCTTCTGAAGGGAGTGATGCAACGAGAAGGAGAATATGGCTGATGAAAATCAGTGGAGCCAACTGGCAGCCCACAAGAAACTCTCGCTTGTGCGTGGAAAGTAGTTTTTATTCATTAGTGCAAATCATCTCCTGGTTTGAGAATAGCTGTGTAACAAACTTGCTCTATCTTGACTCACTTCGTGATCAGATTTGCTGCATCATTACACGTGGTCAGCCTCAAGCCGGTCAAGTTTTTTTTAAAAGGTGCATTGTTTGCAAGCCTATTTTTTTTGGACAAACCATAGTGAAAGCTATACATTTATAGTAAATCTGTAATGTACTGACTGCTATACAGGCATACTTTTTGCAACACAAAAGATGTAATAGGTAAACATTGTTTTTCATTCCGTAGTTTGTAGGTCCAACTGTTGAAGACGGAAAGTGCAGTATTTGGATGCTTTAATGTATGTCGTTGTGTCCCCCAAAAAATAATCTATTATGGCTATCTGAACATTAAAGATCAATAACAATGCCTCACTTTCAGTAAATTTCGTGAAAATAACTATTGTGATAATGACGTGCCTCTTTAAAGTAAATATTACTTGCATTTAATAGTGTAGGACAACGGTTTCGACTAACATTGAAATAAATGAAAAAAATAGCATAGTTGAATTCCAAAGTCAGTCGTAACAGTACAGTATATTTATAATTACTTCTTTTAACACAGCATCTTGTATAATCAGCAGTCTCAGATGCAAATACTACACTATGTGATCAAAAGTATCCGGACACGTGCCTGAAAATGACTTGCAAGTTCGTTGCGCCCTCCATCGGTAATGCTGGAATTCAGTATGGTGTTGGGCCACCCTTAGCATTGATGACAGCTTCCACTCTCGCAGGCATATTTTCGATCAGCTGCTGGAAGGTTTCTTGGGAATGGCAGCCCATTCTTCACGGAGTGCTGCACTGAGGAGAGGTATCGATGTCGGTCGGTGAGGCCTGGCACGAAGTCGGCATTCCAAAACATCCCAAAGGTGTTCTGTAGGAGTCAGGTTAGGACTCTGTGCGGGCCAGTCCATTACAGGGATGTTATTGTCATGTAACCACTCCGCCACAGGCCGTGCATTATGAACAGGTGCTCGATCGTGTTGAAAGATGCAATCACCATCCCCAAATTGTTCAACAGTGGGAAGCAAAAAGGTGCTTAAAACGTCAATGTAGACCTGTGCTGTGATAGGACCACGCAAAACGACAAGGGGTGCAAGCCCCCTACATCAAAAACACGACCCCATCGTAACACCACCGCATCCGAATTTTACTCTTGGCACTACACACACTGGCAGATGACGTTCACTGGGCATTTGCCATACTCACACCCTGCTATCGGATCGCCACATTCTGCACCGTGATTCGTCAATCCACACTACGTTATTCCACTGTTCAATCATCCAATGTTTACGATCCTTACAGCAAGGGAGGCGTCGTTTGGCATTTACAGGCGTGATGTGTGGTTTATGAACAGCTGCTCAACCTTGAAATCCAAGTTTTCTCACCTCCCGCCTAACTGTCACAGTACTTGGAGTGGATTCTGATGCGGTTTCTGATTCCTGTGTGACGGTGTGGGTAGATGTCAGCCTATTACACACCACGACCCTCTTCAACTGTCGGCGGTCTCTGTCAGTCAACAGACGAGGTCGGCCTGTACGCTTTTGTGCTGTATGTGTCCCTTCACGTTTCCACTTTGCTATCAAATCGGAAGCAGTGGACCTAGGGATGTTTAGGAGTGTGGAAATATCACGTACAGTCATATGACACAAGTGACAGCCAATCACCTGACCACGTTCAAAGCCTGTGAGTTCATCGGAGTGCCCCATTCCCCTCCCTCACGATGTCTAATGACTAGTGAGGTCACTGATATGGAGTACCTGGCAGTAGGCGGCAGCACAATTCACCTAATACGAAAAACGTATGTTTCTCGGGGTGTCCCGATGCTTTTGATCACATAGTGTAGGTAGGCCTAGATTACGTGCATCACACAATACTTGTTGTCACACAGGAAACCTGAACCTAATGAAAATTAAGCTTGTATAAAGATACATTACCTAAAAGATGTTAGTTATGTGATGTAAAATGAAATTTTTTCAGTAAGTTTGCTGGTAAAAGCTGAGTGTTACAATGTTCGTGTATAGCTACAGTATCTAATTCATAGGTTTCTGAGCTTCTTGCACTGTATGTAGTTATAAGTAGCATGTGTTCAGTTCTATTGATATTGCATATATTTTATATATAGCAAAACGAAGACAATGGAATGTAGTCGAGTTAACTCGGGTGATGTTGAGGGAATTAGATTAGGAAATGAGATGCTTCAAGTAGTAAAGGAGTTTTGCTATTTGGGGAGCAAAATAAGTGACTATGGTCGAAGTAGAGAGGATATAAAATGTAGACTGGCAATGGCAAGGAAAGCGTTTCTGAACAAGAGAAATGTGTTAACATCAAGTACAGATTTAAGTGTTAGGAAGTCTTTTGTGAAATTATTTGTATGGAGTGTAGCCATGTATGGAAGTGAAACGTGGACGATAAATGGTTTACACAAGAAGAGAATAGAAGCTTTCGAAATCTGGTGCTACAGAAGAACGCTGAAGATTAGATGGGAAGATCACATAACTAATGAGGAGGTATTGAATGGAATTGGAGAGATGAGAAATATGTGGCGCAACTTGACTAGATGAAGAGATCGGTTGGTAGGGCGTATTCAGAGGCATCGAGGGATCGCCAGTTTAGTATTGGAGGGCAGCGTGGAGGGGAAATATCGTAGAGTGAGACCAAGAGATGAATACACTGAGCAGATTCAGAAGGATGTAGGCTGCAGCAGGTATGGGGAGATGATGAAGCTTGCACAGGATAGAGTAACATGGAGAGCTGGATCAAACCAGTCTCTGGACTGAAGACCACAACAAAAACATATTTTATGTTATAATATATAGTTATAATGTATAGTTTTGAAATTTTTTATATCGCTCAAATAAGGAAGTTTGTAACTAAATTGACTGATAGTACTGTTTCTGTTTACAAGAATCATTTCACTCCAGACCAGTTTGAAACCAGCAAACCAAATGCTGTGCCAACCATTTTTGGTGATCACAAGCCACCAGTGGTACGTAAAGGTCCTGCTGAGAGGAAACCTGTTGGTCTACTAGAGAAACATACTGGAATGAAACTAGAAAATAAGGTTCCCTGCTTCAACAGATTTCTACATGCGGTATGCTGTCACTTGCTGCTGAATTATCGCACTTTGAACATCTTGTGTGACTGCTAACAGTTCACATTTATTGTTTTCATCCGCAGGACACACAGAATTTCCCTTCAGAGCACTATTCTTGCCAACAGTGGACTTACTTGTAATGTAGTAGTTGTCGCAGGATCTACTTTGTAAATTGAGTACAATAAGCAAATACTTTTTAAAAGTTGTTCTAAATATGTAGCTTAGACTTTCTTCTTTAGAAATTATATATCGTACTCCCATTCTAAGCATCAGTTGTGTACAGAAGCAGACTCAAACATTTCATTTATAACAGCTGTATATTTTTCAAACTGACTTGTCCAGGCTCTGTTGATGGTGGGAACAAAATACTTTGTCACACGGTAATTTAGCGAATGGGACCACATCTCTGAAATCCCCTGCTATACCCTCAGGACAGGACAGATAGTTTAATTTGTGGAAAAGGGGCCAAAATGAATGGCTATCAGTTGCAATCAAACATAGTACTTTACTCATTTGACAAACATTACAATAAAAAAGAAAACATTAAATACAGACCAAGCCGAACATTTATTTTAGAACTTAATTCCTCAATAAATGAGCCATTCAATTCCCTCAAGGGAAAAACAAGTTTAATTTAAAACTGACTGAAAGCCAATAACTTAAAACCAAAAA
Source organism: Schistocerca serialis cubense (assembly GCF_023864345.2). Lineage (NCBI taxonomy): Eukaryota > Metazoa > Arthropoda > Insecta > Orthoptera > Acrididae > Schistocerca > Schistocerca serialis. Next base: position 192,281,408 of record NC_064648.1, read on the forward strand.
CAGGAATTTGAATTTCAAAGGCAGAAGGTCTTATCTTAAAGCATTTCTTAAAATCAGGCTGAAGGCCCAAACAACGTCACTCCTTAAGGGCAAACAACTTTAACTTAAAATGGGCTAGAAGCCATACAGAAACAAAGAACAAGAACAAATAAGGAAAGACAGTACATCAAACTGCACTCAGAAGTTTCCAAGGGCTGGCATGGAATTCAAACACTAACGTTCGCTTAGGGGAGATAGGCAGTCGGCCCAACAATTCTCAATCTGACGGCAACCCAACCGACAGACAGTCAATGGACCAAGTGTTAGGATAACTTCCACTCCACCTGACCAGCACACGACGAGGAGTTCAATGGAACAACGCAGAAGGTATTGGCGCCCACAACGAATTACACATTCAGCTGTCAAACTACACGCCGTGCTGGACAGCCACGACACGACGAGGAAAATGCACTGCCCGAATTTACGTCTACGGCCAGGGCAGGTAACTGGAACATTAACGGCCACAATGCAGAAGATTCCGCTGGTGCACTTCGATTCAAAATAATAGAGTTAAGTTAAACTCCACAGAAGGATGGGCTAGAATTTCGCCAACTCGAAAACACACACTGTTGCTCACGGGAAGGTCCTAACAGCCCACAATGAAGTTCAAGCGACACAATGTGAACAGTTGGGGCTGGCTGGTAAATTAAGTAAAGACTCAACTTTCGTGTCCGGGATCGGTGAGCCACGGCCCTCGTAGCAATTGGAGCAGCCCCTCACACTGTGGACACCGCCAGCGGCCCCGGCCGAACCACACGCCACGGAGACTTCCTCGACGCTCCTCGTCAACCGACCGACTCCCGCACGTGGCCCAGTTGGAAACTGTAAGCACGGGGCCAAAGATATTACGAGGCTGCGAATATCACTACAGGCTGCTGCTGCCACTTTGCGGAGAGAGGGGATAACACCACAGTCTCAATAACGGCGGGAGACTAATCACAGAATAGCGACCGAGGTTTAACGCAAAGCATAAAACGAGCCAGAAACGGCTCAGTCTCTTACATAAACAGTTCACTTGTATTGGTATCTGATGGAAATAAAAACCAATGTCTTTTCTCATACCTTTCAGCTACATCGTTTCTACAGCTTTCCATTGGACACTGTATATACCGTATTCTAATTTGCAGTTAAACATTATACCTATCTGAGAAAATAGATACTTTGATTTCTTACCACAGCCGTTTAAAGTTTACTTCAAAGTCAGTGGCTTTTCTGTACCATTTATGTTTTTAAAACTCTGCATACAGGGCTTAGGATTTGTTGGCAATATGTGGTACAACAGGTGCTAATACGTCTAATGTTGTGGTTAGGTTTGGTCGTGATTATTTAATCTTTTATTGTAAGTAATATTTATTTGCACTTAAAAATAACTGGCACTACCACCCACATCGGTAAGTACCACTGTTCTCACAGCTCTTGTAATTCAAGTATTCGAGCCTCACGTGTTCCACTGCTATTGAAGTGTTGCACGGTGAAGCTGTGTTACATTCTATTGCAGTCAGATTTATGTGGTGGCTAGCAAAGATCGTACAGATTTTTGGAAACACTATGGTATTGTTTGCTGGGAATTAAATATAATTGGTCACCCACAATTTCAGTTTAGTATATGGCATTACTTTCCATTACAACGTAGTAAGAGGACACCTGGAATATTACCACTCAGATTTTCATAATTTGCTTCTGTCCTTCGAAACTAAGTTTTCACACCTTATGAATCTTCAAGTCATATACCACAGCCTACTGAGAATCAATTACTGGCTACTTAAAAACATATTATAGTATTAAATAATTTTTATTTTTGAAGATTGCAATATTGCAGATTTATGTTCCAGATGTTGGACAGCCTTCAAATGTGCCCAATGACATCAGTCCTGCAGAGAACTTGGACACAACAGAAGATGAAGTCACCATCCTGAAGAACCCAGTACAACAGCTTCAGGCTGGAATTGAAGCTTTACAGAGAAAACTCGTCCTCTCTCAGAAAAGGGAGAGAGGAGTGTGTTCAGAAAAAGACAACCTCCTCGCCAGTGTGCATGGTTTATTCGGTGCAGAACAGTTTGCAGTGTGAACAAAGGGGACATGTAAGGGTAGCAAATGGTCAGTGGAAACACTGCAGAAAGGGCTAAAAAATAGACCACCTTGTGGTAGTATGGGGTACAAAGTCCTGCTGGAAAATAAATTTCCATTTCATTCAGACAGAACCCTGAGAAGTTCACTACTGAATGTGAAATTTAGACCTGGTGTGCTGAAGGAGCTAATGAGTTCCCTGAAAGTAGAGCTTGCCCTCATGTTACCAGTGGAGAAACATCGTGCTCCCACGATGGATGAAGTTAGTATCACTCCATCATTCGAATACAATTGAAGCAATGGCTGCTTCATTGGTAATGATATGACACACCTCCATCAAATCTTGCCCTTGCAACTACTATAGCTTCTCATGTATTAGTTTTTATGCTGGGTGGTATCACCTCAAGATGGAAACAAATCATAGGTTACCATTGCCTCAGATGTTAGGTCACATAGTGCTTAGAGCCATTTTACCATTACACGTGGCCATCTTTTTTCCAGTTCTCATGTCAAACACATAATTATAAACATTATTAGAGAATCTGAGGCACTCGAACAATGTTCACTGCATGGTGTCAGATAAGGCAGGGCAAAATTGAGCTGAATAGCAAGAATTTGGAATTGTTGTCGAAAGGTTTTCAAAATTAGTTTCTACCAGTATCCTTTTTTTTTTTGAACTGTTGAATTGGAAGATCCCTGATATCTTGTGGTATGGCATTAAAAAATTTTATGGACTTGTAACTATAAAAAAAACACAAAAGTGCTTCTTATACAAGTCCATCAAAATTTTTAATGCCATACCCCAACATATCAGGGATCTTCCAATTCAACAATTCAAAAAAAAAAAAAAAAAAAAGTAAAAGAATTTCTTCTTGAGCTCAGCATTTATGAAACTGATGAATTTTTAAGGGAGGCAAAGAATAGGGTATGACTACACTTTGTAATCAGTTTTTATGTGCTTCTATATATGAGTAAGTCTGTAAGTGGCTAAATTTACTATGCAATATCAATTTGTACCAGAAGTTTCTCTGTTTTGTATTTGTGTGAAGGTACCATAATTATTTGTGTAATATTTATATTGTGTAATATTTTTCTTGTTTTTGTAATTATTTGTGTAACATTTATACTGTGTACTATTGACTTTTGTAATGCCTCAGATGATCTCTGAGGTCTCTACAACAATAAAAATCAATCAATGATAATAGGAAACTAATTTTCCTCGCAGATACACCACACATTTTGAAAAATATGAGGAACCACTTATTCAATGGACAATGAGTCTTCCTTTGAGATAATGTTGTCGAGGAACGTGATCTGCCTCGTAATGAGGTACAAATAAATCGTGTAGAACAGTTGCTTGAGGTGGACAGTGGTTTAAGTCTTTAACTGGCACCACAACTGCGTGAGAAGCGTTTGATTCCAAACCATTACGAGAAAATGAAAGTTGGCTCGCCTACTGCCCTAATTAACAGCCAGACTGCGGCAGCCAGTGAGTATGCTGTCAAGACAGAGAAACTGCAGCAAAATACTTTAACCACAGCACGGTTTCTAAAGCACGTTCGTGAGTGGTTGTGCCTCATAACATACAGAGCTCTAAGTATGATTCCGAGTCGTTCTGATGAACAAACATGCGGTGAGGCTCTCTGTCATCTTAAGGACACTCTGTGTTTATTTCAAAACTTGAAAATTGGGTGCCTGGTGTAGTTTTGACAAAAATGGCTCTGAGCACTATGAGACTTAACTTCTGAGGTCATCAGTCACTTAGAACTTAGAACTACTTAAACCTAACTAACCTAAGGACATCACACACATCCGTGCCCGAGGCAGGATTCGAACCTGTGACCGTAGCGGTCACACGGTTCCAGACCCCAGCGCCTAGAACCGCTCGGCCACCCTGGCTGGTGTAGTTTTGACACCTGGAGGTATTTTGGAGAAGCAGGACACATTCCTGAATGAGAAGAAATTTAAATTTCTGCTGACAAGTAGATTTATGCAAGATGGCTTAGAAAATCTGTTTTCAATTGTCCACTAAAAACATCCAGTACCAACACCACGAGAATAGAAATCAGCACTGAGGGTTATTACTCTTTCTCAGTTCTTTAATACTGCCACTGATAATTATGAAAATGAAGGCAGTAGTTTGCAGGCAGAACTACTGGGGGAATCTGTAAGTGAAGACGATGATAAGTGTGCTGAGGAAGTTGGAGAGCCACTTTGTAACATGGTGTGTGATGAAGAGCAGCAGTCTCAATACTATTTGTGTGGTCACACTGTCAGGCAGGATATGAAGAGTCATGCACTTTGCAAATTTTGCAAGGAGCACTTAATAGCGTGCAAAGAAAATCTCTGTACGTGTGTGAACGTGCTTTTACATCTGAAGTCCTTCACAGATACCTCACTTATTGAGCCATCAAGTGAGGTCTTAAGTGTGTTGCAAAAGGCAGAAATGTGTTTGAGAAGCAACAAGAAGAAATTACTCACAGGTGAATTGTTGCTCTGTGATGTAGGCACTGCCGTGCCTGCATCAGTGAAGGAGAAAGTAGTTTTCCCAGCCTGCCACAGTGTACAGGAGAAAATAATTCACAGTTTCCTGGCAACAAGAATTCATCTGGTTCCAAGGGAGGGAAATAAAAGATACCAGGGTGTAGTGGCACAAGGCAGTAGAAGCAGGCCATGACAAAGTTACTGCAGAAACTGTGAGTTCCAAAATCACTCTTTAGTAAATGATTTGAAAAATTGACATTTAAACTTCTTTTGGTTGCCTTATTCTTTTCAAATGGTCTCATTTTTGTTTTAATTACAGTGATTTTTATAAATTGTTGTTCTATGTTTCTTTCTGAGTCTTGAGTGTATAATATTTGCAAGCATTGTATAATATTTGCAATCTCGTATAATATTTGCAAGTAAACTATGTCCCTCTCCAGAATTCAGAATGATGCGTATATAAATAAAAACTTCATCCATCGACATGTGTGTATTTTACTTCTGTGCTTTGCCACCACCTTTGTTTCTTCTTTGTGCTTCATTTGTGTTCTTCATTTTTTCTCTGGATTTTAATAGCTTTTTATACATATGATGTACCTACATTTTATATAATATTGTAGACAGGAAAAACAGCATACATTTTTCGAGGAAGAACATTGGCTTGTACTCTATACCCTTTTATAGCTCAGAATGAAATAGCACATATGCAAAATCTGCTAAAGAATACTTCTTGAAGAATACTTGTTTCCAAACAAGGTAAAATGTAAAGGTCATTTCAAGTAAATGTCATGCACAGTTTGTATTGTAACTGCTATTTTTATTTATCTTCATAATCTAGCAATTTATGTAGAAAACCATGAAAATCGAATGGAAATGCAGTCAACTGGGGTAACTTGGCAACACTTTAGACCATTTTTTGAAAATACTGCCCACAAAATATGTTACTTGTTGCAACACGTGTTGTAGTTAAAGTTACTGAGTGCTTTTGATAGTAAAAATATAAACAAACTGACCTTTTGCTGTAATATTTTAATATTTATTCTGATAAAGCTACAGTGCCATTTTGGCTAAGTTTAGGTCAGTTGTGGACAACACATTATTTTACTTACATAAAATGCTCTGGGCAATTTTAAGTCATTCCCAGAGTACATCAGTGGTTAATAAGAAGCCTAAATAAATTGTTCTATTTCAGTAATGCAGGTTTATATTGAAATTTAAGGATATCTATATAGGCCTGTTATTAACAGTTATTAAGCTAATGGGGTATAAATGTAAAATAACACATTCCTTCAGGATGTTTTTAATGACACGTATTACAAATAATAGTGCACACATTGTCTTCAAAGTAGAACAACACTTTCAGTAACACCATGTAGTAAATACATTCGCCCGCATCTCGTGGTCGTGCGGTAGCGTTCTCGCTTCCCACGCCCGGGTTCCCGGGTTCGATTCCCGGCGGGGTCAGGGATTTTCTCTGCCTCGTGATGGCTGGGTGTTGTGTGCTGTCCTTAGGTTAGTTAGGTTTAAGTAGTTCTAAGTTCTAGGAGACTGATGACCGTCGCAGTTAAGTCCCATAGTGCTCAGAGCCATTTGAACCATTTTTAAATACATTCCATCAAACATTTTCAGATATTGAGTGTAGATGTTCACTGATATTATGGACCACGCCCCTTTCTGTTAACAGGTATTGGGCGAGATTCAGCTTTTCTATTAATACACTGTCTTTACAGTACAACACTCCATCTTAGCTTTCAAGCCAAAACCTGTTTCTTTTTTCCTTTCGTGGTCCTGCAATTGCAACTTATTTTAAATGAGATATACTTGCCTTAAATATCTGCTGCAGTGACTTTTCCAGCTTATGATTTATCTTCATACAGTCTAATGACAAATCATTTATTTGGAAGCTATATTAAAAGATAGGCCTAAATGAAAATTTAACGAACAAATCTATCAGCAAGCCTAGAACCATGTTCAATTATTGGTAGTGACAGAAATGACGTTTATAAGTTCCCTGTGAGACTGCTGTTTACACCTAATTCAGCTAATTTCATGCTACTATCACCAGCATCTCCAGGCTCATTATTTCAATTTCAATGTCTGAAGACTGCAGCTAGAGTTTTTATATATTTTATTGGTTTTGGGTTTATCTTGGTCCCAATGGGAAAGATTGCAGGAACTCGACTTAACCATTCAGTTAATTTTAGTCATTTCTGGCCTTTTGTCTTCTTTTACATTTCTGTTACTTGCTTTCCAATCCATTTGAACAGCAAAGAAAAGTCAGAAGAGGTAATAGGATGGTTAAATAATAATTTAATAACAAAATAGAAGTCTTAGAGACAAAACTGCCTCTGCTAGCAGATAAAACAAAAAATAGAGAGTGGGACCGTACAAAGTTATAATGACTCGTAAAAAATTTGACCTGACTGACTGTAAAGTATGGTTTAAACGTATATTTGGGGTGCTCACAACAATAAATTGTACTTTCTTCAACACAATAAAAAAGTTAAAAAAGAACATTTAGGCACGATGCAAGTACAACCTTACATTCAGTAAACATTAACGTTTACTGGGAGACTATTATTTCTGGTGCAACGTTGACGAAGATCTGTAGTATACTAATAAAGAGTAGACTTGTTACCGTTTTCTACAGCCTACTTTTGATGATACGACTAATTTTATTTGAACAAATTTCAAAAATATTGTATTCTCTGGTACTTTCGTAACCATTCTCCTAATGCCATGAAGAAGAATATGCAGAAAATATTTTGTGAGGTAGACCTGACAAAAATATAAAGCATGCGTAATCACAAAGGCACGTTTATCGATTCTACTTACTATATATGAATGCAATGCTTTATTTCGTATAACAAAAGAGACATTTGGCGAATTTTCGTACTACGGAGTAGCAGGAACAAGAAGTAAGTTGATATAGAGCTTTAAATTAGCGATTGATTTTACCCTGCACTTGCGACCTAATATTGGTTCCCTTTTGTCCTGACTATTGGGTAGGATCAATTTAACGCTAATTACGAAAACAGGTGTTGAAACACGATACCGTATCACGAACTGCGAAATCTGCTTTCGCTATTAATAAAGAATAGCAGGCAAAAAACTGTTATGGTCCCCACAACAAATGCATTTCGACTCACTTAGCTTTAATTTGTTGAAATTTTTTGTAGAAAAATATCCGACATGTTCCGTTTGAAGCCACTGATCAGTTTTAGCACTGCATTAGAGAGCTAAGTGTACTTTAATAAACACGGGCCACGGCTAAATACTCTGCAGCAGTCAATGAATCAGCAGGCGGCCATACTTTCCCTATACAGAGATTATGCGCTGCAGCTCGTGCCTACCATCTGTCGGTGGCAGTCCGTACTACTCGAGTCCGGCTACTCTCCACTGCGCCCACCTGCTGCTCTCTCGCGTCACTCTTGTACACTACGTGCAGCCTCCTCCATACACCTCCTGCCGTCTTCTGCTTGCTTGGATTTCCAAAGTATCCATTTTGTTTCCCATTTTTCGTTAGAGTTGTCCATTTTCTCTTTACTTTGCTATATGATACACTTATTTCAATTCGTTTAAATTTCACAACTTATACACGTATCTTTAGGATAGTTGCCAAAAGTGCTCTGTGAATAATTTGTCACACTTTACAATTGTCTTTGTTTTTAATTCTGTTTTCTTTTCAAGGATTTCGATTCTGTATAATATTGACATGCACCCACAATTACATCTCTTTTCATGCGTTGTTGTAAAGATGTTATGTTGTAACGTTAATAAATAACTAAATTACATAAAAAAGCACGACCTTCTGGCGCATAATTTTTGAAAATCGGGATGGCATTCGCACTAACCTGGAAAAAAAAAATAAAGAAAGAAATGCTGAGTGCAACGGACAGTCTGACGTCGTCCCAGATGGTACCAAAGCACATATTCTTGGCATCTAAGCATCACTTTTCGTCATAATTCGAGAGTTCCACTGGGTAAGACGAAACGTGGGAAGAATTTTTACGTGAAGCACCCCGCTTTGGTTGACGTCGCTGCGCTGTTTACATCTAGTGCACATAAACCTGGAGTAAAGTCGAAGTAAGACCCTAAAACATCAAGTTGGAAAGTTTGCTTGAAATTCGACACAAATAACTAAACTAAAAAAAGTGTCACACATTCGAGGGTTGGATGCCCTCTCTTCTTCATCGAAGAGTATTACTGCCTCGGCTACTCTCAGGGTGCACCTTCGACGTGGAAGATTCCCGCTGTTTCCCTGCCGTGTCGTCTGCTTGCCGTCCATACTGCCTGCCGGTGCTCGCCGCCGCCGCCGCCGCCGCCGCTTGGTCGCCGCCTTCCGGTCCTCGCGGCCGCCGCCGCCGCCGCCGCCGCCGCCGCCTGCCGGGGCTCGCCGCCGCCGCCTGGTCGCCGCCTGCCGGTACTCGCCGCCGCCGCCGCCGCCGCCTGCTGGTCGCCGCCGTCGCCGTCTGCGCCGCCGTTTGGCCGCCTTCCGGTCCTCGCCGCCACCGCCGCCGCCGCCGCCGCCGTCGCCGCCTGCCGGGGCTCGCCGCCGCCGTCGCCTGCCGGTGCTCGCCGCCGCCACCGCCGCCGCCGCCGCCTGCCGGTCGCCGCCGTCGCCGTCTGGTCGCCGCCGCCGCCCTTCTCGCGCGCCGCCGCCATGTCCCAACCCACCACCACTACCACTATCATTTTCACCTCTCCCTCCACTGCTCCAACCACCATCACATGGAGCTCATCCTCCACCCCACATCCCGTCCTTCCTTCTCTCCCTGTCCACCCCACCCCTGCGCCACTTTCGGCTGTACCCACCCCCAACTCCTCTTCCCCTATCACTGTCGCCCCATCGACAGCTACAGACTTTCCGCCGCTCCCCGCACCGCCTCCGACAGGCTCCAAGCCAGCACGGATCTCTGCTCGACGTTCCACAGTCTCAGTGACACCCACGCCCCCACCGTCTGCGTCTTCCGCTGCCCCCCGCCATCTCCCCCTGCAACCCGTCCCCCTGCCCCCTCCCCACCCAGTTGTGTCCACGAAACCTTCCAAGCGCCCGAATGCTGACCCTTCCCCTGAAGTCTCCTCCAAAAAAACCCCCAATCCCCGTGACCCACCCACTCCCATGGACGCGGCCCCGACCCCCGCCCCCGCCACGCCTGCCACCCACACCTTTGTCCTCTCCAATCCTGACCCTCAATTCCTTGATGCCCGCTCCCTCACTCTCGCCATCCAGAAATACTGCCCCAATGCTCCCATCTCCCAACTGATTCCTCGCAAGGACTCGGTCCTCATAAAATCCCCCAATGCTTCCTTCCACACCGACCTCCTCTCCCGCATCCCTCGTATCCAATTTGGCCAACGTGCAACCCTCACCCCCTACCACACCCCGTCCTCTCCCCATCTGCCTCAACCTCCCCAACGTCCGCCGACCTTCACCGCTGTGATCACGAAGCTTAGCCCCGTGATCACGGAGGCTGAGGTGTTGGCGGAACTCAACTCCCGGCCCGACATAGAAATCCGCTCGGCCCGTCGCATCTTCAATGATGCCGGGCCGACTTTTCTCATGCGGATATTCACTGAATCCTCCTCCTCTATTGACCGCCTCCTCACCGAGGGAGCCCTCATCTACAATCAGCGCCATAAGGTGGACCCCTCCCGTTCCCCAGTCCAATCCTACCGCTGCCAACGCTGTCTCACCTACAACGACCACGTTACCTCTGCCTGCAAGAACCCCCCTACTTGTCCCCACTGCAAAGCTTCCCACTTCCTCAAGCATTGCCCCAACCTCACCTCTCACCCCTCCTGCAACACTTGTAATGAACCCCATCCTACCTACTCCTCGAAGTGTAAAGCGAAACCTCCACCAGTAACCCCTGAGCTCACCGTCCCTGTCCGTCCTGTTGATGACCCCATCCACAACAACAACTCGCTCCGCCCTCCCCCTACTGCTGAGGACATCATCCGTTTCACCACCATTGTGCTCCAAAACATCCACCCCTTCCAGCGCTCCCACACTCTTTCCCAAATCGCCCTCGCTGCCCGCTCCATCTTCCATCTTACCACCTATGCCACTTACTCCCACAACCAGGCCCACTTCACCTTCACCCCCCTCACCACCCTCGTCTAACTCTCCACTCCCATGGTACAACAACCGTACCGTATCCTGTACCACAACATTCGCTCCCTGCCCACCCACAAACTCCTCTTCCTCCACACCCTACGTCAGCACCGCGTGGATGCCTTCGTCCTCAATGAAACCTTCCTTCAGCCCCGTATCTCCGTCTCCACTGCCCCTTACACCCTACATCGCACCGATAACCCGTACCCTCTGGCACGTGGCGGAGTTGCTATAGGCCACCTCAAGCACCTCCCAGTCCGGCCCCAACCTCTCCTTAACAATCCTGCCGAGCATCTCACCCTCAGCCTCTTCTTCCCCGCCCTTACCATCACCTGTGCCACCATTTATGTCCGCCCTCGCACCCCCATCCCGTACGATTTCCTGGCCCACATTGACCGCACCTTCTCCACCTACGTGATTGCCGCCGACCTCAATATCCACAGCCGTGATCCTGCCGACCTCCGGCGGTGGCATCAGTTTCTCACCACTCTCCAGGGAGACCTGGTTCCCCTGCCCCAGCACACCCGGCCCGAATCCAACACCACTCCTGATGTAGTCCTTGCCTCTCCCAACCTTCTTGGGCGCATCACCGCGGATGTCCTTGACCTCATTGGCAGTGACCATGCTCCTGTCCTCCTCACTATCTCTAACGGTCGCCATCCCCGCCACACTCCTCGCCCTGACGTCCCTCCTAAACTTGTCCATGATTACTCCCGTGCCAACTGGGATGCCTACCGGGATTCCATTCACACCCAGGTTGACAGCCACGACCTTACCCTCCAGTCTCCTGATGACATCTCTCGCACTGCTGCCTTCCTGCACCAGACCTTGTCTGACGCCGTCGCCACCCATATCCCCACCAAAGCCATCCACCCTCACCGCCCTGCCCTGCCTCCACAGGCCGTCCTTCTCCTTCGGGAGTCCCGCCGCCTCTACCGCTCTTTTCTCCGCACTCGTGACCGGGATACACTTACCCGCCACCGGCAATTACAGCGACACATCCGCAACCTGCTTGTTGCGAAGAAACGCCGAGCCTGGCGCCAGACATGTACACACCTCAACACCACGCTCCCCATCAACTCTTCCAAGTATTGGTCTGCTTTCCACCGCCTTACTGGGAACCGCCCCACCCCCCAGTACCCTCTCCTCCTTAATGACCGTCCCTTTCCTGACAACCTCAGTAAGGCCAACCACTTTGCCTCCCACCTCTCTGATGTTTTTTCCATCCCAGATGATCCCCACTTTGATTATTCCCTCTTCCCTGATGTCGTGGACCGTACGGATACCTCTGTTCCTCCCCTTGCTCCTAGCTTCCAGTACTTGGGCCACACCCCACCATCTGCACTTAACACTCCCATCACTACACAGGATATCAGCCTCACACTCCGCACTAAACGCAACACTGCTCCCGGCCACGACTGCGTTACCTACCGCCACCTCAAACACTGCCCTCCCTCCTTCCTTTCCCTCCTTGCCGCCCTCTACAATGTCATCCTTGCCACTGGCTTCTATCCCGACCTGTGGAAAACCTCCCGTATCCTGATGTTCTCCAAACCCAATAAGCCTCCATCTGATGCCTCTTCCTATCGTCCTCTCTGTCTCACGTCGGTGTTCAGCAAGCTCTTGGAATCCATCCTTTCCCGGCGCATCCATCTCCACCTCCACCAAAACCACCTCCTCCCAAACACCCAATGTGGCTTTCGACCTTCCTTCTCTGCTGATGACCAACTCCTCCGCCTCACTCATCTCCTCTCCCTCCAGCTTAACTCCCGTCGCTCCACCATTTTTGTCTCACTTGACCTTGAAAAGGCCTACGACCGTGTCTGGCATCCCGGTCTCCTGTTTAAACTCCAAACCTACGCCCTTCCTATCAACTACATCCGTCTGGTGGCCTCCTTCCTCTCCCGCCGCCCCTCATACGTTACCATCCATCATGCCAATTCCCGCACCTTCTACCCCTCTGCCGGTGTGCCCCAGGGCTCTGTCCTCTACACTCTCCTCTACCTCCTGTACACGGCCGATATGCCCCAACCCCCCCCTCCAGTGCACCTCTTGCAATATGCTGATGACACCGCATTCCTCACCCTCGCTCCTACCCTCCAACGGTCCCAACGCCTTCTCCAGAATCACCTTGACCTTTTTTCTGCATGGTGTAACCAATGGCTCCTGAAACTAAATCCTTCCAAGACCCAGGCAATCATCGTAGGTCGTACCACTCGCTCCTTCCGGCTCCTGGATTTCTCCCTTACTGTCTGCGCACGTCCTGTCCGTCTCACCCCCACTCTCACCTACCTTGGCCTCACCATTGACCGTCACCTCACCTGGATCCCTCATCTCCGATCCATCCAATCCAAAGCCCACAACCGCCTCCGCCTCCTCAAACTCCTCTCTGGCCGGACATGGGGGTTGCACCCCTCCACCATCCTCCACACCTACAAATCCTTAATCCGTCCCATCCTCTGTTATGCCAGTCCTGCCTGGATATCTGCCCCCCCCAAATTCTATCAGTCCCTCCAGATCCTTGAGCGTCATGCACTCCGCCTCGCCTTCCGCATCCGCCTCCCGTCCCCCACGCGGATCCTCTATGCTCTCATTCCTTTCCCCCATCTGCTCCTCTTCCTCGAACATATCCGCATCCTCTACACCTCCCGCCGTCTTGAACCCCCTCACCCCCTGGTTGCTCCTCTCCTCTCCCATCCTCGCCCCCTGCCACGTCTTCACCGTTGTGTCCCCCCTACCCTCCATCTCTACACCCTCCATCTCCTTTCCCAAGGTGGCTTCCGTCAGCTCCCCCTCCCGGATGATGCCCTCTCTCCCTCCATTTATCCTTCCTATCAACTCTGATCCTCCCTCCCCCTCCTTTCCTCTGTCCTTTCCCTGGGCTCCCTCTTCCCCCCCCTTCCGTCCTGTTTCCTCCCCACTACGGCTCTCCCTACCTCCCTTCTCCCCCCCAGTCCTTTTGTATTCCCTTCCTCTACCTACCCCCCTCCCTGTCGCGTCTGCCCCCTACCCCTCTTATGGGTCCTCATCCTCCATCAGCTCCTTTCCCGGTTCCCCCCCCCCCTTCGCTTTTACTCTCCTTTCCCCCCTTTTGTTTTCCCATCTCCTGTCCAGTTTCCCCCACCTGCTCTCGACTGTGGTGTCACCTTTGCCGACTTTTTCGTGCTGTGTTCTAGTGCCTATTCAGTGTTGTGTTGCGAACAGAAACCATGCTGTCGCTGGGTGTGAATTTTATATACTTTGCGAACAGAATCCAGACTGTCGCCGTGTTTTTTTAACTGTCTGTTGTTTTCCCTGTCTGCTCCGTATGTATTTTTATTCGCTTCATCATCCCTCTGTTGCTTGTTTTAATTTCCCCATTTTCTTTTCACCTTGTTACTCACTAAGTCCCCGATTTTATCGCCTGTTTTTTATTATTATTTATTCTCCTGCTCTTTGTCAGAAAATCTGTAGGCTGCAGAGCGGCGTCCTAAGCTGCTGCCAGCCCGCCACCTTTGGGGGGAATTGAAATTAAATAAAGAAAAAAAAAAAAAGTGTGTAATCAAGCACTGAGATCGACCGAGGAAGTTCCTGGCTACACACCCAAGTACGGCAATTCCACTCCTGTAACTAATGCTACCCCGTGCGATGCATTTGACGCATGAAGACCTCCGTCGTCATCGTAATACTGTTTAAATTAAACTAGCAGGCTCCGACATAATCATCAGAGCCGTCCAAATATATGCCGACACATCATTTGGCGACGAGGATACACAAGCGTTTTTTTTTTTTACTTTATTGTTATTTTAAAACCTGTACAATTCAGGTAGGCTGGCAGCGGCACACTACGCCGCTCTTCAGCCATAGCGTTTTACAAGAGTATAAAACATGGTGAATGACAATGAACAAAGTGACGGGCAAAAGAGAGAGGTCACAGAGACATAAAAAACACAGAGTCGTTCACATGTGACGATAACAACACTGAATACACGTTGGCACGGCGCACAAAACACTGGTGAGTCCGACGGCACAAGTGAACGTAGGAGTGGGACGGCGGACACCAAAAACACTATATGACGTCACACACACGAAGCACAAAAGGCGACGATCTCCGGCGCGCGAATGTTCACTATACGTGTGCGAGTCCGGGGACCTGCCAAGAGAGGAGGAGGAGGAAGGGGAGTGGGAGAGCGAGAGGGGAGAGCAGAGATGCCACGGGCAGGGGAGATAGGGGGAGGGAGGAAGGGGGAGAGGAAGCCCGGGGGAAGAGGGGGAAGGGAGGGGACAGGGAGATGGAAAAAGAAGGGAAGAGAAGAGAAGGGAGGGAGGGTGCCGAAAGGAAAGGACACGGGAAGTGGGGGGTGGGGCAGGGTCAAAGTTGATAGGAGGGGTAGATGGAGGGGACGAGGACATCATCAGGGAGAGGGAGCCGGCGGAAGCCACCTTGGGAGAGGGCATGGAGGGTGGAGAGATGGAGACCGGGTGGGACGTGCGAATACAGGCGCGGCAGCGGGCGGGGGTGGGAGGGGAGTGGGGAAACGAGCGGGTGAGGAGGATCAAGTTTACGTGAGGTGTACAGGATACGAATCCTTTCAAGGAAAAGGAGGAGGTGGGGGAAGGGGATGAGATCATACAGGATCCGCGTGGGGGAGGGGAGACGGATGCGATAGGCAAGGCGGAGAGCATGGCGTTCAAGGATTTGGAGGGATTTATAGAAGGTAGGGGGGGCGGAGATCCAGGCTGGATGGGCGTAACAAAGGATAGGGCGGATGAGGGATTTATAGGTGTGGAGGATTGTGGAGGGGTCCAGACCCCACGTGCGGCCGGAAAGGAGCTTGAGGAGACGGAGTCGGGAACGTGCCTTGGCTTGGATTGTCTGGAGATGGGGAGTCCAGGAGAGGCGACGGTCGAGGGTGACGCCAAGGTACTTAAGGGTGGGAGTGAGGGCGATAGGACGGCCATAGACGGTGAGATAGAAATCAAGGAGGCGGAAGGAAGGGGTGGTTTTGCCTACAATGATCGCCTGGGTTTTGGAGGGATTGACCTTGAGCAACCACTGGTTGCACCAAGCGGTGAACCGGTCAAGATGGGATTGGAGAAGGCGTTGGGAGCGTTGCAGGGTGGGGGCAAGGGCGAGGAAGGCGGTGTCATCGGCAAACTGGAGGAGGTGGACGGGGGGCGACGGTGGTGGCATGTCCGCCGTGTACAAAAGGTACAGACGGGGGGAGAGGACGGAGCCTTGGGGCACACCGGCGGAGGGGAAAAAGGTGTAGGAATCGGTGTTATGGATGGTGACATAGGAAGGACGGCGGGAGAGAAAGGAACCGATCAGACGGACGTAGTTAATGGGAAGGGCAAAGGTTTGGAGCTTGAAGAGGAGACCGGAATGCCAGACGCGGTCATAAGCGCGTTCGAGGTCAAGTGAGAGGAAGATGGCGGAGCGACGGGAATTAAGCTGTTCGGAAAGGAGATGAGTGAGGTGAAGGAGAAGATCGTCGGAAGAGAAGGATGGCCGAAAGCCACACTGGGTGACGGGAAGGAGGCGGTGCTGGCGGAGATGCTGGTGGATGCGGCGGGTGAGGATAGATTCGAGGACCTTGCTGAAGACCGAGGTAAGGCTGATGGGACGGTAGGAGGAGACGGCGGACGGCGGTTTGCCAGGTTTAAGGAACATGAGGATACGGGAGGTTTTCCACAGGTCGGGGTAGTAACCGGTGGACAGGACTACATTGTAGAGCCTGGCCAGGGTGGAGAGGAAAGAGACAGGAGCTTCACGAAGGTGACGGTAGGTGGCACGATCGTGACCAGGAGCGGTGTTGCGTTTTGTGCGGAGTGTATCAATGAGATCCTGTGTAGCGATAGGGGCATTGAGTTCCGTGTGTGTAATGTTGTCCAAGTACTGGAAGCCAGGAGCGAGGGGAGGCGAAGAGGTGTCAGTTCGATCGCGGATATCTGGGAAGAGGGAGTAATCGAACTGTGGATCATCGGGGACGGAAAATACATCGGAGAGGTAGGAGGCAAAGTGATTGGCCTTACTAATTGAGACAGGGAAAGGGTGATCATCATGGAGAAGAGGATAATAGGGGGAGGGTTTAGTTCCGGTAAGGCGACGGAAGGCCGACCAGAACTTGGACGAGTTGATTGGGAGGGTTGCATTTAAACGGGTGTATGTCTGTCGCCAGTCCCGGCGTTTCTTAGCCGCGAGCAAATTACGAACGTGTCGTTGGAGTTGCCGGTGGCGTTGTAGTGTGTCCGGGTCACGCGTGCGGAGGAAGGCACGGTAGAGACGACGGGATTCACGGAGGAGGAGAATGGCCTGTGGGGGTAAGGGAGGACGGTGGGGGTGGATGGCGACAGTAGGAACGTGGGCCTCCACGGCCTCAGACAAGGTCCGCTGGAGAAAGGAGGCGGCATGGGTGACATCGTCAGGGTGGTGGTAGGTGAGAGGGTGGCTATCGACCTGGGTGGAAAGGGTATCCCGGTAGGCATTCCAGTCGGCTCGGGAATAGTCGTGGACATACTTAGGGGGAGGGTCAGTACGAGGGTCGGGGCGAGGGCGACGACCGTCTGAAACGGTGAGGAGGACAGGGAGATGGTCGCTACCAATAGGCTCCAGGACATCCACCGTGATACGGCCAAGGAGTTTGGGGGAGGAGAGGATAACATCAGGAGTGGAGTTGGATACAGGACGGGTATGGCGGGGGATGGGGACGAGGTCACCGTGAAGGGTGGAGAGGAACCGATGCCATCGCCGTAACTGGGCAGCGGAACGACTATGGATGTTGAGGTCGGCGGCGATCACGTAGGAGGAAAAGGTACGATCGACGTGGGAGAGGAAGTCGAAGGGAATAGGAGCGTTGGGGCGGACATAGATGGTGGCGCAGGTAACGGTAAGGCCGGGGAAGAAGAGACTAAGGATCAGGTGTTCGGTGGGGTCGGGAAGGAGAGGTTGGAGCCGAACGGGGATCTGGCGGTGGTGACCAATGGCAACTCCGCCACGCGCAATCGGGAGGGGATTATCGGAGCGGTGGAGGAGGCAGGGCGAAGTGTGGACTGTGTGTTGGGGTTGCAGGAAGGTTTCATTGAGGAGGAAGGCATCCACGCGGTGGGTGGCAAGGGTGTGCAGGAACAGGTTTTTGTTGGCGGGAAGGGAGCGTATGTTGTTGAAAAGGATACGTTGCTGTCGCGCCATGACTGGGATTTAAACGAGGGTGTCAAGACGGGAGAAGGTGAAATGGGCCTGGTTGTTGGAGTAGGTGGCGTACATCTTGAGTTGGAAGATGGAACGGGCAGCAAGGGAGATCTGCTGGAGGGTGTGAGGGCGCTGAAAGGGATGAACATTCTGGAGGACGATGGTGAGGAACCTGATGATGTCCTCAGCGGTGGGTGGGGGACGAAGGGAATTGCCAGGAGGGGTGGGGGCGTCCAGAGGACGGACAGGTACGGTGAGTTCAGGAGTGGTTGGAGGGGGTCGGGCTTTACACTTTTGGGAGTAGGTGGGATGAGGGAGATTGCAGGTATTACAGGAGGGAGGGGATTGGAGGTTAGGGCACTGCCGGAGGAAGTGCGCCTGCCGACAATGCGGGCAGGTGGGGGCCTCGCGGCACTCAGCTGTGGGGTGCGCATTATAGCGCAGACACCTCTGGCAGCGCAGGGATTGAGGAGGGGAACGGGAAGGGTCGACCTTGTACCGCTGGTGGAAGAGGAGGGCACCCTCCTTCAGGAGACGGTCAATGGAGGGGGCGTCCTCAGAGAAAACCCGCATAAGGCGGGTGGGGCTGGCCGAGTTGAAAATGCGGCGGACCGCCCGCACCTCCAGCGTGGGATGGGCCTGGAGCTCCGCCAACACCTCCTCCTCCGTGATCGACGGACTGAGCCGCGTGATCACGGCGGTGAGGGTCGGCGGGCAACGCGGGGGTTGGGGTTGGCGGGTAGGAGATGGAGAAGGAGCAGGGGTAAGGGAGGCGTTGGGACCAAAACGGGTGATGGGGAGACGGGAGAGGATGTCAGTATGGAGGGTTGGGCTGGGGGAGGAGATGAGAACAGAGTCTCGGCGAGGAGTGAGGAGGGAGATGGGAGCACCAGGACAATGCTGGCGAAGGAAGAGGGCGAGGTTCCGGGCTTCAAGGAGAGAGGGATCAGGACGGGAGAGGAGGTAGCGGTAGGAGGAAGGGGGAGAGGAGGAAGATGAGGGGGCAGGGACAGGCGGGGAGACTTCCATGGCATCATGGGTGGGGGAAGGAGGACGAGGTGCAGCCTTTTTGGAAGCAGAGGAAGCAGGGGTGCCACCGGGGCGCTTGACGGCGGTGGAGGAGGTGTGGGGGATGGGAACAACGGGAATGTGGCGGGGAGGGGCAGGTCCCGGGGCCGGAGTCGGCGCCGGAGATGGTGACGGTGACGGTGAAGGCGACGATGACGATGACGGCGGCAGTGGCGGCGGTGATGGCGAAGGTGACGGGGAGAGCTGGGCGTGGGCAGTGGCCCGACGGGCCACCACCCGAGCTGGAGCTGCAGTGACAGGCTGGGAGAGTGGGGGGAAGGGATCAGAACGAGAGGAGCGGGAGGAAGAAGAGGGAGAGGGGGCGACAAAGATAGAGCGTGAAGGGACAGTGAGGAGAGGTGGAATGGAAGGAGGGAGGTGGGACTGGGCACACCAAGTTATAGTGGTGGAGGCGGCGGAAGGGGAGGTATAGACAATGGCGGTGGTGGTAATAGTGACAGTGGTGGTGGGGGCGGACATGACGGGAGAGAGAAACAAGAACGAACAGAACGAAGAGGAGAGGACAGAAACTGGGGACAGACAAAGACGAAGACGGATGAAGACGAAGACGGCCGTAGACCAGGGTCAGGACGGCGGCGATGGTGGCGACCAGGCGGCACCGGATGGCGGCTGCGGCGGCGGGCACCGGACGACGGCGGCGGCGGCGGCGGCGGCGGCGGCGGCGAGCCCCGGCAGGCGGCGACCAGGCGGGGGCGGCGAGCCCCGGCAGGCGGCGGCTGCAAGGACCGGAAGGCGGCGACCAAGCGGCGGCGGCAAACAGACGACACGGCAGGGATCTTCCACGTCGAAGGCGCACCCTGAGAGTAGCCCAGGCAGTGAAACTCTTTGATGAAGAAGAGAGGGGATCCAACCCTGGAATGTACACAAGCGTGGCAAGTTACCATATGTATAGCACACCTTACCAAGAAAATTTGTGGGTATGAAGTATATTGTTCACAGATAATAAAAATACATGGGCGCTTATTGCTATTTTGTTAGCAAACTACGAATAAGCAAGTGATATACCCGCAAAAATGAATGTTAATTCGAACGTTTTCGTGTTGAACTTGTCAATGCGAAGTGAAATATGCAGCGCTTCAATACTGTAGAGTTGTTCGGCGTTGCCAACAGATGTCAGCTGAAGACGCTGCCTCAGATAATACGGCGATCCTTTCAGCCACGTCTCCTATCGCCGTCTACGGTTCGCGATTGGCCGAAAACGAGTTGCATTGGCGGCGTACGGTTTTAGGTTCGTTTAAGCAGTCGCCGGCGGTTCCACGCGCATGCGCAGAGCTGAGGTGAAATTTACGGAATGCTATTCTGTGGCAAATTACGGACTGGCGGCACACGTTTTTTTTTTTTTACCATTGTAGCTCTTCACATGGCTTTATATTGATGCCCATAGAGGGGGATTCAATATACATTCACGTTCTGGGAGGCAAATACACTACTGGCCATTAAAACTAGTACACCATGAAGAAATGCAGATGATGAACGAGTATTCATTGAACAAATATATTATACTAGAACTGACATGTGATTACATTTTGAAGCAATTTGGGTGCACACATTCTGAGAAATCAGTACCCAGAACAACCACCTTTGGGCGTAATAACGGCCTCGATACGCCTGGGCATTCACTCCCTCCCTTCTCTTCCCTTCCCATCCCTTCCCTTTCCTTTTCACCCGGCCCCTCCCTCCACCCTCTACACCGGGCTTCACTCCCCCTTCCTCCCTCTCCGCCGATCGTGGCATCTCTGCCCTACCCTCTCGCTCTCCCACTCCCCTTCCTCCTCCTCCTCTCTTGGCAGGTCACCGGACTCGCACACGATCAGTGAACATTCGCACGCCAGAGATCATCGCCGTCAGTGTTTCGTGTGTGTGCCTTCGTTTGTGTGTAGTGTTGTTCGCCGCCACGCCTCCACCATTCACGTGCCGTCGCCATCATCCATGTTCTGTGCATCGTGTCGCCCAGTGTTAGTGATGTTTCCCGTCCAGCGTGAACGGCTCCATGTTTTTTCGATTTTTAGTGTCTACATTTTTTGCCCACCGTTTTTACTGTCTACTCTGTGCCACCTTTATGTACTACTTGTTGTAACACTCAAGGCTGAAGAGCGGCGTATTGTGCTGCTGACAGCCCGCCTTTGTATAAGGTGTTAAAATCACAATAAAGAAAAAAAAAAATCATATGACGATTGAGTCCATTTTGTAAATATTTCTATTCTTCATATACAAGATATGACTGTAAGAGTTACTGTTAAGTAAATTATAAGTTCATCAAGCAAATTAAGGAAAACTAAAATTTCAAATGGGGGATCGATACCTACACATAGTGTTAATATGCATATCTTACAATTAAATTATGGAGTAGTCTACATACTAATGCAATGAGTTGGTTGAGGCGATGAATCCATAAACAATAAACACATTCCAAGTACAGGGAACCTTGGCTAAATAGTGTTATACTGCTGAAGGCTAAACAGAATAAATAAAAAAGTACATGAAACCTTTCACTCCATTTGCATAACTTTCTGGATTAAAATTATCTTTCTCAGATGAATAATACTGAATTCAATTTGTGTTAATCACCAAAATTTTAATTAATTCAGGGATAAGCATTATAGCGCTTGGATCAATCATAATTCCTTCTTTTTGACAAAGTGGTAGCATGTTATAATAATAGTACTTCTATGGGTTAGTACACACAGTAACAGAACACTGCTGTTGTAAATGAGAGCAGTAACGGTTGCACCAGATCTACATCCACAAAGGTGCTATCCAGCATAAATATTTTGTGATATGTACCTAAGACAAAGAGTTACAAAAAAGGACTCTGGGTTAAGTAGGTATAATCTTGCGTAGGAAGGACCTCATGTCAGGACACGATACAAGAAAACATAAAAAAGGTATTTACTTTCACAGTTACCTTTTATTTACCATGTACCATTAAGATTAATCAAATATGTGAATGAGATATCTGATTACAATACCATTACTTCAGACAAACAAAAATTTATGAATAAACGCAAGTGGCAGAACAGCCTGGCAAGACATTTTAAGAGCAGTAACTGAAATTTATAGAGGTAGTGAATAAGCACCATGGATTGTGAACTTCTCAGTACCGTACTGCATAGTCCAAAATAAAAGAACTGTGATTGTACAATTGAGAGATAGCAGAATCCAAAAACTGAATCTTACTAGTCTGCAAGTGGCACCAGTTGCACACCTATTGCAGTAAACTATACATTAAATCATGATCTCAGTTTGAGATATCACTATGAGTGATTGACACTTACAATTAAAATCAAATTATGTGCATTTTGTGTACTTAGGCAGAACTTACAAAAATTGTTTGTGTAAACATTTTGAAATCCCACTTGTGAAATGTGCACAACAATATTTTAGAGTCATTGACGAATCTAGAAAATGGAAAAAGGAAACTGAGCAGGCGAGAGAGAGGGAGAGACAGAGAGAGTGGAGGATGCTGGGACATAGTAGAGACAGGCTAGTGAGCTGCAAGTTGCAGCATCTGCAGGCTATGCTGGGGCTGTGGGGGAAGTGGAGTAAAGTAGAGAAGGGAAAAACATATTGACAGTGTGCCGGTGGGTTAGAAGTTGTGTAGGGCCGGAGAATCTCAGTGGGAGCAGGGAAGGTTAAGATGAGGGTGGTGGTGTGGGTGGAAAGAATCCAGTCAGTGAAGAAGTCACTGAATTCGAGCATATCGTGTCGGGTGGCATGCTCGGCAAATGGGTGATCCAGCTGTCTCTCGGCCAGTTTGGCATTGGCCATTCATTTGGAGACACAACTTGGCAGTGGACATGACCGTGTAGTGTGACAGAAAGTGGCTGCAGATAACTGTGTAGATCACATGACTGCTTTCACATTTGCCCCTGCCTTCCATGCGATGGGAGACGTCAGGGACAGGACTGGAGTGTGTTGTGATGTGGGTCAGGTTTTGCGTCTATTACAGGATAAGCCCCATGGGACAATTATGTAGTCACTTCTGTGTGACCTCTTCAGTAGCACACCATTCTGAAGTCATAAAGTGGAAAATCTTAATCAGTTCAGGATGGTGTTTGCTCGAAAATGTACACACCGCCACAATTTTGGTCTCACTTTTCATATGTTGTCTTCAAGGTCCAATTGTTGGATGATGACCAATTTCTTTACGTCATATGAAAAAAATATACTACTCAGTATAGACTATAATTATTAACAATAATTTGGTCTGTAAAAAGTGTAGTGATCTAGGACTTTGGAATAGTATGTGGAATCATTTTATGCATCCGCGTTGGAACTAATCCATTTACAGGTACGAGCGCAATGCTGAACATCGTGGAAGATTACACAATTTTCATAACTAATCAGTTAATGAAGTAAACCACCGTATACATAAAAACTGGAGTAACAGAAGTAC
Source organism: Schistocerca serialis cubense (assembly GCF_023864345.2). NCBI lineage: Eukaryota > Metazoa > Arthropoda > Insecta > Orthoptera > Acrididae > Schistocerca > Schistocerca serialis. Next base: position 192,304,772 of record NC_064648.1, read on the forward strand.
AGCACTCGGAGATGAAATCTAATAAGCACAGAGTCAAAATTTGCAATGTAAAATGTGTCTACTTCTGAAATTTAATGATGATTATCTTGTAAGTTAATTTTTTCCACAAAATTTTAACTATGTTAATGAAAAGTAGGAATGCTACCAAATCTATTTATTAGCTCAATTACCTCAAAATATTTTCACTGCTATTTACTTTAGTAAAATTTTTAATCAGACATAGCCTTTAATTAACACAGTTTTAAACAAAACTAATTGTATTTTTGCTGTCAGTTGCTGAGACTACAACTGTAACAATGAAACCTGAACTAAATAACAAATGGGCAGATTTATGCCTACATCACATACAAATATTACTGAAAATCAGAACCAAAAGCCACCCAGAGACAGAAGGAAGACAAAAATTTATTGGTAGTAGTTGGGGTGTAATTAGAGCAGGTGGTGGATCCCAGCTCGATATGCTGCAGTATGCCAGGACCATCCCCCATGATATGTACAGTTGTAGCTTATCTTCACTGAGCCGGTTTTTATTAACACATAATGTAGTCTTCTTGTTTACACCTAACAGAATACTAAGAATACTAATTTTATTTTTTAATGACCTGACATTTATATATAACAGTAATTGTGAGTCATCGCCATAAAGGGGTAAAAGTGGATTCTCAGACAGCTGCACATCATTGTCTCCACATTATACATAGTCTTCTGTTATAAGGACATTGCATACAAACAGCAGCAGCTAGCTCTTGGATTGCATTGAATCCAGATGCTCCCAGCAGAGTAATTTGCTCAGAACCACCCATAAAAAGATCACTGTTTCCTTCTTGTTCTGGCAGACTCTCATACAATGACTTCTTTGTTTTCATCCAAATTATGTGTATTTGTTTTTTGCAATGTCCTACTAATATAATTGAACATTTGTAAAACTGTCCTATGAAAGGACTGTAATTGTTTCCTTTTTCGTGGATTTCTCTACAAATTTGTAGCAGTAACAATAAAAATGAAAACATGACCAAAGAAAGTAATATTTAAATTTTTAGTCATTGCATGGAAGATAAACAAACAGTGATATACTGAAGTGATGTACAAGTTAGATGTCCTCAACTATTTATCATGAAATAAAATAGATTATGTACAATGTATGTGGTTAAATGACAGCATGACATTCTTTTTTTATTTTTTATTTATTTATTTTTTTTATTTTTTTTTACAATACGTACAATGCATGTCGTGCACTCACAAGATAGTTGTTTGTTAACCTGTATGTGCTTTCTGAATTTACCTTGCAGTTCATTTTTATAACAAAAAGTGCACTAAATATGGCATGAACATAGACATCATGCTGCTCTGCAGATCAATATGTTACATCTAGCTCAAAATAGCTTGGCAGCCACACTGCCCCAGGTGTGACTACCTTTTTGTTACGAGGGGGTGACCATCTTAGTATGCAGTAATCTGCTGAGCAGTGTGCTTAGTACACTATCAGCAGTTGCATTAATTGTTAATGGAGTGATTTTTCTTATTAGCCACTTCAGTCAGTTATATTATTAGTCATACTGGGGTGAGATGTCCGTGAGATCTTTTGCAGACTCACTAAGTGTAGCTTAGGAGTTCTGCTTTTGAGCAGGCCTCATTCATTGAACTGAATCTCCCCTGCCAGATAGTGTTCACACGCAATGAAACACCCACCACTTCCACTGTACCCACCCGTACAATACTATCTGCACAGGTATGGGACAATACTTTACTCTTAACACACTGCTTTCACATTTCAGCTTGGCCACAAGTGACTCAACTGTCACCTAGCCACCCTCACCTAATCCTCTGGTTACACTACAGATCAGTCATCACAACAAAACACGTATTCAGTCTTGTTAACGTCAGTGTTCATTTAGGGTGATAATGTACGTGTTTACACAACCTGAAAATTAATTAGCATAAGAAAAAGCGTCTGAAATGTAGGGTTACAGAAGAATGATGAGGATTGTGTGGGTATACCAGATAACTAAATAGGTGGCAATGAATAAATCTGGTAAGAAGAAAAATTAATGGCACAACTAAAAAACTGTTGCTCACTAGAAAGTGGTGCATCAACATGGAGATCTGCCTTGACAGTTATTCACAATGCAAGGCACTCCACCAATTGTTGATTCTCTGCAAGCCTTCCTGCACTTCGCTGCAATCTTCCAGATTCTCAGCCTCCATACAGACAAATAGCCTCGCATAACTACTAAAGCTCCAGTTATGCAGTATTTCATTCTTTTCCAATTTACAAGGAGTTTCCATATTTTTTTTTACCTTTTTGACTTAAGCAGTATATTATCCACCTTCATTTGGATTGTAAGGGAATGAAAATCCATCATTCTGACAGAAACAGCTGTGTCACATATGGCAGCTGGAGAAAATCAGGAAAGGAAAGCAGATAAATGGAAATAAATAATAGCCACAAAATCAAACTCACTGTACTTCAGTCACGACTAAAAGCTTTTTTATATATACATATAGTTTGGGAATAATTCTCAAACATAATGATGCACAGAAACTGTCATGACTTTCAATTAAGAAGAAAACTTCTACTGTGAAAACACTGTGTAGTGTAAGCCAACTTTTGGTAAAAAAATCTGTCAACTGAATATCAGTTTCAAGTTTATGCACTGAACAAATTTCCTCTCTGTTTATTTTCTTTACTTATCACTAATTCAGTTTGAGGCAATATTCTGTTGCCTGCTACTCAGCCACTGATCTGATGTGAAAAGCCTTGAGGAAGATTGTGTCCATCTCGATGGAGACCACAAAGTAAGAGATAAGCTCTGTCTGTTGGTAGAATCCTGATAGTCTGTCCTTACTCCTGTGGTCAATGGTACATTAAACACTAATCTTCACACAATGGAAAATCCATTACGTAATAGTGACAATGTTATGAAAAGGGTAGTTGCTACTCACCACGTAGCAGAGATACTGAATATATGTTCTCTAATTGTGATGAATGCCTGTTTGGCTGAAAGCTTTGTTTGACAGTCTGTTTGTTGTGCCTAACTGTGAATCAGCATCTGCACTATATAGTGAGTAGCACCTATCCTTTTTATAATATTGTCAAACAAACTTCCTTTTTTATTGCTGTGATATGACAAAGCAATCCAAGTACTGTCAGTGTGACTATTTTAAACCAGGCAATTGTTGTTATAACCAGTGCTTGATTTGTGATAGCATACCATACTGATACCTCTGATAAAAAACCATTAAAATAATGTTTTAAAGACATTAATGAGAAACATTTGGTGGTAGGTCACAGTTACTGGTTGTTGTTGTTGTTGTTGTTGTGGTCTTCAGTCCTGAGACTGGTCTGATGCAGCTCTCCATGCTAATTTATCCTGTGCAAGCTTCTTCATCTCCCAGTACCTACTGCAACCTACATCCTTCTGAATCTGCTTAGTGTATTCATCTCTTGGTCTCCCTCTACAATTTTTACCCTCCACGCTGCCCTCCAATGCTAAATTTGTGATCCCTTGATGCCTCAAAACATGTCCTACCAACCGATCCCTTCTTCTAGTCAAGTTGTGCCAGAAACTTCTCTTCTCCCCAATCCTATTCAATATCTCCTCATTAGTTACGTGATCTACCCACCATATCTTCAGTATTCTTCTGTAGCACCACATTTCGAAAGCTTCTATTCTCTTCTTGTCCAAACTAGTTATCATCCATGTTTCACTTCCATACATGGCTACACTCCATACAAATACTTTCAGAAACGACTTCCTGACACTTAAATCTATACTCGATGTTAACAAATTTCTCTTCTTCAGAAACGATTTCCTTGCCATTGCCAGTCTACATTTTATATCCTCTCTACTTCGACCATCATCAGTTATTTTACTCCCTAAATAGCAAAACTCCTTTACTACTTTAAGTGTCTCATTTCCTAATCTAATTCCCTCAGCATCACCCGATTTAATTTGACTACATTCCGTTATCCTCGTTTTGCTTTTGTTGATGTTCATCTTATGTCCTCCTTTCAAGACACTGTCCATTCCGTTCAACTGCTCTTCCAAGTCCTTTGCTGTCTCTGACAGAATTACAATGTCATCGGCAAACCTCAAAGTTTTTACTTCTTCTCCATGGATTTTAATACCTACTCCGAATTTTTCTTTTGTTTCCTTTACTGCTTGCTCAATATACAGATTGAATAGCATCGGGGAGAGGCTACAACCCTGTCTCACTCCTTTCCCAACCACTGCTTCCCTTTCATGACCCTCGACTCTTATAACTGCCATCTGGTTTCTGTACAAATTGTAAATAGCCTTTCGCTCCCTGTATTTTACCCCTGCCACCTTCAGAATTTGAAAGAGAGTATTCCAGTTAACATTGTCAAAAGCTTTCTCTAAGTCTACAAATGCTAGAAACGTAGGTTTGCCTTTTCTTAATCTTTCTTCTAAGATAAGTTGTAAGGTTAGTATTGCCTCACATGTTCCAACATTTCTATGGAATCCAAACTCATCTTCCCCGAGGTCCGCTTCTACCATATTTTCCATTCGTCTGTAAAGAATTCGCATTAGTAATTTGCAGCTGTGACTTATTGAACTGATAGTTCAGTAATTTTCACACCTGTCAACACATGCTTTCTTTGGGATTGGAATGACTATATTCCTCCTGAAGTCTGAGGGTATTTCGCCTATCTCATACATCGTGCTCACCAGATGGTAGAGTTTTGTCATGACTGGCTCTCCCAAGGCCATCAGTAGTTCTAATGGAATGTTGTCTACTCCCGGGGCCTTGTTTCGACTCAGGTCTATCAGTGCTCTGTCAAACTCTTCATGCAGTATCTTACCTTCCATTTCGTCTTCGTCTACATCATCTTCCATTTCCATAATATTGTCCTCAAGTACATCGCCCTTGTATAGGCCCTCTATATACTCCTTCCACCTTTCTGCTTTCCCTTCTTTGCTTAGAACTGGGTTTCCATCAAAGCTCTTGATATTCCTGCAAAGTGGTTCTCCTTTCTCCAAAGGTCACTTTAATTTTCCTGTAGGCAGTATCTATCTTACCCCTAGTGAGATAAGCCTCTACATCCTTACATTTGTCCTCTAGCCATCCCTGCTTAGCCATTTTCCACTTCCTGTTGATCTCATTTTTGAGACGTTTGTATTTCTTTTTGCCTGCTTCATTCACTGCATTTTTATATTTTCTCCTTTCATCAATTAAATTCAATATTTCTTCTGTTACCCAAGGATTTCTATTAGCCCTCGTCTTTTTACCTACTTGATCGTCTGCTGCCTTCACTACTTCATCCCTCAGAGCTACTCATTCTTCTTCTACTGTATTTCTTTCCCCCATTCCTGTCAATTGTTCCCTTATGCTCTCCCTGAAACTCTCTACAACCTCTGGTTCTTTCAGTTTATCCAGGTCCCATCTCCTTAAATTCCCACCTTTTCGCAGTTTCTTCAGTTTCAATCTGCAGTTCATAACCAATAGATTGTGGTCAGAATCCACATCTGCCCCTGGAAATGTCTTACAATTTAAAACCTGGTTCCTAAATCTCTGTCTTACCATTATATAATCTATCTGATACCTTTTAGTATCTCCAGGTATACAACCTTCTTTTATGATTCTCGAAACAAGTGTTAGCTATGATTAAGTTATGCTCTGTGCAAAATTCTACCAGGCGGCTTCCTCTTTCATTTCTTACCCCCAATCCATATTCACCGACTATGTTTCCTTCTCTCCCTTTTCCTACTGATGAATTCCAGTCACCCATGACTATTAAATTTTCGTCTCCCTTCACTACCTGAATAATTTCTTTTATCTCGTCATACATTTCATCAATTTCTTCATCATCTGCAGAGCTAGTTGGCATATAAACTTGTACTACTGTAGTTGGCGTGGGCTTCGTGTCTATCTTGGCCACAATAATGCGTTCACTATGCTGTTTGTAGTAGCTTACCCGCACTCCTATTTTTTTTATTCATTATTAAACCTACTCCTGCATTACCCCTATTTGATTTTGTATTTATAACCCTGTAATCACCTGACCAAAAGTCTTGTTCCTCCTGCCACCGAACTTCACTAATTCCCACTACATCTAACTTTAACCTATCCATTTCCCTTTTTAAATTTTCTAACCTACCTGCCCGATTAAGGGATCTGACATTCCACGCTCCGAACCATAGAACGCCAATTTTCTTTCTCCTGATAATGACGTCTCCTTGAGTAGTCCCCGCCCGGAGATCCGAATGGGGGACTATTTTACCTCTGGAATATTTTACCCAAGAGGACGCCATCATCATTTAATCATACAGTAAAGCTGCATGCGCTCGGGAAAAATTTTGGCTGTAGTTTCCCCTTGCTTTCAGCCATTCGCAGTACCAGCACAGCAAGGCCATTTTGGTTAATGTCACAAGGCCAGATCAGTCAATCATCCAGATTGTTGCCCCTGCAACTACTGAAAAGGCTGCTGCCCCTCTTCAGGAACCACATGTTTGTCTGGCCTCTCAACAGATACCCCTCCGTTGTGGTCACACCTACGGTACGGCCATCTGTATCGCTGAGGCACGGAAGCCTCCCCACCGACGGCAAGGTCCATGGTTCATTGGGGGGTACCACTACTTTTTCACAAGTCAAGCACTGGTCATAACAGCTGCTACTTCTGCTTGTTCTATTTCTTCAAGATCATGTCATATCCAAAATGACAAACCAAACAAAATATGTAGAAGAAGTTAGTGCTCATTTTCAGAGCCCATTATGTACTCTCACAGACTGATCAATCTGAAGTTACAAGCAGAGGAGAGGTGACGTGTAGAAAGAATCAAAGGAAAAGAACTGACAAATAAGAAGCTGTGTATCATTGGCTGAGTGTGTTACAACTGGGTTTTTATACTTTATTCTAAGCTTATACACACTGAATCTTCGCTGAGGTTTCTCAGACAGATGAATATTGAGTATCTCTTCATTCCATTCACATTGCTGGAAGACTGGTTCAGTAACATCTGACTGCAAACCCAGTACTTCATGGAATATTTCCTCACAATAAGAGAGAAATGTAGGTTCAAGTCGCAGTCCGGCAGAAATTTTCGTCACTAATAGGTATTACATGAGTACCTAGTGCTGCTGATGTCTAACAGTTCACAGTAATCGAATAAATGTTGAGCAACTGAATATATTATAACAAAACATTCAACATTCCATGCAGACCCAGTCACAAAATATTTTAATTTCATATTTTTCACAGCTTTACTTTTGAGGAAATGTAAGCAACTCAGTCAAAAAATATTACCCTTGGACCTATAATCATTAGTGGACGGACCAATAAACTATTCTCAAAAGTGTGTGCACTCCCCCCCCCCCCCCCTTCCAAGATATACACACACAGGATGTAACATTATGCAATGATTCTGTAATTACTTTCCCTGGGTGGGGATGGGAGAAGGGATTGTGAACACACACTCATATAAAATGAGACAAAACAACATATGTAAAAAACATAACTCCTTTTGCAATAAACAAATTTATTTTACTGCAGTTGTTTTTAACATGTCATACTAAAACATCACATTAATTGCAACAGTAACTCCAACACAAGAGGTACAAGTGTCATCCATTTCAATAAACATTACATGATAGTGGGTTTTCACAGGGGAATGTAAACTGTTTCATTTTCTTAAAGTGTATCTGTGATACTACTATTGACAGTGCCCTTACATTAATATATTAACAGACACATTAATTTGGCACAGATGGTAAAATATAAAATAGTGATGTTTGGTATACACCATGGCCTATCCTTAGTAACCATCCCAAAAAAATATAGGGTGGTGGCAGAAGAGGTTCAGTTGTACAATCCTGTAGTTCTGGTGTGGTACTGGATTTGTGATGTGTTTCTGAAAATAAATCAAAGGTATACTGAATGAATTATCAAGTACTTTGTGATAGAACCTCCCAGTATAGGAAAGATCAATAGTAAGTAGAATATCGTCACTACAGGTCAAATTAGAAAAGTATTAAACATGTACTGATTAGTAACATGAATTTTATATGTAGAGTACACCACTCTGTCGCCAATGAGATACAAATCAACATCCAATGAAGTACTTATGAGTAAAATCTTCTACATCTGAACAAATATTAAGTTGTCAAATGCTGAAGCACATATCCAGCTAATCTGATCACATATTGCATCAAATTGTAAGTGAGAAGCTGGAGATAGACGCGAGTGTTCAACAACTGTCATTTTGTGGGTGCATCTTCAAGACATTAAGCATTCTCACAGCACTTCACAATATATGCATTACTAATGTGGCATGACAAACAAACTATCACAATTTCAAAAGAATAGTGATTTCTTCCACCCACTGGCAATAATGACATCACTGGAAAACAACTATTCACCCAACTATTCACACACAAAATACTCAAAATTTAATAAAAAATTACAAAAATGAAAACTATTTCTGTTGTAAATTTCACAGGGCCTATATATCTCAAATGAAGACCTCAATACCAGTAATCCACACAGAACTCAAAAACTCAACACAATTTTCACTTGAGCTACACAACTCCAACAAAGCCCTCAATACCACGAACCAACCACTCTAAAACATGGTGTTTCAAATTTCACTTCACCCACATAGTTCAGACAAAGCCCTAGATACAACACTTTCACTTACTCTACCTAAAGCAAAGTTCTCAGTACAAAAGACCAAACGATGCTCATATGACTAATATCAGAAATGTATCCTAAACAATGATGGTACATCAGTACCCATGATACCTACCAATAACAATCCAACAATTATCGAACACTAACAAGGCTTCTACCAGTTTTTCCATTCGCCTGCAAAGAATTCGCATTAGTATTTTGCAGCCGTGACATTTTAAACTGATAGTTCAGTAATTTTCACGTCTGTCAATGCCTGCTTTCTTTGGAATCGGAATTGTTATATTATTCTTGAAGTCTGAGGGTATTTCGCCTGTCTCATAAATCTTGCTCACCAGATGGTAGAGTTTTGTCAGGACTGGCTCTCCCAAGGCTGTCAGTAGTTCTAATGGAATGTTGTCTACTCCCGGGGCCTTGTTTCGACTTAGGTGAAACATGGACGATAAATAGTTTAGACAAGAAGAGAATAGAAGCTTTAGAAATGTGGTGCTACAGAAGAATGCTGATGATTAGATGGGTAGATCACGTAACTAACGAGAAGGTATTGAATACAATAGGGGAGAAGAGAAATTTGTGGCACAGCTTGACTAGAAGAAGGGATCGGTTGGTAGGACATGTTCTGAGGCATCAACGGATCACCAATTTAATATTGGAGGGCAGCGTGGAGGGTAAAAATCGTAGAGGCAGACCAAGAGATGAATTCACTAAGCAGATTCAGAAGGATGAAGGCTGCAGTACGTACTGGGAGATGAAGAAGCTTGCAGAGGATAGGGTAACATGGAGAGCTGCATCAAACCAGTCTCAGGACTGAAGAAAACAACAACAACAACTACAACAACAACAAGGAAATCCCGAAAATTCATGAAGATTTTCCACCACCACCAATTTCGATATACGCAAACAACTATACCCATTGCAACAACCTTTGAGCTACTCATAAATATTTATATCTTCTTCACAACAGAAGAAAAAAGAAAAATATTAAATCTCCGACCACAACAAACACACGACACTAATATTTCCAAGCATTAAAATGAAACCATCAGCTAAAATATGCAATTTCAAAGTAACTCACCAGAAAGCCAGCACAAATTCTTTCAGTACCAACATGAAACATTCAATTCATGTCAAACTAATCACGAACAAACATGCAGCTCAACAGATACCCTCCAAATACTACAACACACAATCTACATACACAAAGACTCAAAAACATCAAGGCTCACTGTGACATCACATGTCAAAGCAGATGGGTGTAGCGTCAGCACCTGACCTTGTGTGAATTAACTCATGTTAGCATCAGGTACAAAATAGTGATGAGGCAATGATTGCCAATTGGAAAAAAAAACCAGGGCTAAATTATCAAGAATGAAACTTAATTACTGTTGGAACATTTGCTCAGAGTTTGCATGTTTTTGGTTCAACCCAAGAAGGCCAGTACTGCCTGCTTTGAACTTAATGAGATCTTTCTCACTGTACTGGCCCACAAACAAAATACTTTTATTCAATCTATCCTACAGCATTTTCTTTCTAAGCAACACAGCTAGATCTAAAAATTGTCCATTTTAACATTGAAATTCTAATACTTACATCCTAAACCATTTACTCCCAAGTGGTACTTATGATTAATAATGAAGAGTGAATTTACTAGACATTAATTTGATTTGCGAATTTTCTGAGTGTCAGGTGAGACATTCATATGAATCCTTGCCTCTCTCGTGTTGTTGAGAGTGATCTTTAATTTGGGATGCTGTTGTGACACCCATTTTTGCGCACTGACCTCCATTGATCACGATTCTGCTCGTGCTCGCCAGTGGTGGCCTGATCAGTAGGTGGCAAGCCTCCTTCAGTAAGGGTCAGGCTGCTTCCAACTCAGCAGATCGTTTGCTCCTCGCAATGAAATTGTATACGATTACCAAGGAAGTACGTCGAATCCACGTTCACATATAGTAACTTCATTAACGAACTGGAAATAAGTAATTTAAAAGAGGTGTCTTATTTTAACTACGATGTGACAGAAACTTATAAAAGACTGTTCCCACACTAAAACATGGGAAGTAACATCATTCGCAGAAGTTACTCCATCGACTTCAACTGCTGAGTATTGTCTCAATAATGTCAGAAGAATAATGGAAGGGTACATGCATGCAATTAACTTATACCAAATGGAAGGGCTAAAACCGTTTTGAGTAAGTAACTGGAGTTGCATTCAGTAGATGTTGACGTAGCTACCTTGCTGTTTAGGGATAAGTAATGCCCTTATAGAAATTCAAGTTCTGCTGATAGCGTATAGCTGGCTCATACAGTTGAAAATGATTAGCACCTAATTTCAGAAAGTGCGAGAATTTGTTGGGAGACTGCTGAGGGATACACTATCAAGTAGAGTATGTGTGGTGTTTATAATGTAAAAGGTGAACGTTGAATACTTACAGGATCTGTCCCACCTACACGTCTCGTCTTTATTCCATGAGGAAGCCGTTTTGCTAGAAAGTCTGAAGTTGGCAGCAGTGTAAGTTGAGATGCACTCCACGTTGCTGCGCTGGAGTTGTGAAGTGTTTACCAGGGCAGTACCGGTACAGCTCTTTATAAAGCTGGGTTCCCGCGGGGCGTGACCACGAATGTGTACCACGCTTTCGTGCCGTGACAGGAGGGAAACCATCAGTCGTGGGGCGTGGTCAGTTCACACAGTGTTCGAGTGTCAACGAGGGCGTAATTCAGTTGATCGCGCGAAGCCGGCCGTGAACGAGCTCCTTATCGAGAGCTGTGCTGTGCTGAGTTCGGTTTTTGCTACCGTTTTGGCACAGAGAATGAACCGGTTGGTGGAACCCCAAGAAAAACGGAAGAAAAGACGATGGTGGGTCAGGAACTGGACACTTCAAAGAACATCGAGGGCACATAATTTGGTTGACGTGGAACTAAGAAACCATTATCCTGAAGATTTCAACATCTTATTACGAATGTCTCGTGCGCAGTTTGACTACCTTTTGGAACGCGTTTCACGTCTGATTTCAAAATCAGACACTAATATGAGACAAGCAGTAAAAGCAAAAATTAAACTTCAAGTAACTTTACGCTATTTAGCCACAGGGGACTAAAAAAGTCTAAAATATTTATATCGTGTTCCAAAGAACACAAGTACTAAATTTACACCTGAAACCTACGAAGCGGTCCACAAGGCACTTATGGAATACATACAGGTAATTACAATAACATATAGTATGCAACTTTTTCTTTTATTATTTATTTGAATTTTCAACATAGTAATGTACGAGTATTCTAGGTGTAAGTATTTAAGGAATAGAAAGAAACAATAATACGAAAATGGTTGATCAGCACAATAATATTGATCATTTAAAATATTACCAGCATAGAAAAAAGTAATCGTTTGAGTAATAAAATAAGATCGATCTATAAATTTGTAAATAAATAGTCATCTGAGAAGTCAGCACTCATATTTGATTCTCTCTCACTTGGTAGTGTTGATTTTGTTATTGTAGGGGATGATGCGTTTCCGCTAAAGACTTATCTGATGAAACCTTACAGTCGGCGCAACATGTTTCGATAGGAAAGGATCTACAACTATCGAGTTTCAAAGGCTCGAAGAGTTGTAGAAAATACTTTCGGCATACATGTGAGTAAATTTAGAGTATTTGAAAAACCAATATCTTTAAAAATACAGTCGGTGGACAAAGTAGTACTATCCTGCTGGTCGTTGCACAACTGGCTGCGGAAAACGAATCCCGCATACATCTCACGAGGTTTAATTGACTTCGAGGATGAAAACCATCCTATTTTCCCTGGATCGTGGTGTCAAGAGGAAATTACTGGCCTACAGAACCTTCTGCAGACGGTTAACATACATCCACATCGACAGGCACAACGAATTCGGGATAAGTACTGTGATTACTTTAATAATGAAGGTGCTGTGCCCTAGCAAAATGTACTACTCGGCGACGTTCCAAATACAGAACCGTAGAGCACATCAGTGTCAATATTGTGCTCAGTTATTTAGTACATGGTTGTCTTCAATTAGTATGTGTCACAAAGTAATTGCATTGCTAGATATATTTTATCATAAGAATGTATTGTTACAGTGCTAGCTATTGCTGTATTAAAAGAAGCTGGTACAGTTCCTATGATACGCCTACTATTCTGTATAATCATAGTAAAAACTGTTGTAATAATGTAAATGTAAGGAACAAAAATTTGAAAATGTATAAAATTTCAAATACGGAAACAAACTTTTATTTCACATACCAGATTTGATAGTGTGGCTCACTGCTGAACGAATGGGCGAATGAAAGAATTCATCTTGTTAAGCCAGAAGATTTTTGGTTTATAAACCTCGTCAGTGCCAGCTCTAGACCGTTAGCTTTCGATTCTTTTCTTCAGTTCCTGACAATACGAACTCCTCAAGTTTTTAAATTTCGCAATTACTTCTTTCGCTCTGACTCCTGGAATTTGGAGCGCATCACTAATTCTTTTGGCAGCAGCCATTCTTGCATCTCGGTCTCTGTATTCTTCTCTGTTTACATCATATAAGACCTGCTCAGTAGCGTAAAGTTCCATAAATTCTAAAGTTTCACCGTCTTGCAACTTGATCACACGACCTTTAATGGCATTAGTTGCCATCTTGTTGTTTGTAGCACTAGATGTAATCTGACACTGCCGCAGACGAGGCAAACTCACGACTGAAAATCAAACACGTTTGGTATGAAGCGTGAGCCCTCATTCCTGCCCGTGACGTCACCGTCAAACTCACGTCTCTTCGTTCACACGGGTAGTGTTCCCCACGACAGCATATCTCACTCCAGCGTGTCACGCCCGGTGGGAACCCGGCTTAAAGGGAAGTATGGCCACCCTATTCTGCTGCGTTTGCTGCCATCCGCAGTTGCCTGAAATCACATATCGTGACATTAGCACCCATTGTGGGCCCAAGCGTTGTGTGTGAAGCACGGTAAGTGCTGTGTATTTTCAAAGTTTTACGTAGAATGATGCCTCAGTGCTGTGCTATCGGCTTTTCGTTTCGAGGCAGAAAGGGAGGAAAACTGTACAGAATTCCTTCTGAAGGGAGTGATGCAACGAGAAGGAGAATATGGCTGATGAAAATCAGTGGAGCCAACTGGCAGCCCACAAGAAACTCTCGCTTGTGCGTGGAAAGTAGTTTTTATTCATTAGTGCAAATCATCTCCTGGTTTGAGAATAGCTGTGTAACAAACTTGCTCTATCTTGACTCACTTCGTGATCAGATTTGCTGCATCATTACACGTGGTCAGCCTCAAGCCGGTCAAGTTTTTTTTAAAAGGTGCATTGTTTGCAAGCCTATTTTTTTTGGACAAACCATAGTGAAAGCTATACATTTATAGTAAATCTGTAATGTACTGACTGCTATACAGGCATACTTTTTGCAACACAAAAGATGTAATAGGTAAACATTGTTTTTCGTTCCGTAGTTTGTAAGTCCAACTTTTGAAGACGGAAAGTGCAGTATTTGGATGTTTTAATGTATGTTGTTGTGTCCCCCAAAAAATAATCTATTACACATCACGACCCTCTTCAACTGTCGGCGGTCTTTTCGCGTTTTTGGTCGTAAATATATATATATACTCTTTTCTATTTATTTTGGTTTTGTTTTTGTTATTGCTTGCATAATAACGCATATACGAAAAGAGCCGCGAAATACCTTTTAGTAATGCTGTGCCAAGAATTTCTTTATAATCATTAATTTTCAACAAAACAGAATATATTGGGTTCTTATTGTTCTGTATCTGGCTTTCTACTAAAGGAACATTTTTGGTTACTGTAACTCACTATAAAAAAATCAACATATCTTCCCTACTTTATAGTTATTGAGAATGAAAATTACTTTGTTATGAAATACTGATGTTACAGTTCGCAAAGATTGCTCAACATTTTGCAGTGGATTTTTGTTAAGCGTAAAACACCAATAATTGCCACGACTAGCACAAGAACATGAGACTATTGTCGGAGAAAAATACGTTTTCACTATAAGGTTTGCCAGACCAGAACTAAGCACAACAAAATTCCTATTATGTTACGAAGGTAAATTATCTCTTTTGTACTGTTAGCAATATATTATCAGCAGCCCGCATCAACCTGCAAAACACATCATAAAATCTGCTGCTCTGCTCTGCAAGTCCGGAAGCTGAAAGAGATGATTTTATTTCACTATTACCTTCCCGCTTCTTTGCGGTATGATCGATTTCTTTTAGTGCAGTTTGAATGTGCCGTGGCAGCGGCTTGTTCGTCCGTAGCGCAGCTCTGCACCACCGATAATATTTAAATAACTGAAAATGTCTTAAAAGGATGGGATAATAATTTAAGCAAGCTACTACAAATAATAATGCAAGGTTTCATTAAATAACTATTCAAAACATTCAAATATGTTAACTTATCTACAATACACACCTTTTTTAAAAATAAGTCGTAATGGCATACATCGCTTAACCATAACAAAAGAAGACTACTTTAGCATGTACAACTGCGACACAGGCTATCTTACTCCCGTAACTCCAAGAAGAAGACAAAGAAATTAATGTTCATGCTGCATTATTTATACTAGTGATGTTTTTCATCTGTGTATGATATTTATCGTCTGTGCGGTTTCAGTACTCGCCGACACAGATATTATCTAAAATAAATAATAATAAAAAAACATAATTCCATACAATAACAGAATACGATGCTCAATATTTTCTCTTTACTACAAAATATGTCTTTTGCTAAGGGACGTTACAGTCTCTGTCAGTCAACAGACGAGGTCGGCCTGTACGCTTTTGTGCTGTACGTGTCCCTTCACGTTTCCCCTTCACTATCACATCGGAAACAGTGGACCTAGGGATGTTTAGGAGTGTGGAAATATCACGTACAGTCATATGACACAAGTGACAGCCAATCACCTGACCACGTTCAAAGCCTGTGAGTTCATCGGAGTGCCCTATTCCCCTCTCTCACAATGTCTAATGACTAGTGAGGTCGCTGATATGGAGTACCTGGCAGTAGGCGGCAGCACAATTCACCTAATACGAAAAACGTATGTTTCTCGGGGTGTCCCGATGCTTTTGATCACATAGTGTAGGTAGGCCTAGATTACGTGCATCACACAATACTTGTTGTTACACAGGAAACCTGAACCTAATGAAAATTAAGCTTGTATAAAGATACATTACCTAAAAGATGTTAGTTATGTGATGTAAAATGAAATTTTTTCAGTAAGTTTACTGGTAAAAGCTGAGTGTTACAATGTTCGTGTATAGCTACAGTACCTAATTCATAGGTTTCTGAGCTTCTTGCACTGTATGTAGTTATAAGTAGCATGTGTTCAGTTCTATTGATATTGCATATATTTTATATATAGCAAAACGAAGACAATGGAATGTAGTCGAGTTAACTCGGGTGATGTTGAGGGAATTAGATTAGGAAATGAGATGCTTCAAGTAGTAAAGGAGTTTTGCTATTTGGGGAGCAAAATAACTGACTATGGTCGAAGTAGAGAGGATATAAAATGTAGACTGGCAAAGGCAAGGAAAGCGTTTCTGAACAAGAGAAATTTGTTAACATCAAGTATAGATTTAAGTGTTAGGAAGTCTTTTGTGAAAGTATTTGTATGGAGTGTAGCCATGTATGGAAGTGAAACGTGGACGATAAATGGTTTACACAAGAAGAGAATAGAAGCTTTCGAAATCTGGTGCTACAGAAGAATGCTGAAGATTAGATGGGTACATCACATAACTAATGAGGAGGTATTGAATATAATTGGAGAGAATAGAAATTTGTGGCACAACTTGGCTAGATGAAGAGATCGGTTGGTAGGGCGTATTCAGAGGCATGAAGGGATCGCCAGTTTGGTATTGGAGGGCAGCGTGGAGGGTAAAAATCGTAGAGTGAGACCAAGAGATGAATATACTAAGCAGATTCAGAAGGATGTAGGTTGCAGTAGGTGCTGGGAGATGAAGAAGCTTGCACAGGGTAGAGTAGCATGGAGAGCTGCATCAAACCAGTCTCTGGACTGAAGACCACAACAGAAATATATTTTATATTATAATATATAGTTATAATGTATAGTTTTGAAATTTTTTATATCGCTTAAATAAGGAAGTTTGTAACTAAATTGACTGATAGCACTGTTTCTGTTTACCAGAATCACTTCGCTCCAGACCAGTTTGAAACCAGCAGAGCTGATGGAGTGGAAAACCGCAAACCAAATACTGTGCCAACCATTTTTGGTGATCACAAGCCACCAGTGTTACATAAAGGTCCTACTCAGAGGAAACCTGTTGGCCTACTAGAGAAATGTACTGTAGTGTAACTGGAAAATAAGGTTCCCTGCTTCAACAGATTTCTACATGCGGTATGCTGTCACTTGCTGCTGAATTATCATACTTTGAACATCTTGTGTGACTGCTAACAGTTCACATTTATTGTTTTCATCAGTAGGACACACAGAATTTCCCTTCAGAGCACTATTCTTGCCAACAATGGACTTACTTGTAACGCAGAAGTTGTCGCAGGATCTACTTTGTAAGTTGAGTACAATAAGCAAACACTTTTTAAAAGTTGTTCTAAATATGTAGCTTAGACTTTCTTCTTTAGAAATTATATATCGTACTCTCATTCTAAGCATCAGTTGTGTACAGAAGCAGACTCAAACATTTCATTTATAACAGCTGTATATTTTTCAAACTGACTTGTCCAGGCTCTGTTGATGGTGGGAACAAAATACTTTGTCACACGGTAATTTAGAGAATGGACAACATCTCTGAAATCCTCTGCTATACCCTCAGGACAGCACAGATAGTTTAATTTGTGGAAAAGGGGCCAAAATGAATGGCTATCAGTTACAATCAAACATAGTACTTTACTCATTTGACAAACATTACAAGAAAAAAGAAAACATTAAATACAGACCAAGCCAAACATTTATTTTAGAACTTAATTCCTCACTAAATGAGCCATTCAATTCCCTCAAGGGAAAAACAAGTTTAATTTAAAACTGACTGAAAGCCAATAACTTAAAACCAAAAACAGGAATTTGAATTTCAAAGGCAGAAGGCCTTATCTTAAAGCATTTCTTAAAATCAGGCTGAAGGCCCAAACAACGTCACGCCTTAAGGGCAAACAACTTTAACTTAAAATGGGCTAGAAGCCATACAGAAACAAAGAACAAGGACAAATAAGGAAAGACAGTACATCAAACTGCACTCAGAAATTTTCCAGGGGCTGGCATGGAATTCAAACACTAACGCTTGCTTAGGGGAGATAGGCAGTCGGCCCAACAATTCTCAATCTGACGGCAACCCAACCGATAGACAGTCAATGGACCAAGTGTTAGGATAACTTCCACTCCACCTGACGAGCACACGACGAGGAGTTCAATGGAACAACGCAGAAGGTATCGGCGCCCACAACGAATTACACATTCAGCTGTCAAACTACACGCCGTGCTGGACAGCCACGACACGACGAGGAAAATGCACTGCCCGAATTTACGTCTACGGCCAGGGCAGGTAACTGGAACATTAACGGCCACAATGCAGAAGATTCCGCTGGTGCACTTCGATTCAAAATAATCGAGTTAAGTTAAACTCCACAGAAGGATGGGCTAGAATTTCGCCAACTCGAAAACACACACTGTTGCTCATGGGAATGTCCCAACAGACCACAATGAAATTCAAGCGACACAATGTGAACAGTTGGGGCTGGCGGGTAAATTAAGTAAAGACTCAACTTTCGTGTCCGGGATCGGTGAGCCACGGCCCTCGTAGCAACTGGAGCAGCCCCTCACACTGTGGACACCGCCAGCGGCCCCGGCCGAACCACGCGCCACGGCGACTTCCTCGACGCTCCACGCCAACCGACCGACTCCCGCACGTGGCCCAGTCGGAAACTGTAAGCGCGGGGCCAAAGATATTACGAGGGTACGAATATCGGTACAGGCTGCTGCTGCCACTTTGCGGAGAGAGGGGATAACACCACAGTCTCAATAACGGCGGGAGACTAATCACAGAATAGCGACCGAGGTTTAACGCAAAGCATAACACGAGCCAGAAACGGCTCAGTCTCTTACATAAACAGTTCACTTGTATTGGTATCTGATGGAAATAAAAACCAATGTCTTTTCTCATACCTTTTAGCTACATCGTTTCTACTGCTTGCCATTGGACACTGTATATACCGTATTCTAATTTGCAGTTAAACATTATACCTATCTGAGAAAATAGATACTTTGATTTCTTACCACAGCCGTTTAAAGTTTACTTCAAAGCTTGTGGCTTTTCTGTACCATTTATGTTTTTAAAACTCTGTATACAGTTCTTAGGATTTGTTGGCAATATGTGGTACAACAGGTGCTAATACGTTTAATGTTGTGGTTAGGTTTGGTCGTGATTATTTAATCTTTTATTGTAAGTAATATTTGTTTGCACTTAAACATAACTCGCACTACTTCCCACATCGGTAAGTACCACTGTTCTCACAGCTCTTGTGATTCAACTATTCGAGCCACTCGTGCTCCACTGCTATTGAAGTGTTGCACGGTGAAGCTCTGCTACATTCTATTGCAGTCAGATTTCTGTGGTGCCTAGCAAAGATTGTACAGATCTTTGGAAACACTATGGTATTATGGTATTGTTTGCTGGGAATTAAATATAATTGGTCACCAATTTCAGTTTAGTATATGGCATTACTTTCCATTACAACGTAGTAAGAGGACACCTGGAATATTACCACTCAGATTTTCATAATTTGCTTCTGTCCTTCGAAACTAAGTTGTGGCACCTTATGAATCTTCAAGTCATATACCACAGCCTACTGAGAATCAATTACTGCCTACTTAAAAACATTGTATTAAATGCTTTTTATTTTTGAAGATTGCAATATTGCAGATTTATGTTCCAGATGTTGGACAACCTTCAAATGTGCCCAATGACATCAGTCCTGCAGAGAACTTGGACACAACAGAAGATGAAGTCAGCATCCTGAAGAACCTAGCACAACAGCTTCAGGCTGGAATTGAAGCTTTAAAGAGAAAACTCATCCTCTCTCAGAAAAGGGAGAGAGGAGAGTGTTGAGACAAAGACAACCTCCTCACCAGTGTGCATGGTTTATTCGGTGCAGAACAGTTTGCAGTATGAACAAAGGGGACACGTAAAGGTAGCAAATGGTCAGTGGAAACACTGCAGAAAGGACTAAATATTAGACTAGCTTGTGGTAGTATGGGGTACAAAGTCCTGCTGGAAAATAAATTTCGATTTCCTTCAGACAGAACCCCGCTATGTTCGCTACAGAACATTCAATTTAGACCTAGTGTGCTGCGGGAGCTCCTGAGTTATTTGAAAGTCAAGCTTGACCTCATTATACCAGAGGAAAAACATGCTGTTCTCATGAATGATGGATGATCTTAGTATCACTCCATCATTGGACTGTGATTGAAGCATTGGCTGCACCATTGTTAATGATACCACACCTCCATCAAATCTTGCCCCTGCAAGCTTCTCATGCATTACTTGGGTGGTAATACCTGAAGACGGAAACAAGCAAAAGGTGACCATTACACAGGGCCATTTCTTTCCAGTTCTCATTCCAAAGACGTCATTATAAGCATTATTAGGAAATCTGAGGCACTCAGTATGAATGTCCACTGTGTTCTGTCAGATATGGGAGGGCAAAATCGAGTTGTATGTGGAGAATTTGCAATTGTTGTTGGCAGGTTTTCAGAATTAGTCAGTTTCTGCCAGCATCCTAGTGATGATAATAGGAAACTAATTTTCCTCACAGATACACCACACATTTGGAAGAATATGAGGAACCACTTATTCAATGGGCAATCGGTCTTCCTTTGACAAAACGTTGTCGAGGAACGTGATCTGCCTCGTAATGAGGTACAAATAAATCGTGTAGAACAGTTGCTTGAGGTGGACAGTGGCTTAAGTCTTAAACTGGCACCACAACTGTGAGATAGGTGTCTGAGGCCAATCCGTGACGAGAAAATGAAAGTTGGCTCGTCTACTGCCCTAATTAACAGCCAGACTGCAGCAGCCATTGAGTAGGATGTCAAGACAGAGAACCCACAGAAAAATACTTTAACCACAGCACGGTTGCTAAAGCACGTTCATAAGTGGTCTTGCCTCATGACATCCAGAGCTCCAGTTATAGCTCTTACTCGTTCTGATGAACAAACATACCGTGAGGCTCTCTGTCATCTTAAGGACACTCTGTGTTTATTTCAAAACTTGAAAATTGGGCTGAAGGGTGCCTGGTGTAGTTTTGACAAAAATGGCTCTGAGCACTATGGGACTTAACTTCTGAGGTCATCAGTCACCTAGAACTTAGAACTACTTAAACCTAACTAACCTAAGGACATCACACACATCCGTGCCCGAGGCAGGATTCGAACCTGTGACCGTAGCGGTCACACGGTTCCAGACCCCAGTGCCTAGAACCGCTCGGCCACCCTGGCTGGTGTACTTTTGACACCTGGAGGTATTTTGGAGAAGCAGGACACATTCCTGAATGAGAAGAAATTTAAATTTCTGCTGACAAGTAGATTTATGCAAGATGG
This sequence comes from Schistocerca serialis cubense, assembly GCF_023864345.2. Taxonomy (NCBI): domain Eukaryota; kingdom Metazoa; phylum Arthropoda; class Insecta; order Orthoptera; family Acrididae; genus Schistocerca; species Schistocerca serialis. The sequence goes on from NC_064648.1 coordinate 192,325,999, forward strand.
CTTAGAAAATCTGTTTTCAATTGTCCGCTACAAACATCCAGTACCAACACCACGAGAATAGAAATCAGCACTGAGGGCTATTACTCGTTCTCAGTTCTTTAAGACTGTCACTGATAATTATGAAAATGAAGGCAGTAGTTTGCAGGCAGAACTACTGGGGGAATCTGTAAGTGAAGACGATGATAAGTGTGCTGGGGAAGTTGGTGAGCCACTTTGTAACATGGTGTGTGATGAAGAGCAGCAGTCTCAATACTATTTGTGTGGTCACACTGTCAGGCAGGATATGAAGAGTCATGCACTTTGCAAATTTTGCGAGGAGCGCCTAATAGTGTGCAAAGAAAATCTCTGTACGTGTGTGAACGTGCTTTTACATCTGAAGTCCTTCACAGATACCTCAATTATTGAGCCATCAAGTGAGGTCTTAAGTGTGTTGCAAAAGGCAGAGATGTGTTTGAGAAGCAACAAGAAGAAATTACTCACACGTGAATTGTTGCTCTCTGATGCAGCCACTGCAGTGCCTGCATCAGTGAAGGAGAAAGTAGTTTTCCCAGCCTGCCACAGTGTACAGGAGAAAATAATTCACAGTTTCCTGGCAACAAGAATTCATCTGGTTCCAAGGGAGGGAAATAAAAGATATCAGGGTGTAGTGGCACAAGGCAGTAGAAGCAGGCCATGACAAAGTTATTGCAGAAACTGTGGTTTCCAAAATCACTCTTTAGTAAATGATTTAAAAAATTGACATTTAAACTTCTTTTGGTTGCCTTATTCTTTTCAAATGGTCTCATTTTTGTTTTAATTACAGTGATTTTTATAAATTGTTGTTCTATGTTTCTTTCTGAGTCTTGAGTGTATAATATTTGCAAGCATTGTATAATATTTGCAATGTCGTATAATATTTGCAAGTAAACTATGTCCCTCTCCAAAGTTCAGAATGATGCGTATATAAATAAAACCTTCATCCATTGACGTGTGTGTATTTTACTTCTGTGCTTTGCCACCACCTTTGTTTCTTCTTTGTGCTTCATTTGTGTTCTTCATTTTTTCTCTGGATTTTAATAGCTTTTTATACATACGATGTACCTACATTTTATATAATATTGTAGAGAGGAAAAACAGCATACATTTTTCCAGGAAGAACATTAGCTTGTACTCTATACCCTTTTATAGCTCAGAATGAAATAGCACATATGCAAAATCTGCTAAAGAATACTTTTTGAAGAATACTTGTTTCCAAACAGGGTGAAATGTAAAGGTCATTTCAAGTAAATTTCATGCACAGTTTGTATTGTAACTGCTATTTTTATTTATCTTCATATTCTAGCAATTTATGTAGAAAACCATGAAAATCTAATGGAAATGCAGTCAACTGGGGTAACTTGGAACCACTTTAGACCATTTTTTGAAAATACTGCCCACAAAATATGTTACTTGTTGCAACACGTATTGTGGTTAAAGTTACTGAGTGCTTTTGATAGTAAAAATTTAAAAAAACTGACCTTTTGCTGTAATATTTTAATATTTATTCTGATAAAGTTACAGTGCCATTCTGGCTAAGTTTAGGTCAGTTGTGGACAACGCATTATTTTACTTACATAAAATGCTCTGGGTAATTTTATGTCATTCCCAGAGTACATCAGTGGTTAATAAGAAGCCTAAATAAATTGTTCTATTTCAGTAATGCAGGTTTACATTGAAATTTAAAGATATCTATATAGGCCTGTTATTAACAGTTATTAAGCTAATGGGGTATAAATGTAAAATAACACATTCCTTCAGGATGTTTTTAATGACACGTATTACAAATAATAGTGCACACATTGTCTTCAAAGTAGAACGACACTTTCAGTAATACCATGTATTAAATACATTCCGTCAAACATTTTCAGATATTGAGTGTAGATGTTCACTGCTATTATGGACCATGCCCCTTTCTGTTAATAGGTATTGGGCGAGATTCAGCTTTTCTATTAATACACTGTCTTTACAGTACAACACTCCATGTTAGCTCTCAATCCAAAACCTATAACTTTTTTACTTTCTTAGTCCTGCAGTTGCAACTTATTTTAAATGAGATATACTTGCCTTAAATATCTGCTGCAGTGACTTCTGCAGCTTATGATTTACCTTCATACAGTCTAATGACAAATCATTTATTTGGAAGCTACATTCAAAGATAAATGTAAATATAACGAACAAATCTATCAGCAAGCCTAGAACCATGTTCCCTTATTGGTAGTGACAGAAATGATGTTGATAAGTTCCCTGTGAGACTGCTGTTTACACCTAATTCGGCTAATTTCATGCTACTATCAGCAGCATCTCCAGGCTCATTATTTTAATTTCAATGTCTGAAGACTGCAGCTTGACTTTTTATATATTTTCTTGGTTTTGGGTTTATCTTGGTCCCAATGGGAAAGATTGCAGGAACTCGACTTAACCATTCAGTTAATTTTAGTCATTTCTGGCCTTTTGTCTTCTTTTACATTTCTGTTACTTGTTTTCCAATCCATTTGAACAGCAAAGGAAAGTCAGAAGAGGTAATAGGATGGTTTAATAATAATTTAAAAACAAAATAGAAGTCTTAGAGACAAAACTGCCTCTGCTAGCAGATAAAACAAAAATAGTGAGTGGGACTGTACAAAGTTGTAATGACTGGTAAAAATTTGACCTGATTGACTGTAGATTATTGTTTAAACGTAGATTTAGGATGCTCACAGCAATAAATTGTACTTTCTTCAACACAATATAAAGTAAAAAAAAAACAAAAAACATTTATGCAAGATGCAAGTACAACCCTACATTCAGTGAACATTAACGTTACTGGGAGACTATTATTTGTGGTGCAGCGTTGCCGAAGATCTGTAGTATACTAATAAGAGTAGAGTTGTTACTGTTTCCTACAGCCAACTTTTAAACATAGGACTAGTTTTATTTGAACACATTTTAAACATATTGTATTCTCTGATACTTTCGTAATCATTCTCCTAATGCCATGAAGAATATGCAGAAAATATTTTGTGAGGCAGGCATGCGTAATATGCAATGCTTTATTTCGTATAACAAAAGAGACATTGGGCGAATTTTCGTACTACGGAGTAGCAGGAACAAGAAGTAAGTTGATATAGAGCTTTAAATTTGCGATTGATTTTACCCTGCACTTGCGACCTAATATTGGTTCCCTTTTGTCCCCACTATTGGATAGGACCAATTTAACACTAATTACGAAAACATGTGTTACAACTCGATACCGGATCACGAACTGCGAAATCTGCATTCGCTATTAATAAAGAATAGCAGGCAAAAAAAGCTGTTATGCTCACCACAACAAATGTTTTTCGATTCATTTAGTTTTAATTTGTTGAGATTTTTTGTTGCAAAATATCCGACATGTTCCGATTGAAGCCACTGATCAGTTTTAGCACTGCATTAGAGAGCTAAGTGTACTTCTTTAATAAACACGGCTAAATACTCTGCAGCAGTCAATGTATCACAGGCGGCCGTACTTTCCCTATACGGAGATTCAAGCTCTGAGGCTCGCGCCTACCATCTGTCGGTGGCAGTCTGTGCTACGCGGGTTCGCCTACTCTGCTGCTCTCTCGCGTCAATCCTGTACACTACGTGCAGCTGGACGGGTTCGAATCTCCGCCATTACACCTCCTGCCATCTTCTGCTTGCTTGGATTTCCAAAGTATCCATTTTGTTTCCCATTTTTCATTAGAGGTGTCCATTTTCTCTTTACTATATGATACACTTATTTCAATTCGTTTAAATTTCACAACTCATACACGTATCTTTAGGAGTGTTACCAAAATTACTCTGAGTAATTTGTCACCGTTTATAATTGTCTTTATTTCTGTTTTCTTTAAGGGATTTCGATTCTGTACAATATGGCCTGCACTCACAATTACATTTCCGTTCATGTATTGTTGTAAAGATGTTATTTGTAGTGTTAATAAATAAATTATAAAAAAAGTGCGACCTTCTGGCTCACAATTTTTGAGAGTCGCGATGGCGTTCACGCTAACCTGAAAAAATTAAAACTAATGCTGAGCGCAACGAGAAGTCTGACGCCCTGGGCGAACGAAAAAATTGTCATATCAATAACGGAGAGAGGCAAGACTAATCCCTGCTTTGACTGACGTCACTGCGCCGCTAACGATTAAATTAAACTAACGGGCTCAGATAACATCATCAGAGCCGTCCAAAAATTCATCTCTAATTACGGGTTCCATGTTTTGTGTTCACATATATATATTTTTTTTTACTTTATTGTTATTTTAAAACCTGTACAACAGGCAGGCTGTCAGCAGCACACTACGCTGCTCTTCAGCCATAGAAGACACAAGCAGCAAAAACAGTGAGAAGACACATAAGTCACAGAGCGGTGGGCAATAAAACAGGAGACACATAGAGACAATCACGGAGCCGTTCACACTCGTCGATAATCCACACTGCTAGCTGATGAGACGACGCACAAACACTGAAGATGATGATGGCACTGGTGAACGATGGAGGGGACGGTGAACACTAAACACTAAACACACAAAACACTGATGGCGGCGACCTCCGGCGCGAGGAATAAGTACAGGAGGAGGGCGGGAGGATCAAAGTTGGTAGGAGGGGTAGATGGAAGGGAGGAGGACATCATCAGGGAGGGGGAGCTGGCGGAAGCCACCTAGGGAGAGGGTAAGGAGGGTGGAGAGATGGAGACCGGGTGGGGTTTGATATATTTTTTTTTTACTTTATTGTTATTTTAAAACCTGTACAATTCAGGTAGGCTGGCAGCGGCACACTACGCCGCTCTTCAGCCATAGCGTTTTACAAGAGTATAAAACATGGTGAATGACAATGAACAAAGTGACGGGCAAAAGAGAGAGGTCACAGAGACATAAAAAACACGGAGTCGTTCACATGTGACGATAACAACACTGAAAACACGTTGGCACGGCGCACAAAACACTGGTGAGTCCGACGGCACAAGTGAACGTAGGAGTGGGACGGCGGACACCAAAAACACTATATGACATCACACACACGAAGCACAAAAGGCGACGATCTCCGGCGCGCGAATGTTCACTATACGTGTGCGAGTCCGGGGACCTGCCAAGAGAGGAGGAGGAGGAAGGGGAGTGGGAGAGCGAGAGGGGAGAGCAGAGATGCCACGGGCAGGGGAGATAGGGGGAGGGAGGAAGGGGGAGAGGAAGCCCGGGGGAAGAGGGGGAAGGGAGGGGACAGGGAGATGGAAAAAGAAGGGAAGAGAAGAGAAGGGAGGGAGGGTGCCGAAAGGAAAGGACACGGGAAGTGGGGGGTGGGGCAGGGTCAAAGTTGATAGGAGGGGTAGATGGAGGGGACGAGGACATCATCAGGGAGAGGGAGCCGGCGGAAGCCACCTTGGGAGAGGGCATGGAGGGTGGAGAGATGGAGACCGGGTGGGACGTGCGAATACAGGCGCGGCAGCGGGCGGGGGTGGGAGAGGAGTGGGGAAACGAGCGGGTGAGGAGGATCAAGTTTACGTGAGGTGTACAGGATACGAATCCTTTCAAGGAAAAGGAGGAGGTGGGGGAAGGGGATGAGATCATACAGGATCCGCGTGGGGGAGGGGAGACGGATGCGATAGGCAAGGCGGAGAGCATGGCGTTCAAGGATTTGGAGGGATTTATAGAAGGTAGGGGGGGGCGGAGATCCAGGCTGGATGGGCGTAACAAAGGATAGGGCGGATGAGGGATTTATAGGTGTGGAGGATTGTGGAGGGGTCCAGACCCCACGTGCGGCCGGAAAGGAGCTTGAGGAGACGGAGTCGGGAACGCGCCTTGGCTTGGATTGTCTGGAGATGGGGAGTCCAGGAGAGGCGACGGTCGAGGGTGACGCCAAGGTACTTAAGGGTGGGAGTGAGGGCGATAGGACTGCCATAGACCGTGAGATAGAAATCAAGGAGGCGGAAGGAAGGGGTGGTTTTGCCTACAATGATCGCCTGGGTTTTGGAGGGATTGACCTTGAGCAACCACTGGTTGCACCAAGCGGTGAACCGGTCAAGATGGGATTGGAGAAGGCGTTGGGAGCGTTGCAGGGTGGGGGCAAGGGCGAGGAAGGCGGTGTCATTGGCAAACTGGAGGAGGTGGACGGGGGGCGACGGCGGCGGCATGTCCGCCGTGTACAAAAGGTACAGAAGGGGGGAGAGGACGGAGCCTTGGGGCACACTGGCGGAGGGGAAAAAGGTGTAGGAATCGGTGTTATGGATGGTGACATAGGAAGGACGGCGGGAGAGAAAGGAACCGATCAGACGGACGTAGTTAATGGGAAGGGCAAAGGTTTGGAGCTTGAAGAGGAGACCGGAATGCCAGACGCGGTCATAAGCGCGTTCGAGGTCAAGTGAGAGGAAGATGGCGGAGCGACGGGAATTAAGCTGTTCGGAAAGGAGATGAGTGAGGTGAAGGGGAAGATCGTCGGAAGAGAAGGATGGCCGAAAGCCACACTGGGTGACGGGAAGGAGGCGGTGCTGGCGGAGATGCTGGTGGATGCGGCGGGTGAGGATAGATTCGAGGACCTTGCTGAAGACCGAGGTAAGGCTGATGGGACGGTAGGAGGAGACGGCGGACGGCGGTTTGCCAGGTTTAAGGAACATGAGGATACGGGAGGTTTTCCACAGGTCGGGGTAGTAACCGGTGGACAGGACTACATTGTAGAGCCTGGCCAGGGTGGAGAGGAAAGAGACAGGAGCTTCACGAAGGTGACGGTAGGTGGCACGATCGTGACCAGGAGCGGAGTTGCGTTTTGTGCGGAGTGTATCAATGAGATCCTGTGTAGTGATAGGGGCATTGAGTTCCGTGTGTGTAATGTTGTCCAAGTACTGGAAGCCAGGAGCGAGGGGAGGGGAAGAGGTGTCAGTTCGATCGCGGATATCTGGGAAGAGGGAGTAATCGAACTGTGGATCATCGGGGACGGAAAATACATCGGAGAGGTAGGAGGCAAAGTGATTGGCCTTACTAATTGAGTCAGGGAAAGGGTGATCATCATGGAGAAGAGGATAATAGGGGGAGGGTTTAGTTCCGGTAAGGCGACGGAAGGCCGACCAGAACTTGGACGAGTTGATTGGTAGGGTTGCATTTAAACGGGTGCATGTCTGTCGCCAGTCCCGGCGTTTCTTAGCCGCGAGCAAATTACGAACGTGTCGCTGGAGTTGCCGGTGGCGTCGTAGTGTGTCCGGGTCACGCGTGCGGAGGAAGGCACGGTAGAGAAGACGGAATTCACGGAGGAGGAGAACGGCCTGTGGGGGTAAGGGAGGACGGTGGGGGTGGATGGCGACAGTAGGAACGTGTGCCTCCACGGCCTCAGACAAGGTCCGCTGGAGAAAGGAGGCGGCATGGGTGACATCGTCAGGGCGGTGGTAGGTGAGAGGGTGGCTATCGACCTGGGTGGAAAGGGTATCCCGGTAGGCATTCCAGTCGGCTCAGGAATAGTCGTGGACATACTTAGGGGGAGGGTCAGTACGAGGGTCGGGGCGAGGGCGACGACCGTCTGAAACGGTGAGGAGGACAGGGAGATGGTCGCTACCAATAGGCTCCAGGACATTCACCGTGATACGGCCAAGGAGGTTGGGGGAGGAGAGGATAACATCAGGAGTGGAGTTGGATTCAGGACGGGTATGCCGGGGGATGGGGACGAGGTCACCTTGAAGGGTGGAGAGGAACCGATGCCATCGCCGTAACTGGGCAGCGGAACGACTATGGATGTTGAGGTCGGCGGCGATCACGTAGGAGGAAAAGGTACGATCGATGTGGGAGAGGAAGTCGAAGGGAATAGGAGCATTGGGGCGGACATAGATGGTGGCGCAGGTAACGGTAAGGCCGGGGAAGAAGAGACTAAGGATCAGGTGTTCGGTGGGGTCGGGAAGGAGAGGTTGGAGCCGAACGGGGATCTGGCGGTGGTGACCAATGGCAACTCCGCCACGCGTAATCGGGAGGGGATTATCGGAGCGGTGGAGGAGGTAGGGCGAAGTGTGGACTGTGTGTTGGGGTTGCAGGAAGGTTTCATTGAGGAGGAAGGCATCCACGCGGTGGGTGGCAAGGGTGTGCAGGAACAAGTTTTTGTTGGCGGGAAGGGAGCGTATGTTGTTGAAAAGGATACGTTGCTGTCGCGCCATGACTGGGATTTAAACGAGGGTCTCAAGACGGGAGAAGGTGAAATGGGCCTGGTTGTTGGAGTAGGTGGCGTACATCTTGAGTTGGAAGATGGAACGGGCAGCAAGGGAGATCTGCTGGAGGGTGTGAGGGCGCTGAAAGGGATGAACATTCTGGAGGACGATGGTGAGGAACCTGATGATGTCCTCAGCGGTGGGTGGGGGACGAAGGGAATTGCCAGGAGGGGTGGGGGCGTCCAGAGGACGGACAGGTACGGTGAGTTCAGGAGTGGTTGGAGGGGGTCGGGCTTTACACTTTTGGGAGTAGGTGGGATGAGGGAGATTGCAGGTATTACAGGAGGGAGGGGATTGGAGGTTAGGGCACTGCCGGAGGAAGTGCGCCTGCCGACAATGCGGGCAGGTGGGGGCCTCGTGGCACTCAGCTGTGGGGTGCGCATTATAGCGCAGACACCTCTGGCAGCGCAGGGATTGAGGAGGGGAACGGGAAGGGTCGACCTTGTACCGCTGGTGGAAGAGGAGGGCACCCTCCTTCAGGAGACGGTCAATGGAGGGGGCGTCCTCAGAGAAAACCCGCATAAGGCGGGTGGGGCCGGCCGAGCTGAAAATGCGGCGGACCGCCCGCACCTCCAGCGTGGGATGGGCCTGGAGCTCCGCCAACACCTCCTCCTCCGTGATCGACGGACTGAGCCGCGTGATCACGGCGGTGAGGGTCGGCGGGCGACGCGGGGGTTGGGGTTGGCGGGTAGGAGATGGAGAAGGAGCAGGGGTAAGGGAGGCGTTGGGACCAAAACGGGTGATGGGGAGACGGGAGAGGATGTCAGTATGGAGGGTTGGGCTGGGGGAGGAGATGAGAACAGAATCTCGGCGAGGAGTGAGGAGGGAGATGGGGGCACCAGGACAATGCTGGCGAAGGAAGAGGGTGAGGTTCCGGGCTTCAAGGAGAGAGGGATCAGGACGGGAGAGGAGGTAGCGGTAGGAGGAAGGGGGAGAGGAGGAGGATGAGGGGGCAGGGACAGGCGGGGAGACTTCCATGGCATCAGGGGTGGGGGAAGGAGGACGAGGCGCAGCCTTTTTGGAAGCAGAGGAAGCAGGAGTGCCACCGGGGCGCTTGACGGCGGTGGAGGAGGTGTGGGGGATGGGAACAACGGGAATGTGGCGGGGAGGGGCAGGTCCCGGGGCCGGAGTCGGCGCCGGAGATGGTGACGGTGACGGTGAAGGCGACGATGACGATGACGGCGGCAGTGGCGGCGGTGATGGCGAAGGTGACGGGGAGAGCTGGGCGTGGGCAGTGGCCCGACGGGCCACCACCCGAGCTGGAGCTGCAGTGACAGGCTGGGGGAGTGGGGGGAAGGGATCAGAACGAGAGGAGCGGGAGGAAGAAGCGGGAGAGGGGGCGACAAAGATAGAGGGTGAAGGGACAGTGAGGAGAGGTGGAATGGAAGGAGGGAGGTGGGACTGGGCACACCAAGTTATAGTGGTGGAGGCGGCGGAAGGGGAGGTATAGACAATGGCGGTGGTGGTAGTAGTGACAGTGGTGGTGGGGGCGGACATGACGGGAGAGAGAAACAAGAACGAACAGAACCAAGAGGAGAGGACAGAAACTGGGGACAGACAAAGACGAAGACGGATGAAGACGAAGACGGCCGTAGACCAGGGTCAGGACGGCGGCGATGGTGGCGACCAGGCGGCACCAGATGGCGGCTGCGGAGGCGGGCACCGGACGGCGGCGGCGGCGGCGGCGGCGGCGGCGGCGAGCACCGGCAGGCGGCGACCAGGCGGGGGCGGCGAGCCCCGGCAGGCGGCGACGGCGGCGGTGGCTGCAAGGACTGGAAGGCGGCGACCAAGCGGCGGCGGCGGCGGCAAACAGACGACACGGCAGGGATCTTCCACGTCGAAGGCGCACCCTGAGAGTAGCCCAGGCAGTGAAACTCTTCGATGAAGAAGAGAGGGGATCCAACCCTCGAATGTGGTTTGATATATGCAAGTTACTTTATTTTGAGCACACTTTACCAAGAAACTTTGTGGGTATGAAGTATATTGTTCACAGATAATAAAAATACGTGGGGGCTTATTGCTATTTTGTTAGCAAACTACAAATAAGCAAGTGATATACCTCCAAAAATGTGTGTTAATTCGAATGTTTTCGTGTTAAACTTGTCGATTCGAAGTAAAATATGTAGCGCTTCAATACTGTAGTGTTGTACGTTGTTGCCAACAGATGTCAGCCAAAGACGCTGCCTCAGATAATGTGGTGATCCTTTCAGCCCCGTCTCTTATCGCCGTCTACGGTTCGTGATTGGCCGAAAACGAGTTGTTGGCGGCGTACGGTTTTAGGTTCGTTTAAGGGGCTCCGGAACGCCCTATACTTGCAATGTTAAAATAACGCTTATAAATTACATCTTTCCTCACAAAGTATTTGAGGTAGGAAGTTGAACTTTTTACAGATTATTTATTGGAATATGGGCTACAACTTAACACAGGGATTTTACAAAATTTTAGTTCAGTTATTAAAGATGATTTTTTTTCAATTGTAATGAAAATTCACAACATTTTTTTGCAATTTTTTATTTATATATTCAAAAATATACAGTTTTTTGGAAACAGGCTGTGTTAAATTATGCAGAAGGTACTGTGTAACATTTACTGAAAGTTTGAAACAAATATGTTTGGAAGATCCTTAGAAAACATGTAATTAGTATGAGACAATAAAAGTTTTGGGAATCGAGCGACAAAGATTGGATTAACTTTTTAGTGCATTCCAGGTCCATAGGATGGATTATCTTCATCCTCTGCAAACTCCTCCTCCAGCTTCCTCTTGTTCCTCCTCTTGTTTACTCTTGCTTGTATTTCTAGACTCTTTACAGCCCTGTCTGCAGCCCGAAGGCGTTTCTTGTCTAAAGCAAGGATCGCTCGTTGTTGTGTTCGTAGATTTTGCTACCATTTTCTTCAGTTGCAGTTACTGCAACACTGTTCCAAAAGGTGGTCATGTATGAACACTTATCACATTTCAGTTGTATTTCACTAGCAAGTCCTACGTGCTTTATTATGGAGAGTTCCAGACCAACTTCACTACAATGAATACATCTTACACAGTTTGAAAAAATTCCTTTGAGAACCGACATATCAAATATTTCATTCACATCCGATTCGCCCATAAAACATTCATAGTTTTCACTCATTGAACCAAGCTTCTTCTGTGAAGTATTTTCTTTCCCACTTTGACTGCTATGGGCAGGTGTACTTGAGAGGTTAGGTTCACTCACTTGGTTATCGTCTTTATTGTTTACAGTAATAACACATACCTTTGGCTTTCCAACATTTCTCCTTTTCTTAAAAGCCTTCAGAGGATTTCTAATAACTTTACTTTTACTCATTATTATACTTCAACAAAACAGAGACTCAAGAAACAGAATTAATTACGAATATTTTCGAGACAACGACAGAGTAAATAAACATGAAACAATCGACAATCACACCAGCGATATATACTGAACCATCACAGGTTAGCCACAACACATACTTTATCTCACATCACTAAAATGTACCTGATGAACATGGAAGTTAATCATAACACCATTTGACAGCAGTTTAACAGCGCCACAGTGGGTCACGCTCATGTAGAACACATTTCAAAAAAAATTTAAAAATAGTTGTAGTCTTCGGAATTGAATAAATTATATATCTATTTAAAAGGTAATAGTCTGCAGATTCAGAAAACGCAAAAAAGTAAAAATTGAACTTTTCATGATTTTGAGCCTTTCCGGAGCCCCTTAAGCAGTCGCCGGCGGTTCCACGCGCATGCGCAGAGCTGAGGTGAAATTTACAGAATGCGATTCCTTGGCAAAATACGGACTGGCAGCACACGTTTTTTTTATCATTGTAGCTCCTCACATGGCTTTATATTGATACCCATAGAGGGGGATCCATCCCCCTTCCCTCCTCTTTCCACCCCACCTCACCACTCTTTGCCCCCTTCTCTACCCCGCGTCTTTTTACATTTCCCTCCTCTGCCTCCTCTCCTTCCCTCTCGGGTCTGCCCTTCTCCCCTTTATTAGTCCTCTCCCTCCTTGGTTCCCCCCCCCCCTTTTCGTTTTTTTTTTCTCTCCTCCCTCCTTGTTTTTCCCCCTCCTGCAGGTCCCCCCACCCCCCATCTGCCTTTGGCTCGGGAGTGTCGTCTTTGTGCTGCCACTTTCGTGCGTGTTCTACAGTGCGTGTTTTACAGTGCGTGTTCCGTGTTGTGTTTTTTTTGGATTTGTTGCGAACAGCCATCACACTGTCGCTGGGTGTGCCTTTTATCTCTTGCGAACAGAAACCAGACTGTCGCCATGTTTTTTAATTGTGTGTCTACTATGTCACTTGTCTGATTCCTGTGTATTTTATCTACATTACCAACCCCTTTTGCTTTCTGTTTTAACTTTCCGCAATTTTACGCCATTTTACACTTTAAATCACCATTTTATCGCCTGTTTTTCCTTGTTTCTTTCTTCTTCCTTTATTTTAAAAAAGTATGTAGGCTGTAGAGCAGCGTAGTAAGCAGCTGCAGCCCGCCCCCTTTGGGGGGGAATTGAAAATCAATAAAGAAAAAAAAAAAGGGGGATCCACTACGCGCTGGTCATACAGTGCCTTGTGTTCTTTTAATTGTCCCAGTGTGTGGCTTTTTGTGTGCGCTATTCTTTTACGGTTTTTATCTCCATTTTACAGTCGTCCCTTTTTTGTCTATTGTCTTCCATGATGTTCCCCCTTTTTTATATCTATGTTCACCATGTTTTCTCCTTTGTTTTTTTTTAAATGTCTTCTATTGTTTGTTCTATGTCTTTCAGCTGAAGAGCAGCGCATATGATGCTGCCAGCCCACCCCGATGGGGAACTGAAATACAGTGAAGGGGGGGGACATAGCGTAGTCAGGCGAATTTCTGTCATGAAAATGATCTAAAAGGAATCGACGATACCACAGTTCATTAAGAGTAGTGACTGGCGTATTGTGATGAGCCACTTGCTCGGCCACCATTGACCAGACGTTTTCAGTTGGTGAGAGATCTGGAGAATGTGCTGGCCAGGGCAGTAGTTGAACATTTTCTGTATCCAGAAAGGCCCGTGCAGAACCTGCAACATGTGGTCATGCATTATCCTGCTGAAATGTAGGGTTTTGCAGGGATCGAATGAAGGGTAGAGCTACGGGTCGTAACACGTCTGAAATGTAACGTCCATTCCGCAAAGTGCCGTCAATGCGAACAAGAGGTGACTGAGATATGTAACCAATGGCACCCCGTACCATCACGCCGGGTGATATGCCAGTATGGCAATGACGAATACGTGCTTCCAATGTGCGTTCACCGCCATGTCGCCAAACACGGAGGTGACCATCGTGATGCTGTAAACAGAACCTGGATTCATCCGAAAAAATGACACTTTGGCATTCGTGCACCCAGGTTCATCGTCGAGTACACCGTCGCAGGCGCTCCTGTTTGCACTGCAGTGTCAAGGTAATCACAACCACGATCTCCGAGATGATAGTTCGTGCTGCTGCAAACGTCGTCGAACTGTTCGTGCAGATGGTTGTCGTCTTGCAAACGTCCCCATCTGTTGACTCAGGGATCGAGACGTGGCTGCACGATTCGTTACAGCTGTGCGGATAAGATGCCTGTCATCTCGACTGCTAGTGATAAGAGGCCATTGGGATCCAGCACGGCGTTCCGTATTACCCTCCTGAACCCACCGATTCCGTATTCTGTCAACAGTCATTGGATCTCGACCAACGTGACCAGCAGTGTCGCGATACGATAAACCGCAATAGCGATAGGCTACAATCCTCCAGGTAAGTGTTTATATGAATGTCTCGAGTGACATCCAGAAAATTCGTATGTCAAATCAATGTGTACTAAATTCACTCCTTATTATTAGTCACAAGCACAGTTAGGGAGTAAATGGTTTAGGAAGTAAGTATAAGAATTTCAGTGTTAGAATGGACAATTTTTAGATTCTAGCTGCGCTGCTTAAAAAGAAAATGCTGTAGGACAGATTGGAATAAAATTATGCTGTCAGTCCTGTTTGTGGGCCAGTACAGTGATAAAGATTTCTAAGTGCAAAGCAGGCAGTACTGACATTCTTCGGTTGTACCAAAAGACTTACACTCTGAACAAATGTTCCAACAGTAACTAAGCTTCATTCTAAATAATTTGGTGCTGTTTTCTTGCCAATTGGTAGTCATTGTCACCATTTACTATCAGGGGATAACGTAATGTTATTCGCACTCGGTCAGGTGCTGATGCTACACCCATCTGCTTAGGCCCGTGACGTAACCGTGATGTGGCGTGTGATATCATGCTGAGATTTGATGTTTTCGACTCTGTTTGTGTTTGTAGATGGTGTATTGTAGCATTTGGTGGCCCTCTCTTGTGCTGGATGTTTGTTAGTGAGTTGTTCGACATTAACTGAATGTTTCAGGTTCCTATTGGAAGAATTTGTGCTGGTTTTCTGGTGGGATACTTTGAATTTACATATTACGGCTGATGGATTCATTTTTATGTTTGGGACTATTGTGTTGCTTATGGTCGAAGATTTAATATTAATTTTTCTTTTTCCTCAGTTGTGAATAAGATACAGATATTTGTGAACAGGCCATTGCTGGTTGCAGTGGGAGACGATACGACGGTTGTGATAAAGCTTCTACAGTTACTCGGACACATGGTGGATGGTTTTTATTTTTTTTTTTTTTTACTTTTGTGTGTGGGAGTGTGGGGGGGGGGGGTTAAGTACTTCTGTGATTTTTGTTTTATATTCTATGTATAATATGAGTTTGTTAATTATAGTTTGTTTATAATGAAATTGGTGACGATGCAACTTTTCATGAATTTTACGGTGTTGCCTTTTTAGTGTTTGTTAATTGGGTAACTTCCAAGAACATTTGCCTATCGAAGCCGCAGGGTTCAAACGTTATACATTCAACGCGCGATTCTAAACTGATCACGGGACTGTGTTGTCGGGCGTTATGGTAAATTATTTGTGAGATGCTAGGAAAACCATGGGCAACATATGAGTGGCCAAGTAAGTGGTCCCGACAGTCAGGGTACCAGTTACTTTGGAATAAGGCTGGGCATCTCGGACATATTCTGAGTCGTGGTCACCTTTGTGCTCATACGGCAAAGACTACCAAATCCACCGTTTAGTCCCTCAACCGTTAGGGGTAAAACCCAATGGGACTCGGGGGCAAGTAAGGCTAGCAACCTGCTTCCCTGGTACTATAAATATGATGCTGGCAACAATCAGAGCAAAATGCCTCGGACCTTTGGAGGTGATGGAGTCCCACCTCTAACTGACAAACCAGGGACTCCTAAGATACGACTTGGCAAACAAATGGTAATGAGATGGGGAGCTATTAATATCAATGGGGGCTACTCTGGGAAGAAGGTAGAGCTGGCAGAGGCTGCAAGTAAGATGGGGCTGGACGTTTTAGCTGTTAGTGACATTCGGGTAAGGGGTGAGAAAGAAGAGGAAGTGGGAGAATACAAGGTCTACCTGTCAGGAGTCAAAGCAGGAATAGCACAATGGGGTGTAGGGCTTTACATCAGGAAAGAAATGGAACCCAGCGTAGTTGCAGTAAGGTATGTAAACGAACGACTAATGTGGATAGATTTGACAGTGTCTAGCAAGAAAATTAGGATTGTGTTAGTATATTCGAATTGTGAAGGGACAGATCAAGATAAGATGGATAGTTTTTATGAGGCACTCAGCGATGTAGTTGTTAGAGTAAAGGACAAGGACAGTGTTCTGCTCATGGGTGATTTTAACGCCAGGATTGGAAATCGAAGAGAAGGGTATGAAAAGGTTATGGGTAAATTTGGAGAGGATATGGAGGCCAACAGGAACGGGAAACAACTCTTGGATTTCTGTGCCAGTATGGGCTTAGTAATCACAAACTCCTTTTTTAAACATAAGAACATTCACCGGTATACTTGGGAAGGCAGAGGAACCAGATCTGTCATTGACTATATAATAACAGATCAGGAATTCAGGAAGGCTGTGAGGGACACACGTGTATTCAGGGGATTCCTTGATGACACTGATAATTATTTAATCTGCAGTGAAATTGGGATTGTGAGGCCGAAAGTGCAGGAGGTCAGGTCCATATGTAGGAGGATAAGAGTGGAGAAACTTCAGAATAAGGAAATCAGGCACAAGTACATAACAGCGATCTCAGAAGAAAGGTACCAGTTAGTTGAATGTAGTCAATTACAGTCATTGGAAAAGGAATGGACAAGGTACAGGGACACAGTACTAGAAGTGGGTAAAGAATGTCTTGGAACAGTAGTGTGTAAAAGTAGGATGAAGCAAACAGCTTGGTGGAATGACACAGTTAAGGCAGCCTGTAAAAGGAAAAAGAAGGCGTATCAAAAATGGCTACACACTAGAACTCAGGCAGACAGAGAGAGTTATGTTGAAGAAAGAAACAAAGCCAAACAGATAATTGCAGCATCCAAGAAGAAATCTTGGGAAGACTTTGGAAACAGGTTGGAGACTATG
This sequence comes from Schistocerca serialis cubense, assembly GCF_023864345.2. NCBI lineage: Eukaryota > Metazoa > Arthropoda > Insecta > Orthoptera > Acrididae > Schistocerca > Schistocerca serialis. Next base: position 192,342,655 of record NC_064648.1, read on the forward strand.
GGTCAAGCTGCTGGAAAACCATTCTGGAGTGTAATTAACAGTCTTCGAAAGGGAGGTAAGAAGGAAATGACAAGTATTTTGGACAGGTCAGGAAAACTGCTGGTGAATCCTGTGGATGCCTTGGGCAGATGGAGGGAATATTTTGAAGAGTTGCTCAATGTAGGTGAAAATACGATCAGTAATGTTTCAGATTTCGAGGTAGAACGGGATAGGAATGATGATGGAAATAGGATCACATTTGAGGAAGTGGAGAAAATAGTCAATAGATTGCAGTGCAATAAACCAGCTGGGGTGGATGAAATTAAGTCGTAACTCATCAAATACAGTGGAATGTAAGGTCTTAAATGGCTGCACAGGATAATTGAAATGGCCTGGGAGTCGGGACAGGTTCCATCAGACTGGACAAAAGCAGTAATCACACCTATCTTTAAACATGGAAACAGAAAAGATTGTAACAACTACAGAGGCATCTCTTTAATCAGCGTTGTGGCTAAAATCATCTCAGGTATTGTTGAAAGGAAAGTGCGAGTATTAGTTGAGGACCAATTGGATGAAAATCAGTGTGGGTTTAGGCCTCTTAGAGGTTGTCAGGACCAGATCTTTAGCTTACGGCAAATAATGGAGAAGTGTTATGAGTGGAACAGGGAATTGTATCTATGCTTTATACATCTAGAAAAGGCACATGACCGGGTTCCTAGGAGGAAGTTACTGTCTGTTCTACGAGATTATAGAATAGGAGGCAAACTTTTGCAAGCAATTAAAGGTCTTTACATGGATAGCCAGGCAGCAGTTATAGTTGACGGTAAATTGAGTTCATGGTTCAGAGTAGTTTCAGGGGTAAGACAAGGCTACAACCTGTCTCCACTGTTGTTCATATTATTTATGGATCATATGTTGAAAACAATAGACTGGCTGGGTGAGATTAAGATATGTGAACACAAAATAAGCGGTCTTGCATATGCGGATGACTTAGTAGTGATGGCATATTCGATTGAAAGTTTGCAGAGTAATATTTCAGAGCTAGATCAGAAATGTAAGGACTATGGTATGAAGATTAGCATGTCCAAAACGAAAGTAATGTCAGTGGGAAAGAAATATAAACGGATTGAGTGTCAAATAGGAGGAACAAAGTTAGAACAGGTGGACGGTTTCAAGTACTTAGGATGCATATTCTCACAGGATGGCAACATAGTGAAAGAACTGGAAGCGAGGTGTAGCAAAGCTAATGCAGTGAGCGCTCAGCTACGATCTACTCTCTTCTGCAAGAAGGAAGTCAGTACCGAGACTAAGCTATCTGTGCACCGTTCAATCTTTCGACCAACCTTGCTGTATGGGAGCGAAAGCTGGGTGGATTTAGGTTACCTTATCAACAAGGTTGAGGTTACGGATATGAAAGTAGCTAGGATGATTGCAGGTACTAGTAGATGGGAACAATGGAAGGAGTGTGTCCACAATAAGGAAATCAAAGAAAAACTGGAAATGAACTCTATAGATGTAGCAGTCAGGGCAAACAGGCTTAGATGGTGGGGTCATGTTACACGCATGGGAGAAGCAAGGTTATCCGAGAGACTCATGGGTTCAGCAGTAGAGGGTAGGAGGAGTCGGGGTAGACCAAGGAGAAGGTACCTGGATTCGGTTAAGAATGATTTTGAAGTAATAGGTTTAACATCAGAAGAGGCACCAATGTTAGCACTGAATAGGGGATCATGGAGGAATTTTATAAAGGGGCTATGCTCCAGACTGAACGCTGAAAGGCATAATCAGTCTTAAATGATGATGATGATGATGATGATGCTAGGAAAACCCAAACGATTAATGACGGTAGTGAGTGGGGTGTCTGGTATTGTAGATGTTTCTTCAGCCAATTGGCTACCGCTGAAGAATCTAATTCGATGCTTGTGCAATGTAGAAAATTGTTTGAATTTTTGTCAGAAATGTGACACTGTACCCGTATGTCCGCGAGACACTGGCAGAGCCTACCCTGGTTACGGCAAAATGATAATGCTTCCCGCAGTGTACACATCGTATGGACTTTCTCACGACGGCAGCGTTGACGACGAGTGGGGTCAGTCGTTGCCTTTGTAATTACAACTACTTTAGCAACGCTCTTTTGTCGTTGCTGTAGCGACCACTATAAGCATGCTCATAACGCCTGCCACCACAGTCGTGTCATCGATTTAGAATCGCACGTTCGGTATCTACCGTCTGCACCCTGCGGCTTCGATAGGTAAACATTCTTGGAAATTACTGGTAATTGTTTTGGATTGTTATTAGTAAGTATTGTGGGCACTGATGTGCTGTCGTTCGTTAGGATACATATCTGATGTTAGTCATGTGAGCTTGGTTTGCTTTGTTGTACTGTGGAGTCTGCTTTAGACAGTGTAAGTGAAAATGTGGATAATGGGTTTTACAATTAGAGTGTGTTGGATGTTTTATCTGTGGCCTTCGTTTTTTTGCTGCCGTATAGATCGAGTGAAATTTTTGTCGTTGGGTTTCGGATTTGCTTGCAAGTTCACGATATCTAGAGCTATGCTTGAGCTGTTTGGGTGGAGTGAAATTGGCAACACCATGTTTTAGAGTTTTATGTTGGTTCCTGGTATCAGGGGCTTTGTTGGAGCCATGTAGGTCAAGTGAAACTTGTGGTGTTGAGTTTTTGAATTGTGTGTGGGTTACCGGTATTGTGGTCTTCATTTGAGATATAGAGATCACGCGAAATTTGCAACACTGATAGTTTTGATTCCTGTGATTTTTTTGTGTTCAATTTTGAGGATTTTGTGTGCTTGATTTTTGGGTCAATATTTGTTTTACAGTGATGTCATTAATCTTACTGTCGTATATTTAGCTTGTGTGTGCCCGAAACTATCTTCTTCATCCGGTTACCCTGTTAGTTTCATTCTGTTGCAGGAGTTAAATACTTCACATGTCATTTATGTTTGTTCACAGGTGTGACGAGTGGCGTCATGGCCACTATATTGTACGTGCTTGAAACGGAAGTGTACACCACGTTGGAGACATTACTGGTCAAAACAGGTCGGTAGAGTAATGGCTGTGTTATGCCAATCTAGCTTTTATAATAGTTAGAGTGGTAGATCCCTTTATATAGACTGATTTTGTTCTTCAGATATAGTTTGTGTGTGTTTTAACTAATTAAAAATAATGCTATGTTCCAAGGATCATTGGTCTGTTTCTTTCAAAATGGTGTACATTATTGATTTTACACTCTGTCTTCTTTGTGTTTAAGGCTACATACTAGCTACTTACATATTTACAGCTGGCCCACTGGCTGAAAAGTAATAATACTGAACACATTGTCCTATCACTGCTCATGTTACTGTTGAGGAATGTTTACACCTACTTCCAAGCAGCACAAGGAATCATTGTAGCCTTTTATGCCACAAGGTTTTTGTTAAATATCCATCTTCAGAGCAGAAGTTGCCAGAAGAAGCAATTTCAGTTCAGATTTAAAATTGTGTGATGGTTTCCAGCAGCCAGTAGCCTTTCGTTTTATTCTTCAGTTTCTATTTATAATTTTTGTTTATTTATACGTGTCTAGATGGTGTAATGTCCTGGTGGTCGAAGGATGTGCCGTTGGAACTGCTCCCAACATTGCCCGGGATCCGCCCGATCGCTAACAGTATTGTTTGTCATATTTTCCTCATGTTGCGATCTTCGGGTAGGCCCCTGCCATGTACCCCTCTATTTACCGTGACTGGTTTTGAATTGACAAGCGATTTGTCATCAGATGTTACACATTTATTACATATATGCAGCATTGTTGTGCCTCATGTAGCTATGGCAAGAGAACGAAACATGTACACACTGAATGTGGTGAGAAGTATGTACAGTTCACGTCTGGCCACAGCTGTGAAACTCCAACAATGCTGCAAAAATGCAATAAATATGTACCATCTGATTATAGTGATTCAAAACTGGTCATGGTAAATAAAGATTGAAAAATAATGTTGTTGTTGTTGTGGTCTTCAGTCCTGAGACTGGTTTGATGCAGCTCTCCATGCTACTCTATCCTGTGCAAGCTTCTTCATCTCCCAGTACCTACTGCAACCTACATCCTTCTGAATCTGCTTAGTGTATTCATCTCTTGGTCTCCCTCTACGATTTTTACCCTCCACGCTGCCCTCCAATGCTAAATTTGTGATCCCTTGATGCCTCAAAACATGTCCTACCAACCGATCCCTTCTTCTAGTCAAGTTGTGCCACAAACTTCTCTTCTCCCCAATCCTATTCAATACCTCCTCATTAGTTACGTGATCTACCCACCTTATCTTCAGCATTCTTCTGTAGCACCACATTTCGAAAGCTTCTATTCTCTTCTTGTCCAAACTGGTTATCGTCCATGTTTCACTTCCATACATGGCTACACTCCATACAAATACTTTCAGAAACGACTTCCTGACACTTAAATCTATACTCGATGTTAACAAATTTCTCTTCTTCAGAAACGATTTCCTTGCCATTGCCAGTCTACATTTTATATCCTCTCTACTTCGACCATCTTCAGTTATTTTACTCCCTAAATAGCAAAACTCCTTTACTACTTTAAGTGTCTCATTTCCTAATCTAATCCCCTCAGCATCACCCGATTTAATTTGACTACATTCCATTATCCTCGTTTTGCTTTTGTTGATGTTCATCTTATATCCTCCTTTCAGGACACTGTCCATTCCGTTCAACTGCTCTTCCAAGTCCTTTGCTGTCTCTGACAGAATTACAATGTCATCGGCGAACCTCAAAGTTTTTACTTCTTCTCCATGAATTTTAATACCTACTCCGAATTTTTCTTTTGTTTCCTTTACTGCTTGCTCAATATACAGATTGAATAACATCGGGGAGAGGCTACAACCCTGTCTCACTCCTTTCCCAACCACTGCTTCCCTTTCATGCCCCTTGACTCTTATAACTGCCATCTTGTTTCTGTACAAATTGTAAATAGCCTTTCGCTCCCTGTATTTTACCCCTGCCACCTTCAGAATTTGAAAGAGAGTATTCCAGTTAACGTTGTCAAAAGCTTTCTCTAAGTCTACAAATGCTAGAAACGTAGGTTTGCCTTTTCTTAATCTTTCTTCTAAGATAAGTCTTAAGGTTAGTATTGCCTCACGTGTTCCAACATTTCTACGGAATCCAAACTGATCTTCCCCGAGGTCCGCTTCTACCAGTTTTTCCATTCGTCTATAAAGAATTCGCGTTAGTATTTTGCAGCTGTGACTTATTAAACTGATAGTTCGGTAATTTTCACATCTGTCAACACCTGCTTTCTTTGGTATTGGAATTATTATATTCTTCTTGAAGTCTGTGGGTATTTCGCCTGTCTCATACATCCTGCTCACCAGATGGTAGAGTTTTGTCATGACTGGCTCTCCCGAGGCCATTAGTAGTTCTAATGGAATGTTGTCTACTCCCGGGGCCTTGTTTCGACTCAGGTCTTTCAGTGCTCTGTCAAACTCTTCACGCAGTATCTTATCTCCCATTTCATCTTCATCTACATCCTCTTCCATTTCCATAACATTGTCCTCAAGTACATCGCCCTTGTATAAACCCTCTATATACTCCTTCCACCTTTCTGCCTTCCCTTCTTTGCTTAGAACTGGGTTGCCATCTGAGCTCTTGATATTCATACAAGTGGTTCTCTTCTCTCCAAAGGTCTCTTTAATTTTTCTGTAGGCAGTATCTATCTTACTCCTAGTGAGACAAGCCTCTACATCCTTACATTTGTCCTCTAGCCATCCCTGCTTAGCCATTTTGCACTTTCTGTCGATCTCATTTTTGAGACGTTTGTATTCCCTTTTGCCTGCTTCATTTACTGCATTTTTATATTTTCTCCTTTCATCAATTAAATTCAATATTTCTTCTGTTACCCAAGGATTTCTATTAGCCCTCGTCTTTTTACCTACTTGATCCTCTGCTGCCTTCACTACTTCATCCCTCAGAGCTACCCATTCTTCTTCTACTGTATTTCTTTCCCCCATTCCTGTCAATTGTTCCCTTATGCTCTCCCTGAAACTCTCTACAACCTCTGGTTCTTTCAGTTTATCCAGGTCCCATCTCCTTAAATTCCCACCTTTTTGCAGTTTCTTCAGTGTCAATCTGCAGTTCATAACCAATAGATTGTGGTCAGAATCCACATCTGCCCCTGGAAATGTCTTACAATTTAAAACCTGGTTCCTAAATCTCTGTCTTACCATTATATAATCTATCTGATACCTATTAGTATCTCCAGGATTCTTCCAGGTATACAACTTTCTTTTATGATTCTTGAACCAAGTGTTAGCTATGATTAAGTTATGCTCTGTGCAAAATTCTACAAGGCGGCTTCCTCTTTCATTTCTTCCCCCCAATCCATATTCACCTACTATGTTTCCTTCTCTCCCTTCTCCTACTGACGAATTCCAGTCACCCATGACTATTAAATTTTCGTCTCCCTTCACTACCTGAATAATTTCTTTTATCTCGTCATATATTTCATCAATTTCTTCATCATCTGCAGAGCTAGTTGGCATATAAACTTGTACTACTGTAGTAGGCATGGGCTTTGTGTCTATCTTGGCCACAATAATGCGTTCACTATGCTGTTTGTAGTAGCTAACCCGCAGTCCTATTTTTTTATTCATTATTAAACCTACTCCTGCATTACCCCTATTTGATTTTGTATTGATAACCCTGTAATCACCTGACCAAAAGTCTTGTTCCTCCTGCCACCGAACTTCACTAATTCCCACTATATCTAACTTTAACCTATCCATTTCCCTTTTTAAATTTTCTAACCGACCTGCCCGATTAAGGGATCTGACATTCCACGCTCCGATCCGTAGAATGCCAGTTTTCTTTCTCCTGATAACGACGTCCTCTTGAGTAGTCCCCGCCCGGAGATCCGAATGGGGGACTATTTTACCTCCGGAATATTTTACCCAAGAGGACGCCATCATCATTTAATCATACAGTAAAGCTGCATGTCCTCGGGAAAAATTACGGCTGTAGTTTCCCCTTGCTTTCAGCCGTTCGCAGTACCAGCACAGCAAGGCCGTTTTGGTTAATGTTACAAGGCCAGATCAGTCAATCATCCAGACTGTTGCCCTTGCAACTACTGAAAAGGCTGCTGCCCCTCTTCAGGAACCACATGTTTGTCTGGCCTCTCAACAGATACCCCTCCGTTGTGGTTGCACCTACGGTACGGCCATCTGTATCGCTGAGGCACGCAAGCCTCCCCACCAACGGCAAGGTCCATGGTTCATGGGGGAAGATGAAAAATAAAACAAATACAATAATACAAAATAATACAAAAGCAATTTCTGGACACCTTTATCCATCACAGTTGCAGTGTCCCACATATATATTGGGTAGGTATTAAAAGTTTTAAAATTTTTTGGCACCTGTCAGATTATATTAGTGGGAAAACAATACAAAACTTTTGTGGCTAATGTTGAACGCATTCATGAGCATTTGGCAGATTTAGTGATACAAGATTATTATGTTTTCTTCAAAATTTGGATTAAAACTACTTCGTGGCTGGCAACCAACTGTGGCAGCGCAGGGTTGCTGGTTGTATACATTATTCCACATACTTAGAACGAACAAGAGCTGCACGTGCAATGCAAATAGAGCAAAAAATACATTCAGATTATTTTTACTGTTGTCGTCAGCAGTTGTGGGAAGTACATCAGTGGGGGTGGTGAATAGGGCAACAGTTGGCTGTCCCGTTCTCATGCGTCCTACTGTGCCTGAGAAATCTGCGTGGTGCCCAAAAAGTCAGTCATTGTAGTGGGCTCATAGGTGTCAGGAAAGAACTGCAGTCGGCTGACTCCTAGCCTCTGGCACAATCACAGAGTTGGTTTAGACAGGGTGTAGTGTGGTTGTGAAAAATCAGTTCGAGCTGAACTGTGATCTGCACTATCAGTACAATACAGATATATAACTTTTGTGTAAACTTTGTATTCTTACCTAGGATTTAACAAAGTTATATACTATGGTGTGAAGATATTTGAGAAGCTCCCATCCAATATACAGTAAGTAATTGGTTATCTCAGCCAGTCCTGTGAAATTACATATTTAGGCTACAATTTTCTTGGGAAAATACTTGATTAACGAAGTAAATATTAAGTTTCTGATAAGACAGCCTCCAGCTACCTAATGTAACTGAAGTAGCAGCAGCCTTCTTTCTAACTCACTAGAACACATTTAACTGGCATAAACAGCACTAGTGTTAAGCAATATTGTGATAGTTTCTTGTTAATATAGTGGATGGCTTAAGCAATATTTGGTTACCTTCTGTTAATGTCTACCTTTCCTTGTTCCATAGCCTAGTATCTTCTCCTTCTTGGTGTTTTGTACAGAATGTCATCAATGAGTAGAAAAAAATCACTATTCTTTTGAAATTGTAATGGGTTATTTATGTCAAACTACATTAGTAAACGTGTATATTGTGAAGGTGCTGTTAGAATTCGTAATGCCTTGAAGATGCACCTACAAAGTGACTGTCGGTAAGAACTAGCATCTCTATCTGCAGCTCCCTATTTACAATGTGAATACAACATGTGATCAGATTAGCCGATTGTATGCTTCACCATTTGACAACTTAATATTTGCTCGAAACCTTAAAAAACAGTTTGAGGGCTTTAGAAACAGACGAAAGACCAGATGACTCATATGCAAATCAATACACAACTAAAAGTGTGTCTATAATTACGATGAGAAAGGTAGGAACGAAATTTTCCAAAGTAAATATACACTCGGATAGCCTTAGGCGTCGACTCGTAAACATTTTACGTTATGGACATGGTACAAACGCATCTAGTTACGTGAGACCAGGGGCACCTATGGACGAAATTAGGAAAAAAACCATAAAAGCCGGAACTTCATCAAATGCAAATGAACTACAGTGATAGTGGGGGAGCCAATGATGTATACAAAAGTGAATTATCGAGTGCCGTCGAAAAGTTAAAGGAAACACTGGATACCAATCACAGTAAAACGATGACCATCACTGGAATTCCGCACAGACACGACCTCATAAACGATTCTTGTGTAAATAAAGAAATCAGGAAAGCCAACAAACAGTTCGAGAACATATGCAAAACGTATGAAAACGCTCAATTTCTTCCTGTTGACTACCGAGAGAGAGGCAGTTTTACAAAACATGGTATGCTCTTTAATGGAAAGGGAAAGAGACTTCTCAGGTCTAAAATTGTGGATACGTTGATGGTAACAGCAGAACCGACTTTACCATGCCAGCCACAAATAGTAGTACAACAGCCACCATCAACTACAGCAGTGAAACCATCCGAAACTACAGCAAAAAAAAAAAAAAAACTATCAGTATCAGAAGCAAAACCACCATCATCAGCTGATATAGCACAGCCCTCACGAGCGGCAGAAAAACCAGCAACGACTGAAGCAAGACAATCCGCATCAGATGTGGCAGCAACTTCAGATGCAACACTATCTCGATGGACAGCAGAACCGCGATCGTAAGAGGCTGCAACAGAGCCACTATTACAAGTGGTGCCAGAATCAGCATTGCCAGAATCAGGACTATCATCACCACACGAACAAGGAACAACAGAAGAACCAACAACATCAACGGAAGAAACAACAACAGAAGAATCAATAGGAGCCACTCATAACAAGAGAAAAACTTCACCTCCGTGCCATCTTAAGGATTTTTAGTAGAAACTGGGAGGAAAAAAAACATTAAGATAAGTAATCCGCAAAAAGTTGTGTCTGGCCAGTTTAGAGTAGATAATTTTGATGACATCACATCTAGTATAGCAAATAATAATCTTATTATGCATTCGGATATTGGAGGTTTATCAGCTAATCTGGTCAGTAAGCTTTATGACAGAAATATTTATAGAGAGAAGAATATGGTCTGTAAAGGTTATTTCCTTAAGTGAACTTTAGCTTAGAGGTAAAAATATAAATTTATTGAACAAACTTACCGATTATGAAGCAGCAGCTAGCTTCTGTAGAGACAGTGGGTATGGTGGTTCATGTATTCTGGTTCATTCATCAGTAAAATACAAAATTAAGGAAAATTTCAGTAATGTAAATGAAGAATGCACATTTGAGAGTTGCTGCGCAGAACTTAATATGCTGATTTTCAGCATATATCGTACCCCTGATTAAACAATCTACTGCAGTTTTTTGGTCAAACTTGAAATTTACTCCACAACTCAAAATTGAAAAAACTACGTAAAAAAATGGTTGTTTATGCTGATTTTAATATAGATGTGAGAAAAAATGATAAATTTGCCTTTAAGATGAAGGAGCTGATGTCCACACACGGTTTTATTCTAAATTTTGTAGAAATGACAAGAGTAACTGCTTAGTTGGCATCCTGCAGAGATAACGTTGCTAGTAGCTTAATATACAGAGTAACAGAGAAATGTACAGTAAGCTTAGGGACCTCAGACCACAGTGCTCTCCATTAGTGCCATTACTCTGTGCTTGTCAAAGCACACAAATAAGAAAAAAAGAAATTTTAGAGAAGAAAATATAGGAATGGTCGTCAGCCTCATCTCGTGGCCATTTACCGTCAAGTCCTCAGTAAATGAAAATTTCAATAACGTTCTGGAGGCTTTCTTGATGGAATTCAATGAATGCTTTCCTTTTGTGGCGTTGATAGGTCACTTTGACCACACGAGATACAAACTTTGGAACATGAACTGCTCTGACGAGCCGCCATATTTAATTCAGTCTGCCTTTGTACTTCATGCACTGTTCATGTCTATCAGTCTTTATGGTAAAATATGTGTGTATATAGAAAACTTGGGAACTGTTTATTACGTATTTTACAATCCGTATCCAGTATCCCATATTGGTGACCCCGGACAGAAAGTTGTACGTCCTCCGCGCCGGTCGTATAGAATCGACAGGTTTCACGTCCGACGCCACGGCTACATAACCGAACATTCTTTACGACCAGGTCAACACATCCCACCGTCGTCAGTTATTTCACAGCTAACGGACAACGGTCTACGATCTTCGACGAGGATAACCTCTGCTTTAGCAACTCCACAGTCACCGAGTGTTATGCAGTTACCTCAGACAATGGACTCGGGCTTTATTTCGCCAGATTACGCACAACAAGAAGTGAAGTGGACGGTCTACTAAACAGTGTGACGATCGATCACTCGTACGAAGTTCAAAGGGACCAAAATTCGCACACGTGCTTTGATCCTCTACGCGCCATGACGTCGGTTACAGTAGAGCCGTGTGCAATGCCGCCATTTGTGCGAAACGCACACACAGTCAACTGTTACCGAGCTAGGCCAGCCTCGCCTTCCTCACAAATCAGGGACGGACATTTTTTATGCATCCAGTTCGCCAGAACAAACCACCGGATCGGCGGCCCAGTCTGGCGACCACGTGGCTACCGAGTGCACCCGACACGGCCTCTTCCCCCAGCAACGTTGTAATGCGACATTGCGACCACCAGCGGGTTTCACCGGCGTTTTTGGCCCTACCACGAAGGGTGCACGGCCAGCGTGCGCGGAAAACTCTCGTTGTTGCCACTTTAAGCTTGAGGGCACCCCCCTCCCCCTTAACTGCACTCACCCACGGGGGGCCTCGATTCCGGCCATACAACTGCTCGCTCCTTCCACAGTACCACCAGCATCTGACGTGCCGGCCTTCACCGTCATTTCCGAGTTGGGTGATGTCAGTGATGTTCCTGCATTTTCCGGTCCAGTTTACGGGCCCTCATTACGCGCCGCTCGCCCGTTCGCTCCCACGGTACGTACCGTGCCTGCCGTGTCGTGTTTTCGGCCGTCTTCGGAGACACTGCGAGCAGCCGTCGTTCCGAACGTGTGTGCCTGTAACATTTCCGCTCCGGTGATGCCGGATCCCGGCACGAACTCTTGTGCAGCGGGACCGCAGGCCTTCCGAGACACACCGAAGCCACCTCCGTCTCCAGCTCCAGGCCGCCTACCCGAGACGCCTCCCCTATACGAGGCCGATCCTATTTCACAGTTCGCACTGGTGGAGCACCTCTTCGAGCTCCATCGAGTGACTGATGACAACTCCAAGTTCCTACGTTTGGTCACACACCTTCACGACCACTCGGATTTAATTTGTGAGCTCCAACTTTCGCCTCCACCGCTACTGAAGTACGAGTTCACTGTTGTTGTTGTGGTCCTCAGTCCTGAGACTGGTTTGATGCAGCTCTCCACGCTACTCTATCCTGTGCAAGCTGCTTCATCTTCCAGTACCTACTGTGGCCTACATCCTTCTAAATCTGCTTAGTGTTTTCATCTCTTGGTCTCCCCCTACGATTTTTAACCTCCACGCTGCCCTCCAATACTAAATTGGTGATCCCTTGATGCCTCAGAACATGTTCTACCAACTGATCCCTTCTTGTAGTCAAGTTGTGCCACAAGCTCCTCTTCTCCCCAATCCTATTCAATACCCCCTCATCACTTATGTGATCTACCCATCTAATCTTCAGCATTCTTCTCTAGCACCACATTTCGAAAGCTTCTATTCTCTTCTTGTCCAAACTATTTATCGTCCACATTTCACTTCCATACATGGCTACACTCCACACAAACACTTTCAGAAACGACTTCCTGACATTTAAATCTATAGTCAATGTTAACAAATTTCTCTTCGTCAGAACCGCTTTCCTTGCCATTGCCAGTCTACATTTTATATCCTCTCTACTTCGACCATCATCAGTTATTTTGCTCCCCAAATAGCAACACTCCTTTATTACTTTAAGTGTCTCATTTCCTAATCAAATTCCCTCAGCATCACCCCACTTAATTCCACTACATTCCATTATCCTCGTTTTGCTTTTGTTGATGTTCATCTTATACCCTCCTTTCAAGACACTGTCCATTCCGTTCAACTGCTCTTCCAAGTCCTTTGCTGTCTCTGACAGAATTACAATGTCATCAGCGAACCTCAAAGTTTTTATTTCTTCTCCATGGATTTTAGTACCTACTCCAAATTTTTCTTTTGTTTCCTTTACTGCTTGCTGAATATACAGATTGAATAACATCGGAGAGTGGTTACAACCCTGTCTCACTCCCTTCCAACCGCTGCTGCCCTTTCATGGCCCTCGACTCTTATAACTGCCATCTGGTTTCTGTACAAATTGTAAATAGCCTTTCGCTCCCTGTATTTTACCCCTGCCACCTTCAGAATAGAGTATTCCAGTCAACATTGTCAAAAGCTTCCTCTAAGTCTACAAATGCTAGAAACGTAGGTTTGTCTTTCCTTAATCTTTCTTCTAAGATAAGTCATAAGGTCAGTATTGCCTCACGTGTTCCAATATTTCTACGGAATCCAAACTGATCTTCCCCTAGTTCGTCTTCTACCAGCTTTCCATTCGTCTGTAAATAATTCGCGTTAGTATTTTGCAGCTGTGACTTATTAAACTGATAGTTTGGTAGTTTTCACATCTGTCAACACCTGCTTTCTTTGGGATTGGAATTATTATATTCTTCTTGAAGTCTGAGGGTATTTCACCTGTCTCATTCATCTTGACGAGTTCGCTAAGAAAACGATATTGGACCGACTTGCCTGCTCGCCACCGGAATTGATAATCAAGATTCTGTTCAAGGAGCACCTGGGGGACCGCAATCCCTCACAACTTTGGCCCCGCCTCAGGTTACTCGTGACTGAACACACAATGCCAGACCACACTGTGTGCCAAGTTACCTACCGACCCACAGATGCACCTACCGCCGCACTCTTTGGAGGCTATCGGTTCTCGCCTACGCACTGCCAGATGGGCTGTATGCGCTCCTGCGCCAGAAACACGCAGCTCACCCCCATCGCTGTGTGACGCCACACCTCCTGTCTACCGGCCGTCTGCAGGCAGGGGCAGGGCCAGTTCCGCTCCCACGCCTTCTACGCCGCCAGGCCAGGCAGTGCCCGCTTGCTGCCTCCTCTTTCCGAGCACTCGACACTCGCCCACGCTCCCTACGTCCCGGTTTACATCCCAGGACGCATCTACGAGGACCAGCCTCCCGCGCTGTCGCAGTCACCGCCACCGCCACATCTGGCTCATCCGTGCTGTTGGTACCACTAGAGTTTTGGGGCTGAGGCCGAGAAGTGCAGGTTACCTTGCCGACAGCCAAACGCCGACCGCAGATGACGCCGAGTCCTGCGGGGAACTCCACAGGCGTCCCCCAACACTGCACTCGTCACCTCGGCCGAGCGGTCGTTTATACGTGACAGACATTTCATCGCAGTCTGTCCACCTATTTGACACTGGCGCTGACGTGTCTATTGTACCACGATCGTTGGCTCCTACTGACTTTTCACTGATGAAGTCTCTCCTTCGAGCTGTCAGGGCATCAATGTTACAAACTGTCAGTTCCTTGAAAGTGATGGTGTAGCTATCCCCTTCTCTCCATTTCCTGTGAACCTCCTACATCGCCAACATCGATGAACCAATTCTTGGTATGGATTTTTTTGTGCCACTAAAAGCTCTCCCTGGACGTAGTTGAGTGTTACAACCCCCTCTAACGCTCAGATACCATGCTCCATCACCCATACTCCACGTACTGTTTGCGCCACAACGTGGGATTTAGTTCGCGAGAGTTGCGCCCTCGCGGGCAAGATTGTGACCTGCGTCACTGACCTACTTTCAGAATACCACTCAGCGGTCCACCTCTGCCGGGAGATCGACGAGCTGAAACAATGCATTGCTCACACTAACAAGGAACTCGCTGCGGCCCGCACCTCGCTGTTGAAACCGGATCGAACTTCATTGCCAAGCATCAATTCGAGCACTCATCAGGTTAGTTCAAAAACATTCATTGCGTGAGCCAACACCGTGTTACTAGTGGAGGCCGAAATGCACGCGTTTTAGCTCACACAGGCTGGCGTGAGGAGGGAAGGACTACACTGACATGAGGTCTGGAACGTGACAAGGAATTAGAATTCAGAAAGCGGACGTAATTAGTTTGATCCTTAACTTTAATCCATTAACGATAAACGTCGCTCTTGATTGTACATGAGTCACAATATTATCTGTACTTATAGTAACTGAATATGGCGGCTTGCTAGGTCGTAGCAAATGTACCCGAAGGCTAAGCTAAACTGTAGTCTCTGCAAATGTGAGCGTATGTAGACAGTGAACCGTCGCTAGCAAAGTCGGCTGTACAACTGGGGGCGAGTGCTAGCGAGTCTCTCTAGACCTGCCGTGTGGCGGCGCTCGGTCTGCAATCACTGACAGTGGCGACACGCGGGTCCGACGTATACTAACGGACCGCGGCCGATTTGAAGGCTACCACCTGGCAAGTCTGGTGTCTGGCGGTGACACCACATTCAGTGACCTCTGCTCCGCCCAAGCGCCCACTACGCGCAGTGCGTCGTGTTTCAAACAGTGTCTCTAATAAGAGTCGCCCGCGCATCACGACCACGCCCACTACGCGGGCAGCTGCCTCTCCTGTTGATAAACATTCTCCTGCGCGCCAGCCAAGCAGCTTGGTGGCCACCGCTGTTCCCCGTGTGACGCCAGCACCCCTCTCGCCCGCGCGGTTACCCGAGGCAGAGGTAACGACAGACAGTCACTGCGTGCCCCATTCTACTCCGTGCTGCACGTGCAGGCGACCTCTACAAACAAGCGCACACCGCGCTCACGTAATAGGCATGCGACTTTCGTGCTGCCTTTTCGCACCCGCGTCTACGGCTACGCCTCATCGCGCCGCACTCGTCCAAAAACTCCACGTCAGAACGTTACTCAGCCTCCTGTGCAGTTCTCAGTCTCTTCTGTCACTGACGGAACGACACACAACATAATTACCACTGCCGGCCCTCTTATTAGGCACAAGCTTAGATGCCTCGAGCCCATTAAATTGCTTGCGGCCCGGCAGGAAATTAATGAGCTCGGAGGCAGGCATTCTACAGCCATCGGACAGCAACTTGTCTTCACCAGTTCACCTCATCACCAAACGCGATGGTTCTTTTCGAATGTGTGGTGATTACAGATGTTTAAATGCTCGCACCGTGATGGAAATTACCCCGTGCCAAACATAAACGATTTCACTCGTATGTTATCGGGCACCAGAATCTTCAGTGTGATGGACTGCAAACGTGCTTATCACCAGATTCCCATAGCACCGGAAGACATTCCAAAGACTGCGATCGTCACGCCGCTCGGTTTGTTCCAGTGCAACTTCGTGCCATTTGGTTCAAAGAATGTGGCACAAACGTGGCAACGTTTCATTGACTCAGTCTTATGACGATGTGAGTTCTGCTTCGCACACCTTGATGAGATACTCATTTTCAGCAAATCGACTGAAGACCACAAAGATCATTTATCCCAGGTCCTCCAGACTTTGGCGTCCAATGGTGTCGAGGTCAACATAGAAAAATTCCAATTGTGTCAGTCTTCTGTGTCATCTCTGGGTTAAACTGTCTCCACAGATGGAATACAGCCTCCCAAATCCTGCATGCAGGCTATCACGTCATTGCCACCCACAGCTATGTACGAAGAACTCAGACGTTTCCTAGGTACTATAAATTACTACCACCATCATCTACCTCCTGCCGCTGCCGTGCAGGCCCCGCTGACAGACTCGCTCTCCGACAAACGAACTGGTTTAACACCAGTCTGTTCTACTGAACCCATGTTAGAGGATTTGAGGGCTTTTAAAACAGCCTTAGCTCACGCAGTCGTAGTCGCCCACCCTGGTCCATCTGCCGATTTGTTCATCACTACGGACGCCAGCGACGTCGCGGTCGGGGCAGTATTACAACAGAGCACTTCATTTCTTCTCCGAAAAACTGTATACAGCACAGAAGAAATATTCCGCTACTGATAGCTTCTGTCGGTGTATGAGGCCGTCAAACGTTTCCTCACTTACATTGAGGGCCGTCCTTACTTCATTCTTACTGATCACAAACCGCTGGCGGACGCCTTCTGCAACCTGCCAGAGGATCCTACCCCCCGCTCCCCCCCCCCCCCCCCCCCGTCGACTTTTCCGCTATTTTGACCTGGTCTCTCAATTTACTACAGACGTATGCTACACCAAAGACACAGAGAACTTTCCTGCTGATTTCCTCTCGCGGATCAATGCCATTTCAAGTATAGTGGATTTATCAGACCTCGCCGCTCTAAAGTCTTCAGATGAGGACACTCAGGGTCTCCTCACGGACCCGCAGTCTTTGCTCGTGTTTACCGAGGCTAAGTTCCCTGGCATTTTGGTCCAAGTGTGGTGCGACTCTTCTATGGGCATTCTGTGGCCTTTGGTCCCGCCCACGCTGCGCCGACAGGTTTTCGACATCTCGCGTAATCTCGCCCACCCCGGCGTCCGAGCCAGCACTCGCCCCGTCAGTGGGCGTTTCTTGTGGGAAGATGTGAAACGGGTCTGTCAAACATGGGTACACAGCTGCATTCCCTATCAACAAAACAAAATAGGACGTCACACCTCTCCACCATTCGGCAAGTTTGACATCCCTAAGGGACGTTTCCATCATTTACATATCGACCTAATCGGTCCCCCTCCGTCGGAGGGCCACAGGTATATCCCATCCACAACAGACTGAATGTCTCGTTGGGTGGAAGTCATCCGCTTACCCAACATCACAGCAGAAACTGTGGCCAAAGGATTCATTTCCTCTCAGGTCACTAGGTTCGGCTGCCCGTCCACCGTTACAGCTGACCAGGGTCGACAGTTCGAATCTGCACTTTTTACGATTCTCTGTAATCTTTTTGCGGTATTAAAAAGATCCGTATGACAGCCTACCACCCACAAAGCAAATGGCTGGTGGAACGATGGCACCGCACCCTTAAAACTGCACTCAGCGGCCACAACTGTCTCTGGTCCGAGGCACTTCCTCGGGTGTTGCTGGGCATACGTTCTATATTTAAACCTGATTTACGTGGGACAATTTGCGAATTCGTTTTGGCGAAAACCCGATTTTAGATGGGGAACTAATTCTCCCCCGAGATCCCGGGGATTCCCCTCCTTCCCAGACTTTATCGGAAGGATGCGTGCACACTCTAGAAACACCCAGCTACACCCACTTGTCAGCCATTCCCCACCTGACACTTATGTACCCACCGAACTCGGCACTTGCTCACACGTCATGCTCACAGACGACTCTGTCAGACAACTCTCACAACCCCCTTACCTCGGCCCCTTCGAAGTACTCCGGAGGGGCGAGACGACGTTCGACATGACGATAAAAGGTCGCCCGCAAACCATTTCTCTACACAGGCTCAAGCCTGCCTTTGTAGACTCCGACACCCCTCTGCCGTCACAGTCGCACTGCCCGGCCACGTGTTCTTTTGACGAACCCGCTAACGTGTCTGTTCAACCTACGGTTGGGTTTTCTCCATCCGACGAGTCAGCACCACAGTTCGCGGGTTCCTCAGGCGTGTCATCATCATCCCTGTTCACATGTTTCAAAGACATTTAAGGTACTAGAGACGCGGACGCTCTGTCCTTCATTTTGCGCTGCAGAGTACCACCTGAATGCATCGACGACATGTCGATTATGGTGTTAGATAATCGTGTGCTTGTACTGCTCACCGACAGCACAAACCCGACCTTCACCGAGGAACTCAACGTCAAGATAGGGCACAGACTGTCCCTCCCACAAAAGTGCGACACATGTATTCGAGCTTTCATTTCTTTGGACGGCTCAATATGCATTTGAGGAAGCCACACCCAAATGCTGCCTCCTCTACAATACCGCTGCTCCCGATTTGGCTGACGCATCGTTGCCCCTGGCTGGTTTTTGGATTACGAGTTGGACCTGCGGCCGCCCGCCGCACCTTCGCATGCTGAGCCGACAGGGATGGAGCTTCCGGTCGTGCGCCTGCCGCCTCGCACCACTCATGCCGGCGCTGACACCCTCATGACCTCCCCTCATATCTCATAGGCTCTACTCCGTACTGTGTTTGTGGGGGGGGGGGGGGGCTGTGTGGCGTCGATAGGTCACTTCAATCACACAAATTACAATCTTTGGAACATTAACTGCTCTGACGAGCCACCATGTTTAGTTCAGTCTGCCTTTGGACAGCATGCAGTGTTCATGTGTATCAGTCTTCATGGTAAAATATATGTGTATATAGAAAACATGGGAACTTTTATTACGCATATTACGATCCATATCCAGATTCCCATACTTTTATAACTGTAAAAACTGACACAACTAAGAAGGGTTCATGGATAACAAGGGGTATTCAGATTTCAGGCATGAGGAAAAGAGAACTTCATATGGAGGCGAAAGTCAATCGAGACCCACAATTCTTAAATTATGCAAGGCAATATAAGAAAATCTTTGATAAAGTTGTGAGGCAAGCCAAAAAATTGGTAAATAATAATTACATTTCTGACGCTAAAAATAACTCTAAAGCAATATGGACCATTGTAAAGAATGAAAGAGGTACTGAAAAAGGCAGACAACAGAAACTTGAACTGGTGGTTGAAGGTGAGACTGTTTGGGACCCTACACAAATCTGTGAAGTATTTAACAGCCACTTCATAAATCCATGTAAAACTGCTGAACTTTCATCTCCAAATGTGTACCCTGTTTCCAGTTTATGTAACCCCACTAAATTTAAATTCACCCATATACCCTTTTCTGAAGTCCTTGAACAATTTTAAATTCTGTAGGCTGGGATGAAATTCCTACAAAAATAATAAAGGCCGTCACCCATAGCATTGCACATCCTCTGTCCCATAGAATGACTCAATCTTTTGAGGAAGGATGTTTTCCCGATAGACTGTAGTATGCTGAAATACGACCCATTTACAAATAAGAGACATGCACGTGAAGTGAGTAATTATTGACCAAACTCATTGTTATCAATATTATCCAAAATATTTGAAAGAGCTGCATGTAACCAGACAATTAACTATAATAGTCTGCGTAACATAGTCCAGAACAAGCAGCATGGTTTCCTAAGAGAACACTGCACTCCCCCGAAAGCCATCAATGAACTTATTACAAAAAGTAGTAGTAGTCTAGATAAAAATATGAATTGGGCATCTTTTGTGACCTAAGTAAAATTTTACACAGTAGATCACAAACTACTACTGCACAAGCTACAAGCATATGGTTTTAGCGAAAATTTGCAGAGATGGATGTCATCTTACCTATTACACAGGAAACAAAGAACAGTAATAGAAGAAACTGGTAAGAGATTCTTCTCAAGTTTGAAAAAGACAGAACAAGGCGCGCCACAAGGATCTATCCTTGGGCCAATATTGTTATTGTATTATATAAATGAGCTGCCAACGAACATAAATTCAGACACCATTCTTTATGCTGATGACTCAACAGCAATAGTCTGTTGCAAGAAAAGTGAAAATTTAATTAGTTATCTTCAGCAGTCTCTGGCTGAAATTGAGGCCTGGGTGAGAAATAATGGTCTCAAATTAAATCTAACAGAGAGACAAATCATTCACTTTACCACAAAGCAAGCTGTACAGGAGATACTAGAAATACCATATGAGGACAATCACCTTGCGACCACAAGCTGTGCCAAATATCTAGGTGTAATGCTGAGAAAGAATTTATCATGGACAGACCACGTAGATGCTATCTGTCACCGTCTAAATAGTCTAATATTTACAATGACTGTTATAAGCAGCATAATAGAAACACCCATCAAAAAAGTTGTATATCATGCATATTTTGTATCTGTGATTAGATATGGTGTAATTTTTTGGGGATCAGAGAAAACAAACTTACAGAGTGTCTTTAGGCTAAAACCATTATAACCATACCAGATGAAGAAAAAAGACAGTTGTGCAGACCTCTGTTCAAGGCCCTTGATCTTAAGACAGTTCCTGGCCTCTATATCTATGAGACGATTAAGTTTTCTAAACAAAACTCCCAACTTTTTGAGGATAACCTGTTTAAGCATGATTGTGAAACAAAAATCAGTATAAGTTACCAACTCATAGGCTAAAACTGCTGGAGAAGAGACCTTACTGTATGGGTATGAAGCTGGGAAATAAAATCTGTGAAAAATTTAAAAATTATTAATGAGAAGAATTTGGACATCATTTTAAAAAATACCTAGCAAGTAAATATTATTACAGTGTAGAAGAATTTATGACTGAATGTCAGAAATAACTGTGCCTGATGTTACATTTTAATCTGTCATACTAAAAAAGTACTTTAAGTAAATACTTATTCTTAATTTCAATTTATTTTCGACATGATTATTGTAAATCATTTTGTGGTACTTAAAATTAAAAAATACCTGTAATTATTCTGCATCATTACAATTAGAAACTAGCTTTAAACTGACGAGTCACCTATGTCCCAATCATGTGATTGTATATGACATGTTATGTGACAAAGTTTCTATCCTATTCCACACTTAAGTAATTTGTGTTAAAAACCTCATGTCCATATTTACAGCATCCTTAACATATGATTTTATCTCTTTGCAAAGCCGGCCAGAGTGGCCGTGCGGTTCTGGGCGCTACAGTCTGGAGCCGAGCGACCGCAACAGTCGCAGGTTCGAATCCTGCCTCGGGCATGGATGTGTGTGATGTCCTTAGGTTAGTTAGGTTTGATTAGTTCTAAGTTCTAGGCGACTGATGACCTTAGAAGTTAAGTCGCATAGTGCTCAGAGCTATTTGAACCATTTGAACTCTTTGCAAATAGATCTCGTAGTCCAAGATGTGACTTGAAAATTAAATTGGACCACATTAATCCCTGTTTAAGGTGCATTATATTACATGGATGAGACAGTTTCTCCTGTCACATGCTACTTACGTAAGTGCTCGGAAGCAAGCTGTTAAAAAAAAAATGAGGATTCGTGACTTGGCCCTTACATTGGTAAGTTTCATGGATAACAGTAGTCTACACATATATTGTATCTAGTGTATGGAGTTGAGTCTGTGTCCAATAGTGAAGAAAAAGACGTAGCATAAGTTTAGTTGCAATATCAGGGCCATGATTTTACAACGTGAGCATGTAGTTCCTAATTTAGTACTAGCCTGAGAAGCACTAATATGTTAAAGTAATATCTGAAATATGTTTTCTTATAATACAACATGCAGCCTTCAAATATATTATAAAGGAATGTAATTTTATTGATATTTGAACTTAAAGGGAATAAAAGAAAGAAAAGCCCGATGGGCCTAGTTACGCCTACAAAGTGGGGCAAATGGGCCACAAGGGGCTTAATTCCGTAAAAAAAACTCTTGTTGTTTGAATTGAGGTAACTCGGCCTGTTGGCAAACGTGTAAACCCCATGAGAAAATTAATACAAGTCATGTCAGTGACCCTGTAGTTGAGTTATCGACAATGTAAGATAACACTTTCAAAGTGACAGGGTATGAAATTAATTCAAATTTTCAAATAACAACTTTTATTAAGGAACAGGAGCTAAAGTTAATAGAAAAGATCAATCCAATTACAGGTATTAATATTTAAGAATTATACCATATGTGTAGTTAAAAACAAATGTTGATAAATGTTTGACAGGTCACTCAAATCATCAAGAAAGCTAATCATGTCCTTGAATCTAGCAAGGGCTTTGACAGCTTCCTTACTACATCTTTTTTGATAATGTAAGCCTCTTCTTCTGTTTCCATAAACTTCATTGTTTGGGAATGACGTCTGCAAAACAAGACATCATATTCAGGTTTGTCACTTTTGATATGTACAGCCTGAAATTCACTTCTGATTTTCCATAGACTTTGACAACACAATATTCACCCATTTCTACTGAATTCACATCATGTTCATCTACTTCTTCGTCAGAATAACTTATAAAAGCATAATCATTGTCACTGTCACACACAGAAAATCGATCACTTTCTTCACTTGTCTCTTCAGCAGTGTTATTAAGTTTCTCCCTTTTAATTTTGCTGGCAGCAGGCTTAGAAAGGTTGATCTTTGCCAACTCTTTCTTCTTTTCTCTTGCAGCCTGTTTGAGTGTCTTTCTGTTCTCTTCCTCCTGCTTTTCTGTTTCCTCCTTTCTTTCGTTAATAAATATTGTTTTGCTGTAATAATCTCACAGTTGGTCACAAGTCTTTCACGCTTCTTATCACCTGTTTCAGGTTTTTTCTCACTCTTAAGCATGTCTAATAACAGGTCTTCAAAACTTCTGCGGCATACTCCTGTGGATGTACTGGCTGCTCCTGGTGGGCTTGTAGCTGTGTGTGCAGAGATAGAGTTAGAAGCTGAAGTGATTTCAAAAGTCACTATGTCTGTCGAGTGGAAGTCTATTTCTTGTCGGATGGTAGCTACCTGTGGTGGCATATTTGGATTTAGGCAATTTTTTTCGTACTTCATCAGATCAGTTGCCTCGAATACTGAAGTTGGGATCGCTTCTTCGTTAAACTCCTGGACTTCCCAATCATAAATTCCAGTACTCTTAAATCCGTCGATAATATTTGTTACGGGCACATCTTGGGCCAGTCTGGTTAAAAGTGAGACAAATGTCACCTTAGGGATTTTTTTGCATGGATTTCCTCTTTGCCATTTACATAATTCACTGTCCCATTTGATCTCGAGGCTTTTAAAAACTGCCACAAAATGGTTCAAATGGCTCTGAGCACTAGAGGACTTAACATCTATGGTCATCAGTCCCCTAGAACTTAGAACTACTTAAACCTAACTAACCTAAGGACATCACACAACACCCAGCCATCACGAGGCAGAGAAAATCCCTGACCCCGCCGGGAATCGAACCCGGGAACCCGGGCGTGGGAAGCGAGAACGCTACCGCACGACCGCGAGATCGGGCAAAAACTGCCACATTGAGAGGCTGTAATAGGTGTGTAGTATGGGGAGGTAGCTTCATAATGGTGACTTGATATTGTTGGGCTAGTCTAATTAATTTAGTTGAAATATGTGGAGTATGACCATCATAGATTAACAGCACTGGCCTTTCTTCACCTATATTTGGTACAAACAAATCACAAAACCAATTGAATAATAAAGTAGTTTCCATCCATCCATGTGCATTTGCTGCAACTGCTGTTTGCGAAGCGAGATCTGCATTAATCCAATTCTCTATTACATATTTGCATTTGAATACGCGCGGTAGTGGAGCTTTTGTCCTGCAGAAGAACAGCGTAAGAGCATCGATGTATTTTTACGCCCAGATGCTCTTGTTTTGTGTCTGCTTTTTGCGCCAACAACCCCAACAACTCTGGTTTTCGCTGGATCGTGACAAAATGAAGTTTCGACACAATTGAAAACCCTCTCTAGTTTACGATGAAGATTCAGTTCCCTCATAGTTTTTCCTAAAACGTCAAAGAAGTTGTGTACTACCCATCGGTTGACTTGGTCACACCTTGCATGTTCAATACTTTGTGGTTTCTTGAGTGACAAGTGGTGCCTAAGTCTAAAATTTATAAAGCAGTCTATAGCAGGCCTCTGGTCTTTGAATCTACAAGGGATGCTGTTTTGTCTGATGTAACATTGATCTAAATCCAAAACTTCTTATCAAGATAAGCCAAAACCATTTTTGTCCATTACTTTGAAACAGTTCATAATCTCTTCTTCCTCAGCAGCAGACAAGAACGATTCAACACCAACACCACCACCACCACCACCTTTCGTGTCTCCTGAATCCTCTACCATGTGTGCCCAGAATATGGTGTTTCAGTGTAGATGTAGGAACACTGCAGAATGTAGCTGCTCCCCTGGTGGTTCTATTGCCATTGCGAACATCTTTGGTAGCTTTTTCTAAATCCTCTTCAGAGTAGTTAATGCCAGCTCACCTCTCAGTTTTTCTGACGTTTGTTCTCACCATTATCTGCAAAAAAAGTTAGTGAGATAGTCAAAAGAAGTTTAGGCTAGGTTAAATTAAGGTTAGATTAGACAGTCGTAGTTAGAACTCAAATAGTAGACAGCAGGTAAAATTAATTTAACATAATTCACAAGGAAGTAATAAAAACTGACTTGAGTAATGAATTAAAGAATAACAATAATGATAATTAATGTACTTGGGATTAATGGATGTACTTGGGGTAAATGGGCCCTAGGTGGGCCCAGATACCCCACAGCACCTGGCCCAATTGCCCCATTTTTGACAAACTTTTGGGGTAACTGGGCCACACCCTCAAATGGGTCAAAAAAGTGTCCAATTCCATGCGTCAGCTTTGACCTGTGACGCAAGGCTGTTGTGGTGTGTGACGTCACGACAGCACACAGTTCAGTTTGTGAGTGTGCCATGTTTATAGGTGTAATTTTGTTGTGTTCGGTGGTGCCCTCTGGTGGTGTGTTTTATGGGTTGCGTATTATGTGGTGTATTCGGTTCATTTTTGTGTTACTGCTTGACCTGTGAGGTATTGTTTTTGACTGCGCTTCGACAGGAATTGGTTTCAGTGAATTAACAATTTAGTTTTTGTTGTTCCTAAGTTATTGTAGTGCTGTTTGCTGTATGTCCTGTGTGAATCTGTTTAAATTAATTTGTTGCTGCCTTTGTTAGGCATGGATATGATGGATAAGTTCAACAGTGCGTTTGCGTGTGTGTGTGATTCTGGTGGCTGACCTAGACTGCATTGTCAGAACTTTTTTGTGGTAAGTAGTTCTTTTTGGTGTATTTTTTGCGTGTTATGATGGTTGGTGGGGTACTTCTGAGTTGTTTGGTGGTGGTATTGGTGATTTGGTTTCGTGAGTTGCTGTCGACCTATATAAGTAAAGTGAAGTGTTCGATTCCAATGTGTTGTCGTATGTATTGGTTTTTTGGTATCGTGAGCTGCTGTTGAGCTATATAGGTCAAGGGAAGTTTTCGATTCCAATTTTGTTTGTGTAGATGTTGTTTTGTGGTACTAATAGTTGTGGCAGTGGTGTTAGTTAGTTAGTTACGTGCTCCATTGATCAATAGCATGGAAAACCATTATGATGTGGAACGTGTCAAATGCACAAGAAATGCGTATAGGAAATAAGTTTTTTTTCTTTTTTTTAAAAATTTTTTGTTTACATTATAATGTTATACCTCAGTACTTCTGTTATCTATCCCATACCCTTAAATGGTACAAAATGCATATATTATATCTCCAGGTTTATTTACTCATATTCAAGAATTCATCTATGGTATAGAAGGAGTTCTCAAGGAGGTATGGTTTCAATTTGTTTTTGAAACTATTACTGCTGTCTGTCAGACATTATTTCATCTGGTAATTTATCAAAAAGTTTTATAGCAGCGTATTTTACCCCTTTCTGTACCAAAGATAAGTTAAGTAAGGGATAGTGTAGGTCTTTCTTTTTTCTGGTATTGTAATCGTGAATGTCGCTGTTGATTTTAAACTGGTCCATGTTGTTGACAAAAATATCATTACTGAGTAAATGTACTGTGAAGCAGTTGGAAGAATTCGTAACCTTTTAAACAGATGCCCAAAATATGTGTGACTATGAACCCCACACATTATTCTAACTACTTTCTTTTGAGCAGTGAATACCTTTTGCCTAAGTGTTGAGTTGCCCCAGAATATTATTCCGTATGGCATCAGAGAGTGAAAGTTTGCCAAGTATGTTTGCTTACTAATTTCTACACCCTCAGAATTGGCAATTATTCTGATTGCAATAGTTGCTGAACCTAGTCGCTTTAGGAGATCCAAAATATGAATTTTCCAATTAAGATTCTCACCTATATGTACACCCAAAAACTTCGTATGCTCTACCCTGGCTACTGACTTCTTTTGGTGTGTTATTGAAGGAATTATACTTTTTGCAGCAGAAAATTGGATGTACTGTATTTTTCAAAGTTCAGAGCAAGCCCATTCGCAGAAAACCAATTAATAACTTTTCCAAAAACCTTATTTGTATCATTTTCTGTCTGACTTTCTTTTACTGGATTAATAATTATTCTTTTATCATTAGCAAACAGTGTCAGTTTAGGTTCTTGTTTGAGATAAGAAGGGAGGTCATTCACATATATCAAGAACAGAAGGGGACCCACGATTGAACCTTGTGGAATACACCAGTTAAATGAAGTGGCAAACTTCTCTGAATCGCTTGAAGCACATAAAGAGACTTTTTGCTTCCTGTTCTGTAGATATGACTTAAACCACTCATATGCTGTTTCATTTATACCATAGAATTGTAATTCTCTAACATAATGTCATGGTCCACACAATCAAATACTTTGGATAAGACGCAGAATATTCCTACTGGTGACATTTTACTATTTAAAGACTCTATTATGTGGACAGTGAAATTGTATATTGCTGTCTCAGTGGAACAGCATTTCTGAAATCCGAACTGTGATTTACTAAGCATCCCATTAATGTTGAGATGCCTAACCACTCTTGAGTACATTACTTTCACAAAGATTTTAGAAAATGCTGTAAGTAAGGATACTGGCCAGTAATTACTGGCATCTGTGGTTTCCCCCTTTTTGTAGAGACGCCTGACAATGGCATATTTTAACCTGTCTGCAAAAATACCCTGAGTCAGTGATGCATTATGTATGTGATGCAAAACATCAGCTGTAATTGCTCCACATTGTTTTAATAACTTGTTAGAGATGTCATCTACTCCAACAGAACATTTACTTTTCAAAGATTTAATAATATTCCATATTTCACAAGAGGTTGTTAGTTGAAACTTAATGTGACTCGAATTATTTCAAAACTGACTCTTCCGTGTACTGCCTGGCTTTTTCTTTTGAACTTTTCTCACCAATTTTTTCTCCTACACTTAAGAAGTAATTGTTAAATACATAGACTACCTGTGTACTGTTGGTTAAGATGGTCTCATTCTCTTTAACAGTAGTACTACCTACCCCAGTGGTTACTTTTCCTGGCTCCCTTCTAAAAACATTCCATATTGATTTCATTTTATTGTTGGAGCTGTTAATTTCTTCTCTAACATACATATTTCTTGATTTCCTTACAACTTTTTTCAGTATGTTACAATAATTTTATAGTGTAAAACTACTACAGGATACAAAATTGTTAAGGCTTTCGTGGCCACTTGTTGACAAACTGCCTATTGGCTTCTGTCTCGGGTTCTTCGGCCGACGTTCATCTAATGATTTTTCTGACGTTTCGCCAGCACGAGTGGCTGGCATTGTCAAAGCTTCACCCTCCATTGCCGGTGGTGAACTGGAGGCGAGCTCGCGGCCACAGACTATATGTACCTGGCGCGCCAACGTCCGAGGGCCTCTCCGCGGGCATTTCCGGTGCGGTTCTCCTCTTGCTACCTGCGACGGTCGTTCGCTGCAGTACGGGAAGCAAGGATCCGTTTACCTTAAGGCTTTCCTCTTTCTTGTTGAAACTGTTCGCGTGTTTTTGGATTTCTACAGCTTCTCTGAACAAGTGCGTGTGATAGTGCTTCTCTACAGCCAGAACTTCCGTGTTGGCGAATTTTATCGCGTGGTCGGTCTCATTCAGTGCGTGCTCTGCCACGGCCGATTTCTCCACCTGCCCCAACCTGCAATGTCGCTTATGCTCTTTGACCCTGGTGTTGATGGATCGTCCAGTCATTCCGACGTAAACTTTTCCGCATGTGCATGGTATACAGTATATTCCCGCCTTTCTGTCACGGTGCCGAGATGAATGTGCTACACCGAAGTTCTTGAGATGCAAGCGCCTATTCACCACCGCCCAAGCACACCGTATCTACGACAGAATGGAACGAGCTTTTCTTCGTGAGCGAATACATACAACACGGAGAGACTTGGCAAGAACGGATCAGGAACTTCTGGACATTTTCTATCAAATGAGTAGCAGAATGCATCGAGACGACTGGGACAAGATCGACAGCATCACTCACAGGAGCATGCAGAACGAACTCGAGCGCTGCACCGAGCGACAGAAGAAAAAGTTTGAAAGATGCCGGAAGCAGACCGACAAGGCGATTCCCGACATGTCACACACAGTGGTCAACCTCACTGAACGTCAGTTGACCGAAGAGGAAGTGTCAGTCCTTCAAAAAGGAGGGAATTTCGCTATCATCCCGAGAACTATACCTATGGAGGACATCATTGCCAACACTGAAGCAGCCATTCGGACCCTTCCTTGTGAAAGGGCCGAGGAAATACGCACTGAAACAGCCAGGATACTGCGCCGAGCTAAACCACCAGCTTGCAACCTGAAGAAAGAAGAGGTACAAGCCATTAAGAAGCTCAACGCCGACAAGAGTATATTGGTACTGCCTGCCGATAAGGGGAATGCGACCGTCGTAATGAAGACCGAAGATTATGAGCAAAAGATCCGAGACCTATTAGATCCGACGACGTACCGAAAACTAAGCGCAGATCCGACGCAGCGTATCACTCGGAATACGAATCGATTAATCAAGGCGTCTTCTTTGCCGGCGGACATACAGAGAAACCTGCGCAACACAGAAGCCCTACCACCTCGGCTGTATGGATTACCCAAGATCCATAAGAACCACGTTCCACTGAGACCGATCGTTAGCGCTCCTGGCTCACCAACGTATAAACTGGCGAAACACTTGGCCTCTCTGCTCCAGCCACACGTGGGAAAGACCGACACATACATTAAGGACTCAGGACATTTCATTGAGAAGCTGAGGAAACTGAAACTTGCGCCAAACGACATCCTGGTCAGTTTTGATGTTGTTTCGTTATTTACGAAAGTGCCACTCAGCGACGCTCTGGAGCACATCGGTTCCATGTTCCCGCAAGACATCAAAAAGCTCTTCCATGCATGTCTCACCACGAGCTATTTCACGTGGAATGGCGATTTCTACGAACAGCTGGGAGGCGTCGCCATGGGTAGTCCTCTCAGTCCAGTGGTGGCCAACTTCTTCATGGAACAATTCGAAGCACAGGCACTGGACTCGGTGACTTGCAAACCTAAGGTGTGGTACAGGTACGTCGATGATACTTTCGTGGTGTGGAGCCATGGCGAAGAACAGCTCGGTGAATTCCTGAGACACTTGAACAGCCTCCATGCCAACATAACATTTACCGTGGAAGTAGAAAAGGACAAGAAACTGCCATTTCTAGATGTGCTGGTCACAAGGGACGGCGAAAACCTGGGACACAGCGTGTATCGAAAACCGACACACACGGACCGATACCTGCACAAACTGTCAAACCACCACCCGAGCCAGAAAAGAGGCATGATTAGTACGCTCGTAACGAGAGCAGGACGAATATGTGAGCCTCAACACCTCAAACGAGAAATGCAACACCTGGAAACTGTTCTGAGGAGCAATGGGCACTCCACAAATTACATTAGAAGTGTAACAGAGCCAAACACTCGGCGAAGTAAGGAACCAGAAAAAGAAATGTTGGGTACGGCCTTTCTGCCATACATTCCCAGAGTGACGGATAGAATCGGCCGTATATTGCGCAAACACAGCGTAAAGACGATTTTCAAACCGACAAGGAAGATCAAAGAGTGTCTTAGATCGGCGAAGGAGAAAAGAGACCCACTTGCAATGTCGGGAATATACCGTATACCATGCACATGCGGAAAAGTTTATGTCGGAATGACTGGACGATCCATTAACACCAGGATCAAAGAGCATAAGCGACATTGCAGGTTGGGGCAGGTGGAGAAATCGGCCGTGGCAGAGCACGCACTGAATGAGACCGACCACGTAATAAAATTCGCCGACACGGAAGTTCTGGCTGTAGAGAAGCACTATCACACGCACTTGTTCAGAGAAGCTGTAGAAATCCAAAAACACGCGAACAGTTTCAACAAGAAAGAGGAAAGCCTTAAGGTAAACGGATCCTTGCTTCCCGTACTGCAGCGAACGACCGTCGCAGGTAGCAAGAGGAGAACCGCACCGGAAATGCCCGCGGAGAGGCCCTCGGACGTTGGCGCGCCAGGTACATATAGTCTGTGGCCGCGAGCTCGCCTCCAGTTCACCACCGGCAATGGAGGGTGAAGCTTTGACAATGCCAGCCACTCGTGCTGGCGAAACGTCAGAAAAATCATTAGATGAACGTCGGCCGAAGAACCCGAGACAGAAGCCAATAGGCAGTTTGTCTACTACAGGATCTTTACTAGTTCTTGCTGTCCCATACAGTTTTCTTTTTCTTTCTGAAGTCGCTTTAATACCTGTAGTAATCCAAGGTTTCTTTGGAAAGTTTGTGGTGTTACATTTAGTAATTTTCTTTGGAAAACAATGTTCAAAAATGTATATAAATTTATCGAGAAATATGCTGCATTTATCATTAGCATTAGGCTCACTATATACATCTTCCCAGTTTACATTTCTTAAACTTTCTCTGAAGTGATCTATAGATACCGGGTTGAGCACCCTCACACTTTTACTTAATGGTTTCTGAAGTGTACACCCTGTTAGGTTTTGTAAGTTAATCAGTTGTGCATCATGGTCAGATAATCCATTTACCACAGGGAAAGCATGTGTTTGTTCTACATCCTCTTGCTATAGATATAGGGAAAGTGATCACTGATTCTAGGTTATATGTTGTCAACAACACTTCTAGTTCACTTTTCCTATCAGAATTGCTTGGAAAGTTAACATTGAAATCACCACAGATTAATAACTTCTTCGTTTTGTCTGACAGACCGCATAATAGGGAGTCAAACTTTCTTAGGAATATCTCCCAATCCCCAAATGGGGACCTGTACACTGTTGCTAATATCAACACAACATTATCTAGCTGAAGTTCACATGCACAAACCTCAAAGTGCTGATAACACAAAATTTGCATACTTCAACAGTTGTGTATTTGTACCCTTGTTATATGAAAATGGCAACTCCTCCTTTATCCATACTAGATCTACAAGTGTAAGATGCTAAATTATACCCACTTACACTGACACTATCCATGCCCACAGTTACATGGTGCTCCGACAGACAGAGTATATCAATCTCATTCTTATTTTTGAGATCATCTAAACACACTAATAGCTCATCTACTTAATTTTTTATTCTCCTGACATTTTGATGAAGTATGTTGATACTGCCCTTAGCTTTACCCCTATTAACTCCATGTGAAGTTTCTTTTATTCTATTTACCTTGACTGTCATATGTCTGGAGTTTGCCTTCAGCCTAAAAAACCTGCCTGCCTGGACCTGTTAACCACAGGGATCACCCCTTGTGTGACTGTGGTCCCCCCTTACAGTATCTGCTAATAGAGAAGCTAACTTATCTTCCCCCTTCCTGTCAAGGTGCAGGCCGTGTGTAGTGTAACACCACCTACCAATAGCACCAACTGGAACAACACTCACGTGAGACTTTGCCGGTGTCTGGAGCATCCCATTCAGCTCAGTGTTAACACGCCTTACAGCAGTATTTACCCAGGGCTGGTCGTGGTGCTGAAAGACCTCCACAAACCCCACATTCGTGTGCCCAGATCCTGCTCCTATTTTATCCAGGTCACTCCTAATACTGTATCTTGGATTCATTGCCAGGCTGTTTCCTGCTCCCCCAACTATAATTACCTGGTCTTCCTTCTCAAAGTCCCTGGATAGCTGACCTAAGTTTTCTGTCACCTGGCTCGGTTTCACAAAACTTGTGACCTGGTACTCTGTCCCTAATTTCTCCTGAAGCTGTTACTCCCATGACTGCTACCTACAAGCAGAATTCTTCTTTTCCTATTATGGTTTTATCCTGACTTGTCTTTTTTTCTTTAAGCTAGTATTCTGCTTCAAACTACATTCAGCAACGTCTGAATGAGGCCCTTCCACCACTACTTCAGATAGCAAGCCAAACTGATGTGCTAACTGAATTTCAGAAGTTTTATCAATTTTTTTCACCCTTTGCTTGCTACCTTTTCCCAGCGCCCAGAGTCCTTTTCCTCCCTTAACTTACATAATTCCAAATTCGCGATTTCTAATTCAGCCTTAAGGTCACAAATCTCTGCCTCCTGTTCCGCGATTTTTCTGTCCGTTCTACATACCCTACACTGCCATGGAAGAGCCTCATTGTCTACCCTCGTTTCCTCTCCGCTGCACTCGCCCCAGTGAAACCACAACCTACAGTCTATACAGAACACCCACTCTTTCAAATTTCTACAGTAACCACCACAATTTTCACATATGGTTTGATAGTAAAACGTAACACAAAAGCGGAAAATCAACAACACAATAGTTTCGTAACCTGTACTAATATGTAACTAAACACTAACGTAAACAAACTTATAAACTTGCTTCAGAAACTTTTAATCAACCACACAAATTCTGGATGATAGACACAAATTAATTTAACTTTGAAGCGCTAAGTCTAGTCAAAATGGTTCAAATGGCTCTGAGCACTATGGGATTTAACTTCTGAGGTCATCAGTCCCCTAGAACGTGGAACTACTTAAACCTAACTAATGTAAGGACATCACACACATCCATGCCCGAGGCAGGATTCGAACCTGCATCCTTAGCAGTCTTGCGGTTCCAGACTGTAGCGCCTAGAACCGCTCGGCCACACCGGCCGGCTAAGTGTAGTCAAAACAAATATCTACGCTCATACGAAATTTACGCCTGACTATGTAAACAAACTCACGACAGTTGGCCTTTACGAAATACTTTCAATTTCGATGTAATTACGTTTCGAAAAGCGAAAACTTCAATAAACAGATTCGATAAGAAGTAAATGCACTAGTCTAAAATGTAATATTAACTAAATTAGCTCTTATTTCAATATTAATCGCTTAACTTAGTGAGAGCTTCGTACACGCGCGTCTGCCTGCCTGCAGGGCTCAACAGTCAAGTAATTGTTGTAGTTTTATAACGTGGTATTGACAATTGCGGTTGAGTGAAGTGACTGATTTCAGAGGATATTGTGTGTAGTGGGATTTGGGAACTTTGTGATGTTGTTTTATTTTATCGTTTTGTGTCGTTTCGTACGGTGGTGTGTGTTTATATTTAGTTGTCCCCACCCAAAAAACCCCAAGCGGTTGTCCTGTTACTTTGATTATATTTTTGGAGGAAGACGTTTGAGATGGTTTTTTGATCTATTTTCGTGTTTATTGTCATGTTTCCGTAATGACGCCATAGGCGCGATATTGGAGTCGTAGTGAATGGTCGTTGGCGCCATATTTGTGACGTCATGGGTCAAACCAGATGGGTGGAAACGGACGCTTCTGTAGTCCCCCTCAAACTTATAACCTAAAGGATCACATTTGCTGCAAGTAACATTGCAAGTGTTTGTCATGCTTCTACTTTATGCTAAATTACTTGTAACATTGATTATACTTGCAGTGAACCCGTAGATATTCTGTGAAATCGTGATGACACCACATTGCTATAGAAATCCAGCACTACAAAATTGAAAACTTTCACACACGAAAGCCAAAGCATTTAGAAAGATATGACTGCTTCCTCAAGGAAGACGCCATTGTCTTCCAGGGCAGCCAACAATTGCCCCTGGGCCCATATACCCCAACTGACCTTACCGATCAATTTTAAAAATTGCTATTTATATTAGATTCGCATGTTTCTTATATCTTTAAATTGTCTTGTTTCAGTTCATTGTTTCCTATAATTGTACACTAAAACAAAAGAAAAAGCCTGCTTCAGGAAGTCCCCACTGCAAACTGAAACGAGAATGTGGTTTGTTAGATCCATTAGTGTGTGTCATATTTTTAATACACTCCTGGAAATTGAAATAGGAACACCGTGAATTCATTGTCCCAGGAAGGGGAAACTTTATTGACACATTCCTGGGGTCAGATACATCACATGATCACACTGACAGAACCACAGGCACATAGACACAGGCAACAGAGCATGCACAATGTCGGCACTAGTACAGTGTATATCCACCTTTCGCAGCAATGCAGGCTGCTATTCTCCCATGGAGACGATCGTAGAGATGCTGGATGTAGTCCTGTGGAACAGCTTGCCATGCCATTTCCACCTGGCGTCTCAGTTGGACCAGCGTTCGTGCTGGACGTGCAGACCGCGTGAGACGAAGCTTCATCCAGTCCCAAACATGCTCAATGGGGGACAGATCCGGAGATCTTGCTGGCCAGGGTAGTTGACTTACACCTTCTAGAGCACGTTGGGTGGCACGGGATACATGCGGACGTGCATTGTCCTGTTGGAACAGCAAGTTCCCTTGCCGGTCTAGGAATGGTAGAACGATGGGTTCGATGACGGTTTGGATGTACCGTGCACTATTCAGTGTCCCCTCGACGATCACCAGTGGTGTACGGCCAGTGTAGGAGATCGCTCCCCATACCGTGATGCCGGGTGTTGGCCCTGTGTGCCTCGGTCGTATGCAGTCCTGATTGTGGCGCTCACCTGCACGGCGCCAAACACGCATACGACCATCATTGGCACCGAGGCAGAAGCGACTCTCATCGCTAAAGACGACACGTCTCCATTCGTCCCTCCATTCACGCCTGTCGCGACACCACTGGAGGCGGGCTGCACGATGTTGGGGCGTGAGCGGAAGACGGCCTAACGGTGTGCGGGACCGTAGCCCAGCTTCATGGAGACGGTTGCGAATGGTCCTCGCCGATACCCCAGTAGCAACAGTGTCCCTAATTTGCTGGGAAGTGGCGGTGCGGTCCCCTACGGCACTGCGTAGGATCCTACGGTCTTGGCGTGCATCCGTGCGTCGCTGTGGTCCGGTCCCAGGTCGACGGGCACGTGCACCTTCCGCCGACCACTGGCGACAAAAACATCGATGTACTGTGGAGACCTCACGCCCCACGTGTTAGGCAATTCGGCGGTACGTCCACCCGGCCTCCCGCATGCCCACTATACGCCCTCGCTCAAAGTCCGTCAACTGCACATACGGTTCACGTCCACGCTGTCGCGGCATGCTACCAGTGTTAAAGACTGCGATGGAGCTCCGTACGCCACGGCAAACTGGCTGACACTGACGGCGGCGGTGCACAAATGCTGCGCAGCTAGCGGCATTCGACGGCCAACACCGCGGTTCCTGGTGTGTCCGCTGTGCCGTGCGTGTGATCATTGCTTGTACAGCCCTCTCGCAGTGTCCGGAGCAAGTATGGTGGGTCTGACACACCGGTGTCAATGTGTTCTTTTTTCCATTTCCAGGAGTGTAGTTTCCAATTAGGCTTACTCTACATACATAAATACGCCAAGAGTTTAACCCCAAAATTATGCAGCAATTCGTATCGCAATTTTGTTCAAGTTAATATACTGCAAGTCTTTGCTGCGTGACATATTAGTCGGTGAATCCAAGCTCTCGTAAATTGCGATGCACAAGAAAGTTGTACTTACTGCAGACAGTCGAGCTTCTCCTTTCGTCTGTCAGTTTCCTATTCCTGATTTTAGTGATCAGGATTCTCTCTCTCTCTCTCCCCCCCCTCTGAAGGTCTCCAATGAAGACTCCTGCTTTCCCCTCAAAATTTACGAAGACACTCAACGATTTCTATCTGCACCGAGCAACAGCAACATATACGATCAATGTGGCCGCACATATTATGTGATTCGTTCTTAGCTTATCACGAATTGCGAGCAGCAATAACGGACGGCGTAAAATGAGCGCCATATTCCCCAAGGCAGCGTGTCGACCTGACATCTGTCGGCCATAATATGAAACCCTGCAGCACCCACTAGCCATTTATTTTACTTCGCATTAAAGAGTCTACCAAGAAAATGTTGGAAGTAATAAACATTTTTCTGGCTACATTAATTACTTATATCTAAATTGTTAGCTATTAGTACTCACCTGCCTTGATTATTTATGATGAAAATACTTCGTACCTGGCTGCTGTCTTGGCAACGTGTAGTTTATGTGTCACTAATACCCAGAAATTATTCATCATTCGAGGGTTGGATTCCCTCTCTTCTTCATCGAAGAGTTTCACTGCCTGGGCTACTCTCAGGGTGCGCCTTCGACGTGGAAGATCCCTGCCGTGGAAGATCCCTGCCGTGTCGTCTGTTTGCCGCCGCCGCCGCTTGGTCGCCGCCTTCCGGTCCTTGCCGCCGCCGCCGCCGCCGCCGTCGCCGCCTTCCGGGGCTCGCCGCCCCCGCCTGGTCGCCGCCTGCCGGTGCTCGCCGCCCCCGCCTGGTCGCCGCCTGCCGCCGCCGCCGCCGCCGCCGCCGCCGCCGCCCGCCGCCTGCCGGTGCTCGCCGCCTGCCGGTGCTCGCCGCCGCCGCCACCGCCGGTGCCCGCCGCCGCCGCAGCCGCCGCCGCCGCCGCCGCCGGTGCCCGCCGCCGCCGCCGCCGCCGCCGCCGCCGCCGCCGCCTGCCGGTGATCGCCGCCTGCCGGTGCTCGCCGCCGCCGCCGCCGCCGCCGCCGGTGCCCGCCGCCGCCGCCGCCGCCGCCGCCATCCGGTGCCGCCTGGTTGCCACCATCGCCGCCGTCCTGACCCTGGTCTACGGCCGTCTTCGTCTTCATCCGTCTTCGTCTTTGTCTGTCCCCAGTTTCTGTCCTCTCCTCTTGGTTCTGTTCGTTCTTGTTTCTCTCTCCCGTCATGTCCGCCCCCACCACCACTGTCACTACTACCACCACCGCCATTGTCTATACCTCCCCTTCCGCCGCCTCCACCACTATAACTTGGTGTGCCCAGTCCTACCTCCCTCCTTCCATTCCACCTCTCCTCACTGTCCCTTCACCCTCTATCTTTGTCGCCCCCTCTCCCGCTTCTTCCTCCCGCTCCTCTCGTTCTGATCCCTTCCCCCCACTCCCCCAGCCTTTCACTGCAGCTCCGGCTCGGGTGGTGGCCCGTCGGGCCACTGCCCACGCCCAGCTCTCCCCGTCACCTTCGCCATCACCGCCGCCACTGCCACCGTCATCGTCATCGTCATCGTCGCCGTCGCCTTCACTGTCACCGTCACCATCTCCGGCGCCGACTCCGGCCCCAGGACCTGCCCCTCCCCGCCACATTCCCATTGTTCCCATCCCCCACACCTCCTCCACCGCCGTCAAGCGCCCTGGTGGCACCCCTGCTTCCTCCGCTTCCAAAAAGGCTGCGCCTCGTCCTCCTTCCCCCACCCATGATGCCATGGAAGTCTCCCCGCCTGTCCCTGCCCCCTCATCATCCTCCTCTCCCCCTTCCTCCTACCGCTACCTCCTCTCCCGTCCTGATCCCTCTCTCCTTGAAGCCCGGAACCTCACCCTCTTCCTTCGCCAGCATTGTCCTGGTGCCCCCATCTCCATCCTCACTCCTCGCCGAGATTCTGTTCTCATCTCCTCCCCCAGCCCAACCCTCCATACTGACATCCTCTCCCGTCTCCCCATCACCCGTTTTGGTCCCAACGCCTCCCTTACCCCTGCTCCTTCTCCATCTCCTACCCGCCAACCCCAACCCCCGCGTCGCCCGCCGACCCTCACCGCCGTGATCACGCGGCTCAGTCCGTCGATCACGGAGGAGGAGGTGTTGGCGGAGCTCCAGGCCCATCCCACGCTGGAGGTGCGGGCGGTCAGCCGCATTTTCAACTCGGCCGGCCCCACCCGCCTTATGCGGGTTTTCTCTGAGGACACCCCCTCCATTGACCGTCTCCGGAAGGAGGGTGCCCTCCTCTTCCACCAGCGGTACAAGGTCGACCCTTCCCGTTCCCCTCCTCAATCCCTGCACTGCCAGAGGTGTCTGCGCTATAATGCGCACCCCACAGCTGAGTGCCGCGAGGCCCCCACCTGCCCGCATTGTCGGCAGGCGCACTTCCTCCGGCAGTGCCCTAACCTCCAATCCCCTCCCTCCTGTAATACCTGCAATCTCCCTCATCCCACCTACTCCCAAAAGTGTAAAGCCCGACCCCCTCCAACCACTCCTGAACTCACCGTACCTGTCCGTCCTCTGGACGCCCCCACCCCTCCTGGCAATTCCCTTCGTCCCCCACCCACCGCTGAGGACATCATCAGGTTCCTCACCATCGTCCTCCAGAATGTTCATCCCTTTCAGCGCCCTCACACC
Source organism: Schistocerca serialis cubense (assembly GCF_023864345.2). NCBI lineage: Eukaryota > Metazoa > Arthropoda > Insecta > Orthoptera > Acrididae > Schistocerca > Schistocerca serialis. Next base: position 192,381,337 of record NC_064648.1, read on the forward strand.
CTTCAGCAGATCTCCCTTGCTGCCCGTTCCATCTTCCAACTCAAGATGTACGCCACCTACTCCAAGAACCAGGCCCATTTCACCTTCTCCCGTCTTGACACCCTCGTTTAAATCCCAGTCATGGCGCGACAGCAACGTATCCTTTTCAACAACATCCGCTCCCTTCCCGCCAACAAAAACCTGTTCCTGCACACCCTTGCCACCCACCGCGTGGATGCCTTCCTCCTCAATGAAACCTTCCTGCAACCTCAACACACAGTCCACACTTCGCCCTACCTCCTCCACCGCTCCGATAATCCCCTCCCGATTGCGCGTGGCGGAGTTGCCATTGGTCACCACCACCAGATCCCCGTTCGGCTCCAACCGCTCCTTCCCGACCCCACCGAACACCTGATCCTTAGTCTCTTCTTCCCCGGCCTTACCGTTACCTGCGCCACCATCTATGTCCGCCCCAACGCTCCTATTCCCTTCGACTTCCTCTCCCACGTCGATCGTACCTTTTCCTCCTACGTGATCGCCGCCGACCTCAACATCCATAGTCGTTCCGCTGCCCAGTTACGGCGATGGCATCGGTTCCTCTCCACCCTTCAAGGTGACCTCGTCCCCATCCCCCGGCATACCCGTCCTGAATCCAACTCCACTCCTGATGTTATCCTCTCCTCCCCCAACCTCCTTGGCCGCATCACGGTGGATGTCCTGGAGCCTATTGGTAGCGACCATCTCCCTGTCCTCCTCACCGTCTCAGACGGTCGTCGCCCTCGCCCCGACCCTCGTACTGACCCTCCCCCTAAGTATGTCCACGACTATTCCTGAGCCGACTGGAATGCCTACCGGGATACCCTTTCCACCCAGGTCGATAGCCACCCTCTCACCTACCACCACCCTGACGATGTCACCCATGCCGCCTCCTTTCTCCAGCGGACCTTGTCTGAGGCCGTGGAGGCCCACGTTCCTACTGTCGCCATCCACCCTCACCGTCCTCCCTTACCCCCACAGGCCGTTCTCCTCCTCCGTGAATCCCGTCGTCTCTACCGTGCCTTCCTCCGCACGCGTGACCCGGACACACTACGACGCCACCGGCAACTCCAGCGACACGTTCGTAATTTGCTCGCGGCTAAGAAACGCCGGGACTGGCGACAGACATGCACTCGTTTAAATGCAACCCTACCAATCAACTCGTCCAAGTTCTGGTCGGCCTTCCGTCGCCTTACCGGAACTAAACCCTCCCCCTATTATCCTCTTCTCCATGATGATCACCCTTTCCCTGACTCCCTTAGTAAGGCCAATCACTTTGCCTCCTACCTCTCCGATGTATTTTCCGTCCCCGATGATCCCCAGTTCGATTACTCCCTCTTCCCAGATATCCGCGATCAAACTGACACCTCTTCCCCTCCCCTCGCTCCTGGCTTCCAGTACTTGGACAACATTACACACACGGAACTCAATGCCCCTATCACTACACAGGATCTCATTGATACACTCCGCACTAAACGCAACACCGCTCCTGGTCACGATCGTGCCACCTACCGTCACCTTCGTGAAGCTCCTGTCTCTTTCCTCTCCACCCTGGCCAGGCTCTACAATGTAGTCCTGTCCACCGGTTACTACCCCGACCTGTGGAAAACCTCCTGTATCCTCATGTTCCTTAAACCTGGCAAACCGCCGTCCGCCGTCTCCTCCTACCGTCCCATCAGCCTTACCTCGGTCTTCAGCAAGGTCCTAGAATCTATCCTCACCCGCCGCATCCACCAGCATCTCCGCCAGCACCGCCTCCTTCCCGTCACCCAGTGTGGCTTTCGGCCATCCTTCTCTTCCGACGATCTTCTCCTTCACCTCACTCATCTCCTTTCCGAACAGCTTAATTCCCGTCGCTCCGCCATCTTCCTCTCACTTGACCTCGAACGCGCTTATGACCGCGTCTGGCATTCCGGTCTCCTCTTCAAGCTCCAAACCTTTGCCCTTCCCATTAACTACGTCCGTCTGATCGGTTCCTTTCTCTCCCGCCGTCCTTCCTATGTCACCATCCATAACACCGATTCCTACACCTTTTTCCCCTCCGCCGGTGTGCCCCAAGGCTCCGTCCTCTCCCCCCTTCTGTACCTTTTGTACACGGCGGACATGCCGCCGCCGTCGCCCCCCGTCCACCTCCTCCAGTTTGCCGATGACACCGTCTTCCTCGCCCTTGCCCCCACCCTGCAACGCTCCCAACGCCTTCTCCAATCCCATCTTGACCGGTTCACCGCTTGGTGCAACCAGTGGTTGCTCAAGGTAAATCCCTCCAAAACCCAGGCGATCATTGTAGGCAAAACCACCCCTTCCTTCCGCCTCCTTGATTTCTATCTCACGGTCTATGGCCGTCCTATCGCCCTCACTCCCACCCTTAAGTACCTTGGCGTCACCCTCGACCGTCGCCTCTCCTGGACTCCCCATCTCCAGACAATCCAAGCCAAGGCACGTTCCCGACTCCGTCTCCTCAAGCTCCTTTCCGGCCGCACGTGGGGTCTGGACCCCTCCACAATCCTCCACACCTATAAATCCCTCATCCGCCCTATCCTTTGTTACGCCCATCCAGCCTGGATCTCCGCCCCCCCTACCTTCTATAAATCCCTCCAAATCCTTGAACGCCATGCTCTCCGCCTTGCCTATCGCATCCGTCTCCCCTCCCCCACGCGGATCCTGTATGATCTCATCCCCTTCCCCCACCTCCTCCTTTTCCTTGAAAGGATACGTATCCTGTACACCTCACGTAAACTTGATCCTCCTCACCCGCTCGTTTCCCCGCTCCTCTCCCACCCCCGCCCGCTGCCGCGCCTGTATTCGCACGTCCCACCCGGTCTCCATCTCTCCACCCTCCATACCCTCTCCCAAGGTGGCTTCCGCCAGCTCCCTCTCCCTGATGATGTCCTCGTCCCCTCCATCTACCCCTCCTATCAACCTTGACCCTGCCCCACCCCCCACTTCCCGTGTCCTTTCCTTTCGGCACCCTCCCTCCCTTCTCTTCTCTTCCCTTCTTTTTCCATCTCCCTGTCCCCTCCCTTCCCCCTCTTCCCCCGGGCTTCCTCTCCCCCTTCCTCCCTCCCCCTATCTCCCCTGCCCGTGGCATCTCTGCTCTCCCCTCTCGCTCTCCCACTCCCCTTCCTCCTCCTCGTCTCTTGGCAGGTCCCCGGACTCGCACACGTATAGTGAACATTCGCGCCCCGGAGATCGTCGCCTCTTGTGCTTCGTGTGTGTGACGTCATATAGTGTCTTTGGTGTCTGCCGTCCCACTCCTACGTTCACTTGTGCCGTCGGACTCACCAGTGTTTTGTGCGCCGTGCCAACGTGTTTTCAGTGTTGTTATCGTCACATGTGAACGACTCCGTGTTTTTTATGTCTCTGTGACCTCTCTCTTTTGCCCGTCACTTTGTTCATTGTCATTCACCATGTTTTATACTCTTGTAAAACGCTATGGCTGAAGAGCGGCGTAGTGTGCCGCTGCCAGCCTACCTGAATTCCAGGTTTTAAAATAACAATAAAGTAAAAAAAAAAAAAAAAAAAAAAACAGAAATTATTGTTATTATGCATTCATGTAGTATTATAGATCAAATTTTTGGAGGGCTTGGATTGTTACTGTCCGAGCCGGTGGAATCGGAAATAATAATAGATAGCATATGAGATAATTCGTATTCATAATTTGTAATAAGTCAGAAATTATGTTTGTCAATTGAAAATGTGTACAGTGAATTGAAAACATTACCAGCATCACAAAAGAAACATTTAATTTGATGGTAGTTAATGTCAATAAGGACAATTTTTCATTAAGTATTTCAGTTAATTAGCAGATGTTCCTTTAGGGAAACAGCAGAGTAAACATACACACCGTTTACACGGCGTCCACAAATCCGTATTTCGTAAGACGATTCCCCAAAACTGATTTTGGTTGGCTAATGTAAACACTTCAAAATCGATTCTGGAAATCCGCTTCTAGTTGCCGCTTTTGCTATTCAGCAATCGATTTTCGCTCCCTTGTGAACTGAAAGTACTGGGCTGTCAGGTTATGTCTTGTTTTTAAAAATTTTCAGCTATTATCGACGGAGTGGCTTTTCGTACTTTAACGAAATTGTCGAATGGAATTGATTTGAAATTTCGTTAAAGAAGAATAATGAATTTTATCTTTGCTTTTAAGTTAATTTTCTTTCGTGCGAACTTTGTTGTAGAACCACTCTCTTATTTTCGTGTGGTAATAAAAAATTTTACTTTCTTAAGAATTACGTACATTTAAAAAAAAATATTTACGTGAACTCATATGAACTGGTTAAGAATATTAGGTTGAGAATTGAGTCCTTTAGATCATTCGGCCTTGGCACACACTTTTCAGATGCAGTGGGTTTTTTTGTTAAATATTTTTACTGAATTTAATCCCGGCACTAGCCATAGAACACAAGATTACCTCTATTAGCAGAAAATGTTTTAATTATTGCCAAGCCGACATTTATCACTGATCAAACCTACTTCGCTATACATTTGAGTTATTTTGAAAGAACCAAACTGTTTAAATTCCAATGTTAACTAACATTAACTATCCGCCTACGAATGCACAAACGTATAATTAATTCAAATTTTATCAGCCACAGGATCACTGAAAAAGAAGAACAATTTCTTAATTCACTATTGATTTTTATGCATCTGTTCCCGATTTACGGGTTTGATAATTTTTTAAATTTGCCGCCTCAGCTAATTGTTGGTCGCGGCACAGCCCAGCAACACCGCTAAAAAATGCTGAAAAATTCTTAAAGAAATTTTATAGATGACATGGGCAAGCTAATTTACATAAATAATTCACACTCTTGATAAATTCTGATATATTTAGATCAAACAGTAATACAACTCACATTAATTCGTAACGCATCGTCTAATGGCGGCTAAGTCCAGACAGAGACAAAAGAAGTCTACACATTCGTAAAAAACTCTTTCACAGTGTCCTACCGCAATGACTTCTGAACAGAGAAGACCAAAGAATACATAATGCATTGTGTTTATATAGTGTTGTTGACTATTAACATTTCTTTGCAAATTGACGATATTATTCTCTTCTGGCAAAATTTCGTATCTCTGATACCGCAAATACTGACACATTTTTCAATCACATAATAAATACAGAAAAATTCCTATCCTAAATACAGATAAATATTACAACAGAAAATATAAGGAGAATAACAAATGTATTTTACACCACATTCAGTAATATTTTTGTTCAATAATTACGATATATACAACTTGCCCAGAGCGGCGTATATGGTACAAATAAACTCTTGTTCTTTAATAACGTGAAAATGCCAGGGAACGTTACAGTACACTGAAGAATAATTAGAAATATTAGACTGAAGCTGTTCACACCTCGTCTAATTAAAGAGAAATAGCGATTGTACTGAATAAATCAGAAAATGTAACAGCTGTTTTCCAGGTGTCAAATTTAACTGGGCTAGCAAATCCGCTTGAGATCTTAACATGTAAACACGACAGCGAAAACCGGTTTCTGCAATTCAGTTGTCTCATTTCAGAAGACGTGTCGCATATAAACATGTGGACATAACATTTGTACAATTGAAAGTGAAGAATTAGCATGAAAATAAAATCTGGAAGCTACTAATTTTTGTACAGATAGAGCTTCATATGAACATACAATTAAAATTTGATGCAGTCTATGTTCATCTTCCATTAAAAAAAAAAATAAAATTTACTGTTAATATAAAATAAGACATTTCACTCATACTGCTGGTTCTGCTGTGCCCCGTGGTTGTCAACGTGTTAAATGTCACAGGTGTAGATTTTAATGAAACAGACATAACACTTCCACTTATCCTTCAGTGAAGGACTGTACCATTTTTTTATGAATTTGTCCAGCTACGGACTGCATACAACTTCAGATTTAAGGTGTTTCTTTTTCTTCACTTATTCCCAGTACTTCTTCATTTTCTCTCCAACTGCTCGCCCCTGCTCATCTGTCCACACTCTCTTCGGTTGAGGTTTTGGCTCATCTTCTTCGTGGGATGTGTTTTCTATCAGTAGCCTGAAATGATTCCTGTCACATATTATTTCTTCTGTAACACCTATTTTGCTGGCAGCTTTACCGTTTCTATCCATCCTACAGATTTTTTCATTTTACTAATGTAATTAAAAATTTTGTTTCTAATCCGTGTTTCTTCCATTATTTTTAAATGTCCATAAAATTTTTGCCATCTCTTCCTCTTTGTATCTGTGATCTTTTCTGCGTTTTTGTATAAACCTTCATTTCTCCTTTTAATCCACCTACTTTCAATGTTTTTCTCAGGACCTAGAATTTTTCTTAGTACTTTTCTCTCTCTTTCTCTTTTTCTAGTTCTCTTAATTCGCTTTCCTTATTCAATGTTAGGCGCTTTGATCCATATGTTGCTTGTATACGGTAACTGAATTATAATGTCTAATCTCCGCTTGTGTGGATATTGATTTCTTACTGTAGTAGTTTTGTGTTAATGTATATGCAAATTCTAACTTTTTTCATTTTTTTTTTTTTTTACTTGTGTTATCCAGTCCACTGGCTTGGATCCACTCCCCCAGGTTTTCATAAACCTTTCTTTATTATGATTGTGTTCTATATACTGAGTTTTTTCAAGGGATATTTTTAGCCTTTATGAATAAATGAAGACCATTAAATTAAGAGATTTAGTGTGAAACATTTAATTTCGGTATAGAAAAAATAAGGCTTTCCCAAGTTTCTCTGAAAGGTTCTTGCCAACTTCTGTCATCCTTTTTTTGGCCATACAATTTTATTCCCTTCCCTGTCAAGCAATTTAACTAATTTTTTCCATTGTTTCCTGGCAGCTTGTCCAACAAATAAGTGCAAACAACCTCATTCGGAATCTGGTCTTATAATAACCCACTGCACATTAAACAATGAAAAGTTTTCACTACTGCAAGAGGCAATGAAAGAATCTGAGTGTTTCTTGGTGAACACTCTGCTTTGCATTAGTTAAGAACTGGAAGTGTGTGCCATTTCTAGCCAACAATCTTATTTAAACTGTATGTTACCTGATGGTGTAGATATTGTGCACTCGAGTGTTTGTAGGGATTTAGTAATACTCCAGTGCCCCTGTACACGGACTGCATGGCATTGTCACTTCCTCCACTGGGACTTCTGTTACAGTGAGTTTCAGTTAGGTATTTTGTACATTGCAAAAAACACGTGCAGTCAGTAATGAGACTTTGCGTAGCTCCCGTACTCCCAAACACGATTCTTCAGTTCCGTCAGAGAATACTTTAGGATCTTTTCTGATGAAGAATTTTACTGATTAAAAGCATGAACATCTAGCTTCTCACATCACAATTAATCAGTTACTAGGTTACTGAAACTGGAGTGGTAACTGTGTAAACCACTGATGTGAGATTAGTGATTTGTTCTTTGCTTCAGTGTGCACTCCGCACCTCGTCCTGACAAACAATAAAAATCTCACTGAAATTAACCTGGGGAGCACTACAATGTTTCTTTTGCAACACACTGAATGCAGCATGTGTATTGATGGGTTTTCACCACTGCGCTGGTTGGCATACAGCATCAGCCTCAGCTATGGCTGTTGGCAGTCGTCGTGTGAAATATAAAATTATAGGAGTAAATAAGGTAAACGTACTATTTCATTCTTTTGTTTCTGAAATGTAAAGATGTTTCCAAATACTGTACCAAATTTTTGGAGGTCTGTAAATGATTTACTGAAACAAGGAAATAGCAAGGTAACATTTCAAATCAAATACATAATTTTTATCCACTTTGAGTAAATATTTATCAGTCCATTTTCAGTAAAAATATAATTTATATGTCATTATGGTACGATATAGTGTACAGCTTCGGAAATTGTGCTTTATGATTTTTGAATTGTTATACAGGAAGACAAAATCAATTGCATTTCAAACTTCAGCATTTTCATGAAATCACATGTGTAAATTAAACATTGAAACCACACAAATGGGGTCGACCGCAGTGTCCGATCCCACCCGTCGGCTGTGACACGTGACGTAAGGCTGTTGTGGTGTGTGACGTCACGACGGCGCGCAATTCAGTTTGTGAGAATGGCGTGTTTGTAGGTGTCGTTTTTATGCGATCACTGGCGCTCTCTGGTGGTGTGTTAGGTGATGTTTTTGGTTTAGTTTGCGAGTGTGGCGTCATGTGTGAATTTTGGTAAACTGGTTTTTTTATGTCTTTGGTAGGTATGGATATGACTGACAGGGTCAACAGTTTTCGGTTGTCGGCTTTGATGGGGGACAGTGCGTTGTCTCTAGTAAAATTTCTTCGAACTATTCGGATTTTTGGATGAAGTCATGAAGTGTTCAGTATGTCGTGAAGAAATGAGGCTTACTTAAAGTTCCAGCGTCTCGGACCGGGGACAGTTGTATGTGGAAATAGGCGGTAAGGATAACAGGTCAAGGGAAGTGTTCGATCCGAATGTGTGGCTGTGAATGTTGGTATTGGTATCGGGAGATGTTTTTGAGCTACATAGGTCAAGGGAAGTGTCCGATTCCAGATGATATTGTGTTTAGTGGTATTTGGGGAGTTTTGTGATGTCGGTTTTTTTTCGTCGTTTTGCGTGGTTTTGTATGGGGGTGGGTGTCTAAATTTGTTTATATTTACTTTGTCCCCACCCGAAAACCCCCATTTCCCGCGCTTGTCCCACTAGTGTCATTAGGCTTTTTGTGGAACGTGTGTGTGTTTTTTTACGATGTATTTTCGTCCTCATAATGTGTACATAACGACTTTATATGCGCCATATTGGAATCGTGGTTTATGGTCGTTTCCGCCATATTTCTGACGTCATGGGTCAAAGCAGACGGGCGGGATCGGACGCTTCCGTATTTCCCACAAATGGGTAACTACACACATCAAAAATGCCAAATACAAATGGTTATATGTCCCACATTGACTTCTGCGGTTATTTCACAGAGTGTCACTTGTCTGTTAGCACTGACACCTCTACACAGACGCTGCCGCTCTCGGTCGTTAAGTGAACGCCGTCGGCCACTGTGTTGCCCGTGGTGAGAGGTGATACCTGGAATTTGGTGTTCTCGGCGCACTCGTGACACTGTGGACCTCGGAATGTTGAATTCCTACTGATTTCCGGAATGGAATGTACCACGAGTATAGCTCCAACTAATACTCTGCCTTCAGAGTCTGTCGATTCCCATTGTGCGATCTGCAGCAATCACATCGGAAATCTTTTAAGGCGAATCACCCGAGTACAAATGACAGCACTTGCAATACACTGCCCTTTTATAACTTGTGAATGTGATACTCTCACCATTTGTATACATGCATATTACCGTGCCACAAGTTTTTGTCAGCTCAGCGTATACAAGTGCGTCACCAATGCGCAGCACACATGTCGACTGCTGTCATGTTTTGTGGTCGAATGGAGTCGGGTGGAGGTAAGGTGTGCTACCTTCCTCACAGCTGACTTCCATGTGGTCCATTTCTTGCGCTTGTTGATGTGTTGACCAGCAAACGAAATAGTGCAAAGAGTGTGAGACATTTCAGAGTTTCAGAAGGTGGCCAGATTTCAGGCTACTGTAATTCATCAGAGTAGGTAACAATAATTTTACATTTTATTTTATGCGTCAGAACGGGCTGGTGAAAGCGGGCGACTGCAGAAACAGTAGTAATTTCATAAATCAATTTTTTCTTTCTGCTCATTGAGATTTCATTGTAACATATCTGCTGTAGGAGGCCCTAGGGTATTTGATTTCCATTTTTAACTGAGTTTTCCATGTCTTATGCAATGTATTCGTTATATTTGTGATGTGGGGCGCTGCATTGTTCTGTTATACTGTAACACACAAACTTGGAATATTGTTATTAATTATTGCTGTTATAGCAGATTTGTTTCGAAATTCGCCACTTATATGTTCAGTAAAAGCAACTGGACGTTGCAGCAGATCACACACAAATATCATCTCAAGTAAGTGGCATAATATTAAAAAAAAAAATGCTCATGAAAATGGGACTCATTTAGTGGAAAGTGTCACGGAAATGTTAGACGAAAAAGTAAATCGTGAGTGGTAGTGCAAAGCTATTTTTTAAACAAAGCCATTATTATATTTATGCAAATAAAATTGTACAAAGATCATTTTTCTGAAATCGTTATTTTATAACACTTTTCGCTGAATTACGAGGGTGATTCTATAAGTCACGGTAACTACAGTATATTCTATAAGTCACGGTAACTACAGTATATTCTATAAGTCACAGTAACTACGGTATATTCTATAAGTCGTCGTAACTACGGTATATTCTGGAATAAGGCGACAACATGAGAATTCCATTTTGTGTTGAACTGGTAAGGCAGTGTGTAGCTGAATGCCAACATAAAACAGGGACTCGGCACAGCAGGACACGTTACAGGTTCAAATGAAAAACTCGACTGTGAACCCGGTGTGAATTTATTGTGCGTGAGTACGAATGGAATAAGAAAAAATCAAAATCGACTAGTGTGCTTCAGAATAGAGCCGCAGTACATTCGCACTGGATTGCCGACGACGGGGAAGGTGCTGAGTGCCGTTGGCCGTGCCATCGATGTGTGCCGGCCGTCGCCGAAATGCTGTGAGGACTTTCGAACTGTTTCCGAAGCGCCTCCCACGGTGTGGTCTCCTCAGTTGTGGAATGAGGCTGAAGTCGCGTGGGCTGAGGCCTGGTGAGTAAGGGGAGGATACGCCTCGCAGTGCAGTCAACCTCGCAATGAACGTTCCAGGTGCCGCTACTGAGCCGCACTCGCATGTGGTAGGAATTTGATGGTCGATTTCACTGATATTAGCCGCCATATTTCGAATGTTTTTTCTGTGATTATGGCGATGCAACACATTCACACGACATACCATAGTTGCCATGACTTATGGAATGGCAGTCATACATTTTACAACATAATTAGGTATCACAATACAGGAGTACGTAGTAAACTTCTTGTAACGGGGCCTCGATTTGAAGGTAGAGGGTGGCCAGAATGAAAGAGACCCCTGTCTTATAAACAACATACAGATACCAGAATGAGATTTTCACTCTGCAGCGGAGTGTGCGCTGATGTGAAACTTTCTGGCAGATTAAAACTGTGTGCCAGACCGAGACTCGAATTAGGGACCTTTGCCTTTCGCGGGCAAGTGCTCTACCGTCTGAGCTACCCCACCACGACTCACGCCCTGTCCTCACAGCTTTACTGATGAGGTACTGGCAGAAGTAAAGCTGTGAGGACGGGGCGTGAGTCGTGCTTGGGTAGCTCAGTTGGTAGAGCACTTGCCCGCGAAAGACAAAGATGCCCATTCGAGTCTCGGTCTGGCACACAGTTTTAATCTGCCAGGAAGTTTCAACATACAGATAGTTCACATGTTTGTTGTAAATACATAACTCAGAGTAGTAAATTATTATTATGGAAAACAATGTACTGAACATTCAGCAGGCCAATAGTTCACAGGGAGTGCTGAAAATGTTTGCCACGAACTTCGATACTCAAGTCAGCAGGTATCAACGTGTTTCTGGAAACTTTTGCCAATTTGTTTGGTGCGATTTCCGCAATCACATTACAAACGACCTTTTTCTTCAGCTCTTCAGTTGTATGCAGGTTTTTACTGTAGACTTTAAATTACCCAACAAATAAAAATCACAGGTAGACAGATGGAGTGATCTGGAAAGCCGCAAACTTGTGAAAACTGTACGTTCTTCTCCAAAAGCTCGATCGGCATACAATATTGAAATCTGTAAAGAATGCGTCGTAGCACAATCTTGCTGGAAAAACACACGGGGTACTCTCGTTCCTCTCGTGTCAGCTACACTGTGAATGGTTGCATCAGTTCCATTGCGTGCACTTGAGAGTCCACGGTGCTGTTTAAGAAAATGGGGCGAACACTCAGTGCTGGCTGCTGTCTAAGGGCACAAGTGCACGTGAACACCCTAACATTCGTCATCTTACGGATTGGCAGATGTGAAAATTACCGAACTATCAATATAATAAGTCACAGCTCCAAAATACTAATGCGAATTCTTTACAGACGAATGGAAAAACTGGTACAAGCCGACCTCGGGGAAGATCAGTTTGGATTCCGTAGAAATGTTGGAATACGTGAGGCAATACTGACCCTACGACTTATCTTAGAAAATAGATTAAGGAAAGGCAAATCTACGTTTCTAGCATTTGTAGACTTAGAGAAAGCCTTCGACAATGTTGACTGGAATACTCTCTTTCAAATTCTGAAGGTGGCAGGGGTAAAATACAGGGAGCGAAAGGCTATTTACAGTTTGTACGGAAACCAGATGGCAGTTATAAGAATCGAGGGGCATGAAAGGGAAGCAGCGGTTGGGAAGGGAGTGAGACAGGGTTGTAGCCTCTCCCCGATGTTACTCAATCTGTATATTGAGCAAGCAGTAAAGGAAACAAAAGAAAAGTTCGGAGTAGGTATTGAAATCCACGGAGAAATAATAAAATCTTTGAGGTTCGCCGATGACATTGTAATTCTGTCAGAGACTGCAAAGGACTTGGAAGAGCAGTTGAACAGAATGGATAGTGTCTTGAAAGGAGGATATAAGATGAACATCAACAAAAGCAAAACGAGGATAATAGAATGTAGTCGAATTAAGTCGGGTGATGCTGAGAGAATTAGATTAGGAAATGAGACACTTAAAGTAGTAAAGGAGTTTTGCTATTTGGGGAGTAAAATAACTGATGATGGTGGAAGTTGAGAGGATATAAAATGTAGACTGGCAATGGCAAGGAAAGCGTTTCTGAAGAAGAGAAATTTGTTAACATCGAGTATAGATTTACATATCAGGAAGTCGTTTCTGAAAGTATTTGTATGGAGTGTAGCCATGTATGGAAGTGAAATGTGGACGATAAATAGTTTGGATAAGAAGAGAATAGAAGCTTTCGAAATGTGGTGCTACAGAAGAATGCTGAGGATTAGATGGGTAGATCACATAATTTATGAGGAGGTACTGAATACAATTGGGGAGAAGAGGAGTTTGTGGCACAACTTGACTAGAAGGAGGGATCGGTTGGTAGGACATGTTCTGAATCATCAAGCGATCAGTAATTTAGTACTGGAGGGCAGCGTGGAGGGTAAAACTCGTAGAGGGAGACCAAGAGATGAATATACTAAGCAGATTCAGAAGGATGTAGGTTGCAGTAGGTACTGGGAGATGAAGAAGCTTGAACAGGATAGTGTAGCATGGAGAGCTGCATCAAACCAGTCTCAGGACTGAAGACCACAACAACAACAACAACAACAACAGCAACATGGAGTTCATGGTTATTTTTCTTTGAATGCTGTTACACATAAGATAGACGCTGCAATCTGAAAGATGCAGCACTGAATCTGCCGTAACACTGCACCTCTAGACTCCGTGAAACTTGCCATCAGGGTCACGAGCACACCAGTTGCATACGTTTTCGAGAGCTTTTGCGCATGTGCATCTCGCGTGACGTAACTGCCCTACAGGCCAAATACGTACGGATTTGATAAACAATGCACACAGTTCATGGCGTGCACTGCCAATCCTTACCACTCAACTAGAAGCTCGAGTAAGTGCCACACCGCACACTTCGCTCGACTTTCACCCCCAGTCGCTCGGCATAAATGCTGCTAACCGGTAATGCCCTCCTCAAATGTGCTAATTCACTCACTATACACCTTAATAAAACTGGATCGAATGTAAGTGTATGTTAATGCTGTACTAGCAGTAAACCTATTTTGTGGGTTTCTGAGTGAGTTATAGTACGTTAAATTATGACTCTTGTCGTACGTTATTCCATTTGAGGTGCTGAGAATCACAGTGGCTTAAAGCACATCACTGTCGATTGTGAGATTGTAGCATTTATGCTTCTGAAATCTGTTGATCTTATGATGTGTCATATTTATCTGTGCTGTATGTGTGAAACTTCAGAAAAAGCTGGGTCGCTGATTTACCTGATATTCACTTACAAGAGGGATCGACAGCGGTGTGCTTTAGCCCCTTACTGATCTGGGCGCCTCATTTGTATTCTAGTCAAGTGACTGTGCGGGAGTCGACTTTCGTATGCAGTGTAAAATGAACTGTGTTGAATCTATTTTAAATAGTAACAGAGAAGTAAACCTTTGTGGACGGGTCACGAGTCATAACTGGTTAGCTCAGTCAGTAGAGCACTTGCCTGTAAAAGGGAAAGGTCCCGAGTTCGAGTCCCAATCTGGCAGATTTAATCTGCCAGGAAATTTCATCTCAGTGCACACTTCACTACGCAGTGAACAAAAGTAAATTGCCAGGAACACTACGTGCCAAGCAACTAGGGCCTCTGAGAACAGATACTTTGATTCAAATAAGCATTACTATGATCGAACATTTAAATTTAAACCGTGATGCCGAAGTATTGATATTTAAAAGAAGCACTTCCCTGGCACTAAAAGTGGAAGGACCTGCTCTGGGATAAGAAGTCTGTTGTTCAAGGGCAAAAGGTCGGTCAGTGAGGAGGGCAGGAATGTGGTGGTGTAGAGCTGGAAGACTGGTGCTTACTATTGATAGGAGAGAAGTGTTTCTTGGGATAAAAGAAGGGGTGGAGTAGAGAGGGAGCAGTAGTGAGGCTAAAATTTGATGGGAAAGGGGTATAGAGAAAGAAAGGCAGATGGGGAAGAAAAGACATTAAGGACATTTGGGGGAGAGGGAGCCTTGATGAGGCGGAATGGGTGTGGTGGATTTAGAGCTGGTGGCATGTGTAAATGTCTGGTGGTGTTCACGACCTGTGAGGAGGAGGGGGCTGAAGTTCCTTTGTGAGAGTATGAGAAGGGTGCACAGGCGTAGGATCGGTTTGACATCTAGGTAAAGGCGTGGAAGCATATGAGGATTGGAAAGTAGAGGGGAAACTATAGGGTTATCGGAGTGGAATTTGCAGATGGTGTACATTTCTTGGAAGTGCTTAATGTACGCGAGGAGAGGTGGGAATGCGAAGAGGCAGTAAAGAAGCCTCGTGGGGCAGGAGGTAAATGAATGCAAAAATGTTTTTAATGTTTCCGTCACTCTTACTTTGCGTGGTCTCCTATCTGACAGCTTCAGCACGTTCTGGCATGACAGCTGTTTGATGTTTAGTTGGGAGGATAGACGTCCAGTTGATTTCCGTGGACCTCTGCAATAGTCTCATGAGCACGTTTGATATTTTATGTTAAACAAACTTTCTTTACAAAGTTGTGTTTGGTGTTAGCGAGTGAACCTGTTGCTCTAAATTTAGTGGTCAATTTATGTACTACACTTTTTACAGGAGCAACTGTCTCTGGATATTTTATCGTGAACCTTTCATTTGATATTTTAAACGATTTATATCCAAAAAAGTTTCGCCAATAAACACTCTTTGTTCGAATCAAAAAGGCATTCTGAAGAACTGTATTCACAACAAGCTTTAAACTGGCTAGTGACAACGCAGCACTATTCACTAAATCACCAGTCTACATCACACGACACCACACGACTCTTCTGAAGTGCTGTTTTACCGTTAAGAAACGATACCCAGACAGCCTCAAATATCACGTTCAGTGTGACATGGGGCTCTTTTATATTGGCCACCCCCATAGAAACATTTCCACTTTGTAAGAAAGACGTTCACTAACTTTAGAAGTGAAAGAGAACAAAGTTGAATATTGAGTTGCCATATTAAATAATTATATTCTAAATGTACACTCGTCTGGTGTTTGAGGAGTGCCTTCAACACGTGGTAAAACCGAGGTGTAACCGCATCCAGACCTTGGGGAGTTGTGTGGCCACCCATCACTGCACATGTCATATGTTGTAGGCTGGGTAGACGTGTACAACAGGGCAGGCGGCGAACTTCAGCACAACTAACGTCACACTTTAATACTGGACAGAGTGTCTGAATGCACAGTGGACCGAACAGTCCTGATGGCGGACTTCCTCGGCCCACGACCTGTGCGTGTGCCAGTGTTAACACCACGACACCGGCAACACTGACTGAAATAGGCACGTGACCGTCGGCACTGGGTATCGGCACAGTGGCAGAGCGTCGCCCGGCCCGACGAATCGCGACACCTCCTTCGTCGAGCCGACGGGAGGGAGCAAATCCGTCCTCGTCCGGGGGAACGGCTCCTCGACGTCTGTGCTGTGGGACGGAGCTGAGCTGGTGACGCCTCCATTGTGCTGTGGAGAACTGTCACGTGTGCATCCACGGATCCAGTGAAGCTCGTGCAAAGCACCGGTTGCGGTCTACGTACGCCCCTTCGTGACAAATGCGTTCCCCGACGGCAGTGGCATTTTTCGACAAGATAATGGGCCGTGTCACGAGGCGAGGGGTGTGATGGAGTGATTCGAGGAACACAGTGGCAAGTTTCAATTGGTGTGCTGACGGCTCAATTCACCACATCTGAACCCATTCGAACACAACTGGGATGTGACTGAAGCTGGTGTCAGAGCTCATAACCCCTTCCCCCCCCCCCCTCCGTCCCCGTAATTTATGGGAGCTGGGTGACTTGTATGTGCAGGTGTGACGCCATCTCTCTCCGGCGACGTGCCGAGGTGTAAACAGTGCCGCACGATGACGCGTCACCACTCCTATCCGTGCTGAACGTGGACTACCGGCAATTAGGTACGTGGTCGTAATGTTCTGACTGATCGGCGCACATAGCCTGTATGACATTTGGCTGTCGACTGGCAATCAATAGTCATCTTAGCTGTCTTTTTAAATTTTTCAGTTATCAAAATCTGTCACTAACAGAAGTACTACAGTCTGTAGTGGTTAATAAAAAAGAAAAAAGAGAAGAAAAGAAAAGGTTGAATATGTGGGAAGAAATGGTGAATAAAAAAAGGGTTTTAAAATCGTTAATGACCTTGAAAAAGGGAAAGAATGAAATGCAAATCGGACTTCGTATCACAGAAAAGTTATCGGACTTCGTGATTCGGAAAAGCTATTGTCGGGGTGGTCCTTGTGGCGTTTCTGAGCAAAAGTCAAACCAATTTCCACTACAAAAATTATTTGAAAGAGAACAGAGAATAACAAAATGTGATTAACAGGGGGAAATGGCGTAGATAGGAGTTCATCCTTTACCGTGTTAACACGTCTTCTCTCGTGCGGCGTCCAGGTCTTGTTCTCCAAAAATCTCCTGCTTCATTTCTGCGTGAAAAGTCGTAGCTGCTCCAAAATCTTGCAATAAATTTCATTGTCCACGAATTACTAATGTATACAAATTAAAACCATCTTGATATTCAATGCAATGTATTTTACGTTGCTGTTTCCATCCTTCAAATCTCATACAAACTTCCACAATACGTCTGCGCATCAATAATTTTTTTCGTCTTAATCAGACCGAGACTAGCTAATAAATTTTTACGTCTGAATCGTACTAAGACTAGCTAATAAGTATGTTAAGCTTCCGCTCTCGAGAGACAAAAGCGGGTAGAAAACAAAAAGAGTTACAATTTTAGTACCTTCATTTTCTTATATATTTTCTCTGCCGTCGAGCGCTCATACAGCTGTGACGGTATAATTTATATCTGAGGGAACGAGTGTAGCGCGGCGAAATTCAAAGTCCCGCTACAAGTCGCAGTCAGATGTTTCGAAAATTCAGTGCGATAACTGAAATTTATGCAGAGTTCAAAAAAGCACAAATACTCAACAAGCTCGTGGCAATCTGACCACCCGACATCTCACCAGTCCTACCACAAACCACGAGCGAAGCACCTCACTCAGCGACATCAGGCAAAAATCCCCGAGACTTACTCTGCCTGCTTATTTAAAGCCTCAGTCGCATGCCCTACTCCTGCATACATCACACAAGCTTCACCGTGCCACACAGTAACTAGTTGAAAGGACACGTCCTGAGGCATTGCAGAAACATCATTTCAGTAAAGGAGGTAAATGTCGCAGGTAAGAGTTGTATAGGAAGACGGAGAAGTGAATACAATTAGCAGGTTCAAGTGTGTGAGGCTGGGGAAGTTATACAGAGGTGCAGAGGCTAGCGCAGGGTAGGCCAGTGCGGAAAGAGAACTGAATAAAACTGGTCTGTGGATCAAAGGACACAAAAACAATATGTGAAGCACGGACAGAAGTTTGAACGTGGAGCAAAAGCTACAAACGGTGGAGTGTTTTGGAACAGCCGTCGTATCGCTTTGTGGGAGCTCGAAGTGTGTTTATAACATGGAAGTAAGAATAAGGGGAGATGGCGCTACGTATCCCAGCCGTACTACGTTTTGAAGCCACGGGGGCGTGGCTCGCTGCCATGACACTCTGACCAAAACATTGCCAGTGTGCTGTACCGCTGCGTGTATTACAGTCGCTAATTGCACCATATACGCATCTAACGTCATCAGATTGGTTGTTTCAAACTTTTTGTTTAAAATCTCGTAAAGGCGAAATTCCGCGTTTCTTCTGATTAAAAATAGTTTTTAGTGTAATATTACGAATAGCTAGTCTTCAGTGTAAACGCTACAATTTTGTTAATTCAGTAATAAACGTGTATCACAAACTAAATAATAGTAACTGAAAACTAAGTCAGCTATACGCTCCTTTTCTTTTTTTTTTTTTTTTACTTTATTGTTATTTTAAAGCCTGTGTAAGCAGGCTGTCAGCAGCACACTACGCTGCTCTTCAGCCATAGAAGATACAAGCAGCAAAAACAGGTGACAAACATAAAAGTTACAAAATGGTGGGCAATAAAACAGGAGACACAGAGAGACAAACACGGAGCCGTTCACACTCGACGATAATCCACACTGCAAACTGTTGATACGATGCACAAACACTGAAGAAGACGATGGCACTGGTGAACGATGGAGTGTGACGGTGAACACTGAACACTAAACACGACGACACACACGAGACACTGAAGGCGGTGATCTCCGGCGCGCGAAAGTCCACGTAGCGTGTGCGAGTCCGGGGACCTGCCAAGAGGGGAACAGGGGTGAGGTGGGGGAGAGGGGAGAAAAGGATGCCAATGGCGGAGGAGACAGGGGCAGGAAGGAGAAGGACAGGGGAGGGGAGGCCCGGGGGAGGAGGGGAGAGAAAAGGAGGAGGGAGGGAAAAAGGGAGAGAAGGGAGGGAGGGTGCCCAGAGGAGCAAGCACAGGAGGAGGGCGGGAGGATCAAAGTTGGTAGGAGGGGTAGATGGAGGGGAGGAGGGCATCATCAGGGAGGGGGAGCTGGCGGAAGCCACCTTGGGAGAGGGTAAGGAGGGTGGACAGATGGAGACCGGGCGGGACGTGGGAATACAGGCGCGGCAGCGGGCGGGGGTGGGAGAGGATCGGGGAGACGAGCGGGTGAGGAAGGTCGAGTTTACGGGAGGTGTACAGGATCCGTATCCTTTCAAGGAAAAGGAGGAGGTGGGGGAAGGGGATGAGATCATACAGGATCCGCGTGGGGGAGGGGAGACGGATGCGATAGGCGAGGCGGAGAGCATGGCGTTCAATGATTTGGAGGGATTTATAAAAGGGAGTGGGGGCGGAGATCCAAGCCGGATGGGCATAACAAAGGATAGGGCGGATGAGTGAATTATAGGTGTGGAGGATGGTGGAGGGGTCCAGACCCCACGTACGGCCGGAGAGGAGCTTGAGGAGACTGAGTCGGGAGCGTGCCTTGGCTTGGATTGTCTGGAGGTGGGGAGTCCAGGAGAGGCGACGGTCGAGGGTGACGCCAAGGTACTTAAGGGTGGGAGTGAGGGCGATAGGACGGCCATAGATGGTGATGTAGAAATCAAGGAGGCGGAAGGAAGGGGTGGTTTTGCCTACAATGATCGCCTGGGTTTTGGAGGGATTGACCTTGAGCAACCACTGGTTGCACCAAGCGGTGAACTGGTCAAGATGGGATTGGAGAAGGTGTTGGGAGCGCTGCAGGGTGGAGGCAAGGGCAAGGAAGGCGGTGTCATCGGCAAACTGGAGAAGGTGGACGGGGGCTGGCGGTGGCGGCATGTCCGCCGTGTACAAAAGGTACAGAAGGGGGGAGAGGATGGGGCCTTGGGGCACACCGGCAGAGGGGAAAAAGGTGTAGGAATCTGTGTTATGGATGGTGACATAGGAAGGACGGCGGGAGAGAAAGGAGCCGATCAGACGGACGTAGTTAATGGGAAGGGCGAAGGTTTGGAGCTTGAAGAGGAGACCGGAATGCCATATGCGGTCATAGGCACGTTCGAGGTCCAGGGAGAGGAAGATTGCGGAGCGACGGGAATTAAGCTGTTCGGAAAGGAGATGAGTGAGGTGAAGGAGAAGGTCGTCGGAAGAGAAGGACGGCCGAAAGCCACACTGTGTAACGGGAAGGAGGCGGTGCTGGCGGAGACGCTGGTGGATGCGGCGGGTGAGGATAGATTCCAGGACCTTGCTGAAGACCGAGGTAAGGCTGATGGGGCGGTAGGAGGAGACGGCGGACGGCGGTTTGCCGGGTTTAAGGAACATGAGGATACGGGAGGTTTTCCACAGGTTGGGGTAGTAACCGGTGGACAGGACTACATTGTAGAGCCTGGCCAGGGTGGAGAGGAAAGAGACAGGAGAGTCACGAAGGTGACGGTAGGTGACACGATCGTGACCAGGAGCGGTGTTGCGTTTTGTGCGGAGTGTAGCAATGAGATCCTGTGTAGTGATAGGGGCATTGAGTTCCGTGTGTGCAATATTGTCCAAGTACTGGAAACCAGGAGCGAGGGGAGGGACAGAGGTGTCAGTTCGATCGCGGATATCCGGGAAGAGGGAGTAATCGAACTGGGGATCATCTGGGATGGAAAATACATCGGAGAGGGAGGAGGCAAAGTGATTGGCCTTACTAAGGGAGTCAGGGAAAGGATGATCATCATGGAGAAGAGGATAATAGGGGGAGGGTGTAGTTCTGGTAAGGCGACGGAAGGCCGACCAGAACTTGGACGAATTGATTGGTAGGGTAGCATTTAAACGGGTGCATGTCTGCCGCCAGTCCCGGCGTTTCTTAGCCGCGAGCAAATTACGAATGTGCTATACGCTCCCTCCAAAGCCCCATAAATACATTTTGTTTGTAACACGTACTGGAACATTTCAGTTACGTTACACTACTGGGAAACACTGTTCATTACCACCAATATTTACTGAAATACGGTACATAGAATGGCAAATCTACACAGTGTCCTGTTTAGGCCTATACTTTACGCCAGTTAATGTAGTGTTAGCTTTTAATTTGGTACATGATGAAGACAAAGTGAGTTACTCAACACTTCGATTATCGACGATACGTACGTATTATACTGAAACGTGAACTTGAAAACTAAGAATTTAATTCTTTGAATTAACATACCTTTTGCAAATGTTTTGGGTGTGTAGGGAAAACTGATGGTACAGCATTTTCACGCAACCTTACTGTAGCATTTTCACGCAGCCTTACTGTTGAAAGGGAAGTTCGGTCTATGTCCTCTTCTCGAAAATGCTGAGAACATACAGAGCTCCATTTAGACGCACGACAATTCTTCCTCCTCACGGCATTCTCACACAGACCTTTCCGACTTTCATTTTTAGAAAATCTAAAAATCATACAGGAGAAAAATACGCTAGTATAGTACAAGTACAGATGTAGCACACGTTCGTTCACAATGAAGTTGTAAAATCACACTTAACGAGACAACTTACACATGAAATGTTATTCCCTTCGATTTCGCATCACAATCAGAACGATTCGTACATCCGAACACCACACACGTCACCATAATAGCGCAAAATCCTTCCAAAAGCGAGCTACAAGCCTATGCACACAAGCTTACAGCAGCAATGTTTTGGTCGGATTGAGATGGCTACCCTCGGCTTCACATAACTTCACAGCTGTGACGTCACGGCGTCTCCCTCTATTCTTACCTCCATGGTTTATAAGTGACAATCGTTAAATATAAACAGGAGTATCTCAGATTGCTGACGGAAATAGGATACACGAGTAACTGTGTGGAAAACTGGGAGATTGACACCTGCCTTCTCAGGGACATTTTGTGTGGATCACAGACATTACAGAGCCACTCTATCCCTAACACGCAGTAATTGTGACAAGAAGTAAAAGCTGGCAATCAGAATTTACACTACAGAGTCCAATTAATCTGATTTAATTATAGGAAGAGTGGATAATAAAGTACTCTTTCAATTAATTTTTTAAATATCTGGCATTTTCAGTTTTCTCCGCTTTGCCTACTGCTATCCAGTACATAAGTCTCCATTCTGAACCTTGTGATATTCGCTATTTTTGACTTCATTAAAACAGCAAATACGAGTAGTTAATACTTTCAGCCAGACGGCAAATACTTGTTTATAAATAATGATTAATGTATAATCTATGAAAAGATCCTGGAGAAGAGAATAAGAAGCAGTATTGAAAGTAGACTGCATGAGGAGCGGTACGGTTTCAGACCGGGAAGATCAACAACGGACCTCATATTTGCGGTAAGGCAACTGCAGGAAAGGCACTATGAGTACGGGAAGGACTTAATCATGGCCTTTTTGGATATTGAGAAGGCGTATGACAGTATCTGTAGGGACAAGCTCTGGGATGTGCTGAACGCAAAAGGGATAGATGAAGAGATAACACGAAAAGTCAGAAAGTGGGGAGGGAAAGTACTGCATGGTTCAAGCTGGAAAATGGGCTGTGACAGGGAAGTGCACTTTCGCCTTTATTGTTTATTATTGTTATGGATGAAATCCTACAGCAAGTATCAGATGCAATTGGAGATCATAAAATGAAAGCAGTGCTTTTTGCCGATGACCTGATGTTATGGGGAAATTGCGAGAAGGAAGTGCAGGAGCAGTTAGATGCATGGGAGGCAACGGCAGCACAATATGGAATGCATTTCTCTGCAAAGAAAAGTGAAATAATCGTCACAAAAAGGAAGAAGAATAGGCCAAATGTGGATATAACTTGTGGAGGGGAAAAACTACAAGTGGTAGAGAACTTCAAGTACCTGGGAAGCGTGATTGAAAGTAAGGGGGGAAACGCAATGGAAATAAATGAAAGGTGCAGAAAAGCAGGGCAGTTCTACAAATGCATTAGGGGGCTTATTTGGAGCAAGGAGGTGCCACAGAAATACAAGGGAATTATATACCGAATCTACTTTGTCCCCATATTGGCATACGGAAGTGAGACATGGGTAATGCACAAAAGCAACAAAAGTAGAATACAGGCTAGTGAAATGAAGTTCCAGAGGAGCAGGTTGGGTGTAACAAGACGAGACAGATTGCGAAATGTGTATGTGAGGGAAAGACTAAATGAGGAACCAGTACAGGACAGGATAGAAAAATCAAGACTGCAGTGGTATGGACACATGAAGAGAATGGATGAGGGAAGAATTCCAAAGAGGATGTTTGATCTGCAACTGGAGGGGAAGAGGCCCAGAGGAAGACCAAGAGATAGATGGGTGAAGGGAGTGAAGGAATGTGTGATGAGAAGAGGAGAGAACTGGACGAAGGTGGAAGAGGGGGAATGGTGGAAAGACAGAACACGATGGAGAGGCTTGTGTTCCCGACAGACCCAGCCAGTGGCTGGAAACTGTCCAAGATGATGATGATGATGATGATTAAGATCCAAAGAAGAGCGGCGCGTTTCGTCACAGGGTTATTTGGTAACCCTGATAGCGTTACGGAGATGTTTAACAAACTCAAGTGGCAGACTCTGCAAGAGAGGCCCTCTGCATCGCGATGTAGCTTGCTCGCCAGGTTTCGAGAGGGTGCGTTTCTGGATGAGGTATTGAATATATTTGTTCCCCCTACTTATACCTCCCGAGGAGATCACGAATGTAAAATTAGAGAGATTCGAGCGTGCACGGAGGCGTTCAGACAGTCGTTTTTCCCGCGAACCATACGCGACTGGAGCAGGAAAGGGAGGTAATGACAGTGGCACGTAAAGTGCCCTCCGCCACACACCGTTGGGTGGCTTGCGGAGTATAAATGTAGATGTAGATGAATGTAATGGCTCTCTAATTTTGTTCTGTATAAAAACTATAAGAGTGGAAAACATTTTTATTTGGACCAGTGTTAAGTGGGTGGTAGCTTCTATGAGAGCAAAGGTTGACACTCAGCTGAACTAACCTAATTAAGATATAATAGGCTGTCAGGGAGGGGGATGGGAGAGGAAGGGTTATTTGTTTGATTCTGAGAGAATGTGACGAACAATTGTACATTAGTGGATCAGCCTCGTAAACAACACAAATGGGAAAACATTTTCAACTCAAACATTCCTGATTTGCTACAGTGAATGATCCTGGTAAGAGATGAAAAATACCAATTTTTAGAGGTACATGACAACTCTGAGCAAAGTTACAGGTTTGCAAATTCAGGAACAATGAAATTAACCAGTATATGTCCCACGTTAAAGGACTGCATTGTGATTCTAGTACAGGGGCAGCAATGGAAATTTTTTCATTGGAAAATAAATTAACAGAGCTTTACACGATTAGGTAACATGACTTCACTTCCAACAGCTACTCCTCTTTCCTCCCTACTCCAGGCTGTTGCTGAACAGCAATCGAGGTGTCCTGGAGTACAGTGGAATGTTTGTCAGTATCAGTGTGTTGTTGCCTGGAGACATCTGTAGAATGATATGTAAGTCTGTATATCTGCTGCTTCCAATTTTGTCTGCACGGTGTGTTTATCCACACGAAATTAAACTTGGAATATTCCACGATCTGGCTAAAGCTTTTGATTGTGTTAAGCATCATACCCTCCTACAAAAGTTAAAATATTATGGAATAGTAGGAGTAGCAGGCTCCTGGTTCTCACCCTGTCTTTTTAATAGAAAACAGTGTGTGTCTGTATCAGGCTCACCACATAACAATAGTCATTCATAATATGAAACCATCAGACAATCTAATTTTTTCCTATCTTATATCTAAAAACAAAGATGATGTAACTTACCAAACGAAAGCGTTGGTATGTTGATGGAGACACTAACAAACACAAACACACTTTAATGGTACTCGAATTACGTAACCGTTACGGTACCTCCCTCAACCTCTCGATACCAGCAATATTCTACTGTGTTTCTGTAAAGTAGTTAACATATTTCTGAGACAACATTCAGATTTGATTTCATTAATGCAGAGGTATTTTGATACATCGATATGTTTATATTGCAATGATATTATTCTTATGTGTATTCTTTCTTTTGTCACTATGGTCTTTGACGTTTTTGTAACTCCAATTTTTGAACGCATAGGCGATTATTACTTAGTTAGAGTCGGACCTTGAAAAAGTCGAGTCTTGGACGTCATGTTGGAAAGACGCATATTGTAGTTAGCTTATAAAATGTGAGGAAGATGTTTTCAAGTATGTTTTGTATTGTGAAGTGATGTTTTGTGTGTTACGTGATATTGCAACAAAAGCAATAAAAAGGAAGTGTAACTTAAATTCGGAGTGCTGATTACTTTTTTACACCATCATTGTCCTGCAAAAGTGTAATCTTCAAGAATGTTTTGTGAAACACATCTATAAAACTTTTGAATATAGCAGAATAAAACCTAGGCCTCTTTGCATCTGAGCTTGGAACCATTACCACCTAGATTTTTGACGATTGAGCCGTTTACACCAAGACCAGCGTGGGAAATACGAAAAGATGAGTGCCTATTTATTTATTATTACATGAAATGACTTTATTAACTGTGCTCTAATGACACCTGCCACATAATAACTTTGTTGTTCCCCGAAAATGCAGTATTTAGCAGCGTGAGCAACACCACAATCATTATTAAATTTTGACCTTTGTCGTGGTAGGATTGTTTCAACACACACAAAATTCGAGCTTTCGCAACCAACGGTTTCTTTATCAGGAAACAGGGAAGGAGAGGGAAAGACGAAAAGATGTGGGTTTTAAGGGAGAGGCTAAGGAGTCATTCCAACCCCGGGAGCGGGAAGACTTACCTTAGGGGGAAAAAAGGACAGGTATACACTCGCACACACACACACACATATCCATCCGCACATACACAGACACAAGCAGACATATGTAAAAGCAAAGAGTTTGGGCAAAGATGTCAGTCGAGGCGAAGTACAGAGGCAAAGATGTCGTTCAATGACAGGTGAGGTATGAGCGGCGGCAACTTGAAATTAGCGGAGGTTTTTCCTATCTTAAATGGTGGTGCCGCTACACTCTAAGACTTAATGAAATGCGTAGTTCAGCAACATTTGCAGTACGCGTGACAGCAGGAATAGGTGATTTAAAAATGAAAAAGTTAGTTTACTCGGCCTACTTACATTCACTAATGAGTTAACGAATCATCTTTTGGGGAAACTCTTCTCACAAAGAGAACATTTTCAAAATCCAGAAATGAGTCATTAGAATCATACCTGGTGTCAGTCCTAGATCATCATGCAGAGACATCTTTAAGAAACTTGGTATTGTAACTACTACTTCACTGTACATATACCCATGGATGTCCTTTGTCATTTCCAACATGTCTCTTTTACACAAAATAGTGCAAAACATGATTATAATATCAGAACCAAAAACAACCTGTATAAGGACTATAAAAGCTTCACATTAGTACAAGAAGGAGTCAAATACATGGGTTCTCCTATACTCAATAACTTATCAGAACATATCAAAAGTCTTGTAAGTGACAGACATCGGTTTCAGAGTGAACTAAAGAACTTCCTGTTGGCCAACTCATTCTACTCCATCAATGAATATCTTGACAGGGATTATAGCCCATGACTCTGTCTGCATTAGAATAGTACAATATCCATGTATCCGAGTTTTTGACTCTTTCCACATCCCAGAGACTCCTCTCCAAGGGATCCGTGGAAAACGGTAAATATAATGTAATGCAATACTCCTTTAGGAAAAATGTTAAACTGAATTTAGAGAACACTGTTTTACACTATGAGTGAATTCCTTAGTAAAAATCATTGTAAGTAACTTCTGTCTCACTATGCTTAACTATATGTAATGTTTTGATAAGGAGCAAAAATGATTGTAAATGACTTATGTCTCACAATGTTTAACTACATGTAACGAAAAACTGTATAAATATGTGAATGGTACCCAACCTGCAATATCCATACATTTTAAAATGTTTATGGATGGCTAAATAAATAAATAAATTATTTTTTTAAATACTGAAAATTGTTTGTATGGGAGTGAAATTAATGTCACATTTATATTATAGAATTTACAATGACAGGAAGCATAGTGGCATTGGGTAATATCATATTATATAGCAAATAATAAAAAATGAAGTGCTTGCTTCAAAAAGATGGATTTCTAGACAAAGTTGTTCAACTGCAATACATATAAATGTCAAGAGTGCAGAAGAATTTAAGAATTTTCAGGTGTGAGCATTTAAATATCTTTGCTTTTCCACCAAGCTCGAAGGCAGATATTACAAAAACCAACACTTGCTGATTAGATTTCCCCTGTGACAGCAACTTCTACAGAAAATGTAGGTGAAAATGACACCACCTGAACTTACACCAGATTCTTTAAACACAAGTAGGGCCTACTTGGTATTTAGATGAATAGCGTACGAAGAAATAGATCTCAGTGTGATCAAAAGGAAAAACTGAAAACTGTAACCTCAATGCTTGGGGCATATTTATGTAGCACACTCAGAAAAAGAATAATAAGATCAACTTAGAGAATGTAGAGCAACATACTAGCTGAGAGGTAACTTTCAGAATTCAGACAGTACGTGTGACGAAACACAAATTTTGGCTGAAGTTCTGCAGGGAAGACAAATCATTGTATTGCTACCAGTGCAACCCAAACTTTCTGTGTATGTGAGTCACAGAGTTTTAAGTTAAGCTGCAAAGTTTTAAGGGTGGAAAAAGAATTTAGCAATTAAATCAAGAACATTGGTTTTGGCCATAAAGAAGCTATGTAGAACTTGTTTCATGCCGCTCCATTCTCCTAACACGTTTCTTACGTCCAAATCCCAATTATTAAGTTCAGATTATATATATATATATATATATATATATATATATATATATATATATATATATATATATACACACACACTTACCGAACGAAAGCGCTGGCAGGTCGATAGACACACAAACAAACACAAACACACACACAAAATTCAAGCTTTCGCAACAAACTGTTGCCTCATCAGGAAAGAGGGAAGAAGAGGGAAGACGAAAGGATGTGGGTTTTGAGGGAGAGGGTAAGGAGTCATTCCAATCCCGGGAGCGGAAAGACTTACCTTAGGGGGAAAAAAGGACGGGTATACACTCGCACACACACACATATCCATCCACACATATACAGACACAAGCAGACATATTTAAAGACAAAGAGTTTAGGCAGAGATGTCAGTCGAGGCAGAAGTGAAGAGGCAAAGATGATGTTGAATGACAGGTGAGGTATGAGTGGCGACAACTTGAAATTAGCAGAGATTGAGGCCTGGTGGGTAACGGGAAGAGAGGATATATTGAAGAGCAAGTTCCCATCTCCGGAGTTCGGATAGGTTGGTGTTAGTGGGAAGTATCCAGATAACCCGGACGGTGTAACACTGTGCCAAGATGTGCTGGCCGTGCACCGAGGCATGTTTAGCCGCAGGGTGATCCTCATTACCAACAAACACTGTCTGCCTGTGTCCATTCATGCGAATGGACAGTTTGTTGCTGGTCATTCCCACATAGAATGCATCACAGTGTAGGCAGGTCAGTTGGTAAATCACATGGGTGCTGTCACATGTGGCTCTGCCTTTGATCGTGTACACCTTCCGGGTTACAGGACTGGAGTAGGTGGTGGTGGGAGGGTGCATGCAAAAAATAGTGGTCACAGGGACACAAAAAGCACGGAGCCGTTCACACGCGACGATAACAACACTGAGAACACGTTGACACGGCGCATAGAACACTGATGAATCCGACGGCACAAGTGAACTTAGAAGCGGGACGGCGGACACTAAAAACACAAAACGATGTCACACACACGAGACACAGATGGCGATGATCTCTGGCGCGTGAAAGTCCACGTAGCGATTGCGAGTCCGGGGACCTGCCAGGAGGGGAACAGGGGTGAGGTGGGGGAGAGGGGAGAACAAGGATGCCAATGGCTGATGATACGGGGGCAGGAGGAGAGGGACAGGAGAGGGGAAGCCCGGGGAGGAGCGGGGAGAAATGGAGGAGGGAGGGAAAAGGGAGAGAAGGGAGGGAGGGTGCCGAGAGGAGCAAGCACAGTAGGAGGGCGGGAGGATCAAAGTTGGTAGGAGGGGTAGATGGAGGGGAGGAGGGCATCATCAGGGAGGGGGAGCCGGCGGAAGCCACCTCGGGAGAGGGTAAGGAGGGTGGAGAGATGGAGACCGGGTGGGACGTGGGAATACAGGCGCAGCAGCGGCGGGGGTGGGAGAGGATCGGGGAGACGAGCGGGTGAGGAGGATCGAGTTTACGGGAGGTGTACAGGATCTGTATCCTTTCAAGGAAAAGGAATAGGTGGGGGAAGGGGATGAGATCATACAGGATCTGCGTGGTGGAGGGGAGACGGATGCGATAGGCAAGGCGGAGAGCATGGCGTTCAAGGATTTGGAGGGATTTATCAAAGTTGGGGGGGGGGCGGAGATCCAGGCCGGATGGGCGTAACAAAGGATAGGGCGGATGAGGGATTTATAGGTGTGGAGGATTGTGGAGGGGTCCAGACCCCACGTACGGCCGGAAAGGAGCTTGAGGAGACGGAGTCGGGAACGTGCCTTGGCTTGGATTGTCCAGAGATGGGGAGTCCAGGCGAGGCGACGGTCGAGGGTGACGCCAAGGTACTTAAGGGTGGGAGTGAGGGTGATAGGACGGCCATAGACGGTGAGATATAAATCAAGGAGGCCAAAGGAAGGGGTGGATTTGCCCACAATGATCGCCTAGGTTTTGGAGGGATTGACCTTGAGCAACCACCGATTGCACCAAGCAGTGAACCATTCAAGATGGGATTGGAGAAGGTGTTGGGAGCGTTGCAGGGTGGGGGCAAGGGCAAGGAAGGCGGTGTCATTGGCAAACTGGAGAAGGTGGACGGGGGGGTGACGGCGGCGGCATGTCCGCCGTGTACAAAAGGTACAGAAGGGGGGAGAGGACGGAGCCCTGGGGCACACCGGCGGAGGGGAAAAAGGTGTAGGAATCTGTGTTATGGATGGTGACATAGGAAGGACGGCGGGAGAGAAAGGAACCGATCAGACGGACGTAGTTAATGGGAAGGGCGAAGGTTTGGAGCTTGAAGAGGAGACCGGAATGCCATACGCAGTCATAAGTGCGTTCGAGGTCCAGGGAGAGGAAGATCGCGGAGCGACGGGAATTAAGCTGGTTGGAAAGGAGATGAGTGAGGTGAAGGAGAAGATCGTCGGAAGAGAAGGACGGCCGAAAGGCACACTGGGTAACGGGAAGGAGGCGGTGCTGGCGGAGGTGCTGGTGGATGTGTCGGGTGAGGATAGATTCCAGGACCTTGCTGAAGACCGAGGTAAGGCTGATGGGACGGTAGGAGGAGACGGCGGACGGCGGTTTGCCGGGTTTAAGGAACATGAGGATACGGGAGGTTTTCCACAGGTCGGGGTAGTAACCGGTGGACTGGACTACATTGTAGAGCCTGGCCAGGGTGGAGAGGAAAGAGACAGGAGCTTCACGAAGGTGACGGTAGGTGACACGATCGTGACCAGGAGCGGTGTTGCGTTTCGTGCGGAGTTTAGCAATGAGATCCTGTGTAGAGATAGGGGCATTGAGTTCCGTGTGTGCAATATTGTCCAAGTACTGGAAACCAGGAGCGAGGGGAGGGACAGAGGTGTCAGTTCGATCGCGGATATCCGGGAAGAGGGAGTAATCAAAGTGGGGATCATCGGGGATGGAAAACACATCGGACAGGCAGGAGGCAAAGTGATTGGCCTTACTAAGGGTGTCAGGGAAGAGGTGATAATCATGATGAAGAGGATAGTAGGGGGAGGGCTTAGTTCCGGTAAGGCGACGGAAGGCTGACCAGAACTTGGACGAGTTGATAGGTAGGGTAGCATTTAATCCTACATGTTCCGTATGAAGCAACTTATCAATTTCAGCAGCGCATTAGACGGTTGAGTGTACTTCTTTAATAGACACGGTAAATGTACAGCGGAAGTCTACGCATTGTCAGCTTGCAGTGGGCTGAAATTGTGAACTTTGGCTGTACTCTACCTATACAGAGATTTATTCTCTGCAGCTCTCGCCTGCCATCTGTCGGTGGCAATCCATTCTACTCGAGTCCGGCTACTCTCCATTGCAGGCGGCTGCTGCTCTCTCGTGTCTCTCCTCTACACTACGTGCAGCTGGCCGAGTTAGAATCACAGTCTTCTGCCAGGCTGGATTTCCAAAGCTGAGCGTAACGAACAGACTCGCGCTGTAGGCCAAAGAAAAAATTGTCATGTCAGTACTGGAGCGAGGGAAGACTAATCCCGACCCAGTTGGTACGAAAGCTGATATTCTTGGCATTTCAGCTGAATTTTGAGTCATAATTCGATAGTTCCACTGGATGAGACGCAACGCGGGAAGAATTTTTGCGTGAAGCCCCCTGCTTTGGCTGATGGCATCGTGCTGTTTACATCTAGTCCACCTAAACCTGGAGGATAGTCGAGGTAAGGATCTAAAATAGCAAGATTGAAAGTATGCTTGAAATTCGATACAAAAATCTAAACAAGGTGCAACAAGACGAAAGACGCAATTCGCGGCTGTGATGGAGATGTGTTGCAACAAGGATATGTATTACATCTCTCCAAAATTCACACTGTGCACATAACCCACTCCAGATAGCAAATCTATTTGTATTGAGCATTTCCTAGGCTCGAATTAGTATATTCGAGCCCTTCAAAGATTATTATTACCATAAATAGTGCGCCACGCGACCAACACTTTTTTTTTTCTTTATTGTAATTTTAAGCACCTCATACAAGGCGGGCTGTCAGCAGCATAGTACGCTGCTCTTCAGCCTTTAGTGGTACAATAATATGACATATAGGTGACAGAAACAATACAATAAACACGGCGGGCAAAAATGTAGATACAAAAACAATAAACATGAAGTCGTCCACACTGGACGAAAAAAAACACTTGTTGACATGGCGCACATAACACGGACGACTGCGACGGCACATGTGAACAGTGGAGGCGTGACGACGAAAGACCACTAACCGCAGTCGAAGGCACACACACGAGACACTGATGGCGATGATCTCCGGCGCGCGAATGTTCACTGAGCGTGTGCGAGTCCGGGGACCTGCCAAGAGAGGAGGAGGAGGAAGGTGAGTGGGAGAGGGAGAGGGGAGAGCAGAGATGCCATGGGCAGAGGAGAGTGGGGGAGGGAGGAAGGGGGAGGGGAAGCCCGGGGGTAGAGGGGCGGAGGAAGGGGGACGGGGGAAAAGGGAAAGAGAAGGGAGGGAGGGTGCCTGAAGGAAAGGAAACAGGAAGTGGGGGGGAGGATCAAAGTTGATAGGGGGGGTAAATGGAAGGGAGGAGGACATTATCAGGGAGGGGGAGCTGGCGGAAGCCATCTCGGGAGAGGGTAAGGAGGGTGGAGAGATGGAGACCGGGTGGGACATGGGAATACAGGCGCGGCAGCGGGCGAGACAAGCGGGTTTATGAACAAATTGTAAATAGCCTTTCGCTCCCTGTGTTTTACCCCTGCCACGTTTAGAATTTGAAAGAGAGTATTCCAGTCAACATTGTCAAAAGCTTTCTCTAAATCTACAAATGCTAGAAACGTAGGTTTGCCTTTCCTTAATCTTTCTTCTAAGATAAGTCGTAGGATCAGTATTGCCTCACGTGTTCCAACATTTCTACTGAATCCAAACTGACCTTCCCCAAGGTCAGCTTCTACCAGTTTTTCCATTCGTCTGTAAAGAATTCGCGTTATTTTTTCGCAGCTGTGACTTATTAAACTGATAGTTCGGTAATTTTCACATCTGTCAACACCTGCTTTCTTTGGGATTGGAATTATTATATGCTTCTTGAAGTCTGGGGTTTTTTTGCCTGTCTCATACATCTTGCTCACCAGATGGTAGAGTTTTGTCAGGACTGGCTCTCCCAAGGCTGTCAGTAGTTCTAATGGAATGTTGTCTACTCCTGGGGCCTTGTTTCGACTCGTGTCTTTCAGTGCTCTGTCAAACTCTTCAAGCAGTATCGTATCTCCCATTTCATCTTCATCTACATCCTCTTCCATTTCCATAATATTGCCCTCAAGTACATCGCCCTTGTATAGACCCTCTATATACTCCTTCCACCTTTCTGCTTTCCCTTCTTTACTTAGAACTGAGTTTCCATCTGAGCTCTTGATATTCATGCAAGTGGCTCTCTTTCTTCCAAAGGTCTGTTTAATTTTCCTGTAGGCAGTATCTATCTTACCCCTAGTGAGATAAGCCTCTACATCCTTACATTTGTCCTCTAGCCATCCCTGCTTAGCCATTTTGCACTTTCTGTCGATCTCATTTTTGAGTTGTTTGTATTCCTTTTTGCCTGCTTCATTTAGTGCGTTCTTATATTTTCTCCTTTCGTCAATTAAATTCAATATTTCTTCACTTACCCAAAGATTTCTACTAGCCCTTGTCTTTTTACCTACTTGATCCACTGCTGCCTTCACTATTTCATCCCTCAAAGGTACCCATTCTTCTTCTACTGTATTTCTTTTCCCCATTCCTGTCAATAGTTTCCTTATGCTCTCCCTGAAACTCTGTACAACCTCTGGTTCTTTCAGTTTATGCAGGTCCCATGTCCTCAAATTTCCACCTTTTTGAAGTTTCTTCAGTTTTAATCTATTGTTCATAACCAATAGATTGTGGTCAGAGTCCAGAGTAGCTTACCCACACTCTTTTTTTTTATTCATTATTAAACCTACTCCTGCATAACCCCTATTTGATTTTGTATTTATAACCCTGTATTCACCTGACCAAAAGTCTTGTTCCTCCTGCCACTGAACTTCACTATTTCCCACTGTCTAACTTTAACCTATCCATTTCCCTTTTTAAATTTTCTACCTACCTGCCCGATTAATGGATCTGACATTCCATGCTCTGATCTGTAGAACGCCAGTTTTCTTTCTCCTGATAACGACGTCCTACTGAGTAGTCCCCGCCCGGAGACCTGAATCCGGAATATTTTACCGAAGAGGATGCCATCATCGTTTGATCATACAGTAAAGCTCCATGCCCTCGGGAAAAATTACGGCTGTTGTTTCCCCTTGCTTTCACAGTACCAGCACAGCAAGGCCGTTTTGGTTAGTGTTACAAGGCCAGATCAGTCAATCATCCAGACTGTTACCCCTGTAACTACTGAAATGGAACCACACGTTTGTCTGGCCTCTCCACAGATACCCCTCCATTGTGGTTGCACCTACGGTAGGGCTATCTGTATCGTTGAGGCAAACCAGACGACGGACATAGGATACTTTTTATCCCGTTCGACTGCTATACTCCTGACGATCAAGTACCACTGTCGTGGAACCCTCGTCCGCCGGAAGAATGACGATGGAACGGTCAGCCTTCAGATCATGGATAGCTTGGGCTTCAGCAGTGGTGATGTTGGGAGTAGGATTAAGGTTTTTTATGAAGGATTGAGAGGCAAGGCTGGAAGTCACAAATTCCTGGAAGGATTGGAGGGGGCGATTTTGAGGAAGAGGGGGTGGGTCCCGCTGTGACGGAGGGCGGAACTGTTCCAGGCAGGGTTCAATTTGGATGGTGTCTTGGGGAGTTGGATCATTAGGAGTAGGACTAGGATCATTTTTCTTCGTGGCAAAGTGATATTTCCAGCAGAGAGTACGGGTGTAGGACAGTAAATCTTTGACGAGGGCTGTTTGGTTGAATCTGGGAGTGGGGCTGAAGGTGAGGCCTTTGGATAGGACAGAGGTTTCGGATTGGGAGAGAGGTTTGGATGAAAGGTTAACTACTGAATTAGGGTGTTGTGGTTCCAGATTGTGTTGATCGGAATTTTGAGGTTTTGGAGGGAGTGGAGCTGCAAGTGGGAGATTGAGTAGATGGTAGAGACTGGGTTTGTGTGCAATGAGAAGAGGTTGAGTTTTGCTGGAAATGTTGTGAAGGGTGAGTGAGTTGCCTTTCCGGAGGTGGGAAACCTGGAGTTTGGATAGTTTTTTAAGGTGGAGGGTGGCATGCTGTTCTAATTTGCGTTTGGCCAGTAGGAGGATGCTCTGAACAGCCGGTGTGGATGTGGGAGAGGAAAGGTTGAGGACTTTTATTAAGGATAGGAGTTGACGCGTGTGTTCATTGGTTGAGTTGATGTGTAGGTGAAGGATTAGGTGGGTGAGGGCAATGGATTGTTCAGTTTGGGAATGGTGTAGGGACTGATGGAAAGAAGGAATGCAGCCAGAGATGGGAACTTCAAGAGTGAGGCCTTTGGGGGTAATGCCAAATGTCAGACAAGCCTGAGAAAATAAAATATGGGAGTGTAATCTGGCTAGGGCGAAGGCATGTTTTCAGAGGGAATGTAAATAAAACTTAATGGGGTCGTTGTGGGGGTGTTGTGAGGGTGACATGGTATTAGAAGGTGGAAAGTGTAACATGAGGCTGAAATGAAAATGAAAATAAAAATATATGGGGAGAGATAAAGGTGAAGTAGAAAGCAACTGGAGATCTGGTGTGAAAAGAGGCGAAAAATTGTTGGTTAGAGTTGGGCTATGTTGATCCTGTGGTGAACTTGTGAAGGTAGACAACGATGTGTATAAAGGTTAGATGGTTGTGTTGCCGCCAAAACACGTTAAAGGGTGGAGAAATTCGGGAAAATCTCGAAAAAACTACGTGTAAATGTATTAAAAGGAGTGGTTTTGTGATGGCAGATTATGAAAATGAGGCTAACAATTGTCTGACGAAGAAATAATGACGTTAAAATCTGTGGGAAGCGGCTAAAAATGTTCAGTGATGTGAGAAAAACGGAAAAGGAAATAAAGCAAAAGTTATTAGAACTAGCCGAAATGGTGTTTAATAGGTGAACTAGAAACGGTGGATTTTATAGCAGCGGTAGTGTTGAAAGCGGAAATTTTTTTTTTATTATGGTTTGGAAGTGGGTTACGTATTATTGGTTCCGTCCTCCGTCACAGCGGGACCCACCTCCTCTTCCTCAAAATTACGCTCTCCAAACCTTCCAGGAATTTCTCACTTCCAGCCTTGCCTCTCAATCCTTCTTAAAAAACCTTAATCCTACTCCCAACATCACCACTGCTGAAGCCCAGGCTATCCGTGATCTGAAGGCTGACCGGTCCATCGTCATCCTTCCGAAGGACAAGGGTTCCACGACAGTGGTACTTGATCGTCGGGAGTATGTGGCTGAGGGACTGCGTCAGCTTTCAGACAACACCACATACAAAGTTTGCCAAGGTAACCCCATTCCCGATGTCCAGGCGGAGCTTCAAGGAATCCTCAGAACCTTAGGCCCCCTACAAAACCTTTCACCTGACTGCATCAACCTCCTGACCCCACCGACACCCCGCACCCCTACCTTCTACCTTCTTCCTAAAATTCACAAACCCAATCATCCCGGCCGCCCCATTGTAGCTGGTTACCAAGCCCCCACAGAAAGTATCTCTGCCTACGTAGATCAACACCTTCAACCCATTACATGCAGTCTTCCATCCTTCATCAAAGACACCAACGACTTTCTCGAACGCCTGGAATCCTTACCCAGTCTGTTACCCCCAGAAACCATCCTTGTAACCATTGATGCCACTTCCTTATACACAAATATTCCGCATGTCCAGGGCCTCGCTGTGATGGAGCACTTCCTTTCATGCCAATCACCTGCCACCCTACCTAAAACCTCTTTCCTCATTACCTTAGCCAGCTTCATCCTGACCCAAAACTTCTTCACTTTTGAAGGCCACACATACCAACAATTAAAGGGAACAGCCACGGGTACCAGGATGGCCCCCTCGTATGCCTACCTATTCATGGGTCACTTAGAGGAAGCCTTCTTGGTTACCCAGGCCTGCAAACCCAAAGTTTGGTACAGATTTATTGATGACATCTTCATGATCTGGACTCACAGTGAAGAAGAACTACAAAATTTCCTCTCCAACCTCAACTCCTTTGGTTCCATCAGATTCACCTGGTCCTACTCCAAATCCCATAACGTTGACCTCCATCTGTCCAATGGGCAGCTTCACATTTCCGTCCACATCAAACCCACCAACAAGCAACAGTACCTCCATTATGACAGCTGCCACCCATTCCACATCAAACGGTCCCTTCCCTACAGCGTAGGTCTTCGTGGCAAACGAATCTGCTCCAGTCCGGAATCCCTGAACCATTACACCAACAACCTGAAAACAGCTTTCACATCCCGCAACTACCCTCCCGACCTGGTACAGAAGCAAATAACCAGAGCCACTTCCTCATCCCTTCAAACCCAGAACCTCCAGCAGAGGAACCCCAAAAGTGCCCCACTTGTGACAGGATACTTTCCGGGACTGTATCAGACTCTGAATATGGCTCTCCAGCAGGGATACGACTTCCTCAAATCCTACCCTGAAATGAGATCCATCCTTCACGAAATCCTCCCCACTCCACCAAGAGTGTCTTTCCGCCGTCCACCTTACCTTCGTAACCTCTCTGTTCATCCCTATAAAATCCCCAAACCACCTTCCCTACCCTCTGGCTCCTACCCTTGTAACTGCCCCCGGTGTAAAACCTGTCCCATGCACCCTCCCACCAGCACCTACTCCAGTCCTATAACCCGGAGGGTGTACACGATCAAAAGCAGAGCCACGTGTGAAAGCACCCACGCGATTTACCAACTGACCTGCCTTCACTGTGACACTTTCTATGTGGGAATGACCAGCAACAAGATGTCCATTCACATGAATGGACACAGGCAGACAGTGTTTGTTTGTTGGTAATGAGGATCACCCTGTGGCTAAACAAGCCTCGGTGCACGGCCAGCACATCTCGGCACAGTGTTATGCCGTCCGGGTTATCTGGATACTTCCCACTAACACCAACCTGTCAGAACTCCGGAGATGGGAACTTGTCCTTCAGTATATCCTGTCTTCCCGTTATCCGCCAGGCCTCAACCTCCGCTAATTTCAAGTTGCCGCCACCTGTACCTCACCTGTCTTTCAACATCTTTGCCTCTTTACTTCCGCCTCGACTGACATCTCTGCCCAAACTCTTTGCCTTTGCCTTTACAAATGTCTGCTTGTGTCTGTGTATGTGCGGAGTGTTACCTGTCCTTTTTCCCCCCCAAGGTGAGTCTTTCTGCTTCCGGGATTGGAATGACTCCTTACCCTCTCCCTTAAAACCCACATCCTTTCGTCTTTCCCTCTCCTTCCCTCTTTCCTGATGACGCAACTGTTTGTTGCGAAAGCTTGAATTTTGTGTGTTTGTTTGTGTGTCTATCGACCTGCGAGCGCTTTTGTTTGGTAAGTCTCATCATCTTTGTTTGTAGATATATTTTTCCCACGTGGAATGTTTCCCTCTATTATACACAAGACAAAAGTTATACATTTTAAATTGAAACATCTGATTTCTTTCACATTTGCTACACCCAGTGATGATGGTTAGAGATGACAAACCAAAAGACTGTAGAGGAAACGTACAAGTCTGCAACGTCTGGAAACATATTAACACATCTCAGGATAAATAACTATTATTATTCTAACCTGTGCACAGCAATGGTACTTCTATTAGAAAAATAAGTTTCCAGGGCTTTATACGTGGCCTCACTTTGTCCAGTTTTCCCTCCCTGCTCACACCATTACCAGTCAACAATCGAGATGGCGAGGGGTGCAGTGGAACCTGTGTTAATTCCAGTTTCTCATCCTCCGGTTTCCTTTAACAGAATAACATGTAAGAGTGCGTGTATATTTCTCTTACATTTTCATCAGTACAGTAAATAATTGTCTTTTCATTAATTTATTTTCTTAAATATATAAACGATACAGCTATCCATTAGTGTGGTTTCAATGTTAATTTGCGCATGTAGTCCCATGAAAATTCAAATCAAAATGCTAAATTTTCAAATGCAATAGACTTTGTCTTCTCGTATATCAATGCAAAAGTCATGATGTACAATTTCTGAAGCTGTAAAACATTTCACATCATGATGAGAAATAATTTATATTTTCATTGAAAATGGACTGATGAAGGTTTACTCAAAGTGGATAACAAACCACGACTGTTGGTACATTGTATTTGGTATGAAATGTTAGCTTGCTATTTCGTTTTTTCTGTGAATCATTTAGAGACCTGCAAAACATTTCATACAATATTTGGAAACACCTCTTTACATTTTAGACACAAAAGAATGAAGTAGTTTATTTAACTTACATACTCCCATAATTTTATATCTAACACTGAGACTGCCAGCGGCCACAGCAGAGCGTGATGCTGCTTGCCCGCCAGTGTGGTGGTGAAAACCCATCGATGCACATTTTGCATTCAGTGTGTTGTGAAAGAAACATTACTATTCTCTCCAGATGAATTTCAGTGAGATTTTTATTGTTTGTCAGCATGAGGTGAGGAGTGCACACCGAAGCAAAGAACAAATCGCTCATCACACAGCAGTTACCACTCCGTTTTCAGTATCTGATTAACATAATCATAATGAGGTGGAAATGTTCTGGTGGAACCGAAACATCATGTTTGGCAGTAAGCAAAAGCTAGAAAAACTCTCATTACTGATTGCACATCTTTCCTACAATGTACAAAATCCCTCACTGAAAATTATTGTAACAGACGCTCCAGTGCAGGAAGTGACAACACCATGCTGTCAAGGTACAGCTGCGCTGGAGTAACACCAGATCCCTTCAAACATTCAAGTTCACATTCTCTACACCATTGGGGAATATCCAGCATAAATAATATTGTTGCATGGAAATAGCACACACTTCCAGTTTGTTCATAATTCAAACCAGAGAAGCAACAATCAAATTCTTTCATTGTCTGTTGCAGTAGTGAAACTTTCACTTTTTAATGAGCAGTAGGTCCTCTGTCTCTGTTTTCTGTAGTGCTTTAATGATTCTAAGAAAATATGTATTTTCTTTTTACTGTATTGCTACTCAAACAATTCACTGTATAAATTTTTGTATAGTTATGTACTCAAATGTCTGTATATGCTATAAGATTATCATATTGTACTTGTAAAAACCTGACTCGTTCCACATCCATGTGAACCCAACGCAGTTGGACCAATGGAAGCCAAATCAAATGAAATCATTAACCAGACTCTGAATGAGGACATTGGCACTAATTTCTTGGACAAGCAGCAGGAAACATTGTGAAAAAAATTAGTTGAAATGCTTCACAGAGAAGGGAATAAATTTGTATTATATTATTTGTATTATATTATTATAGAAATCTGAGAAAGCCTCACCTTTTCTGTGTTTAAATTAAATGTTTCACACTAAATCGGTTACCTTAATGCTCTTCATTTATTCACAAATGTGACCCTGCATAATTATTTTAACATTTTTAAGTACATAATTCCAGGCCTTCACTGTTAAGTGGAAGTGATATGTCTGTGACATTGAAATTTACGAATGTAAAATTTAACACACTCACTGTCACAAAGCCACCAAAGAGCCAGCAGTAAGAGTTAATTACCTAATTCTGTTTTAACACAAGCTTTTAATTTATTTGATGGAAAATGAATGCAGGCTGCTTCATCAAATCTTGATTGTATTTTGTTCACATTAAGGTCTGTCCTAGAAAAATTAGTAGCTTCAAGATTTTATTTTGGAGTTAATCCCTCTCTTTCAATTTTACATATCTTATGTCCATAAAAACAACTATATATATATATATATATATATATATATATATATATATATATATATATAATAGAGGGAACACATTCCACGTGGGAAAAATATATCTAAAAACAAAGGTGATGAGACTTACCAAACAAAAGCGCTGGCAGGTCGATAGACACACTTACCTTACACACACACACATATCCATCTGCACATACACAGACACAAGCAGACATTTGTAAAGGCAAAGAGTTTGGGCAGAGATCTCTGCATATGTGTGTGTGTGTGTGTGTGTGTGTGTGTGTGTGTGTGTGTGTGTGTGTGTGTGTGTGTGTGTGTGCGAGTGTATACCTGTCCTTTTTTGTGTATACCTGTCCTTTTTTCCCCCTAAGGTAAGTCTTTCTGCTCCTGGGATCGGAATGATTCCTTACCCTCTCCCTTAAAACCCACATCCTTTCGTCTTTCCCTCTCCTTCCCTCTTTCCTGATGAAGCAACGGTTGAT
This sequence comes from Schistocerca serialis cubense, assembly GCF_023864345.2. Taxonomy (NCBI): domain Eukaryota; kingdom Metazoa; phylum Arthropoda; class Insecta; order Orthoptera; family Acrididae; genus Schistocerca; species Schistocerca serialis. The sequence continues at coordinate 192,422,458 of NC_064648.1, forward strand.
TGCGAAAGCTTGAATTTTGTGTGTGTGTTTGTGTTTGTTTGTGTGTCTATCAACCTGCCAGCGCTTTCGTTTGGTAAGTCACATCATCTTTGTTTTTGTATATATATATACTGTAGTAATTTAAAATAATACCACCTAATTCCCCCTCACACTCTGTCATCAGCACTTGGTCCGTGAAACTAATTTAATGTTTAAGTTGTGGAATATCCAATGACAGAAGACACAGAGGCAATGGCTAACATATTACAACAAACAATAAAAAATTACAATACATTTAAATGCAATGCGAATGTACAGAAGAATTTTAATACTTTTTGGTGGGAATGTTAAATTAGTATCTGGGCTGGTGTTAAATTTTGCTACAAATTTGCAAGACACATTACTAAGCACCTGCTGAATTGGCCTCAGCTGTGCTGTGTGCTTCCACAGCTTAGCACTGAATTCTTTACTCAGTATTTAGGTGAATATCCTATTAAGAAACAGACTTCAGAGTGAGAAATGTCACCCAAAGTAAAACCAAAAAGCGTACCCTCAGAGAATAATTTAAACTCTGAGAAAGTGGAACCACAGCATAGTTGAAACCTAAGTTCAGAATTCAAACAGTATGTGTGAAACAAATACCAGTTTTGACTGTAATTCCAAAAAGAAGCCGTATTACTTTGTTCTTGCTAGATCAATACAAACTGTTTTTGTATGTTATTCTGTGAGCAGTTCTGCTGAGGAGTTAAAAGGGGGGGGGGGGGTTAGGAGTAGCGTACGTTGGAGAACATACATTACACTTATGAAACACTGTAGCGCTTATTTCGTGCAAGCCCACATTGGGACAAGCAAACAACAGGTTTGAATGTCAGTTATTGCATACAGTTCCTGGTTGACAACAGACACTACAAATTATGGCAGAAGACTATTTCCCTGAGGTGCTTGGGTCAGCACATAGGGTACTAACATATCACACAGCAACAGCCATAATTCTTTGTAGTCCCTAAATTAATCTCATCTATAATGGGCAGGGACGAGATTGGAAGAATTTACAAGTTAAAATTCATCCATTTCACGTGCAAATAGTAACGAAGTAACTCACAAGAGCATAGTTGATTCGATTAAAGAAGTCACCCCCATAAGTAATAGACTCTTGACAATGCGCATACAGGGTGCAAACAAAAAATATACACTAATTAATGTACATGCAACCACGAACATTGAAAATAAGAGAGATCTGCAGAAGGTAAGCAGTTCTAGTGCAAATTCGAGAAGATTATAGCAATAGTCCCCAAAGAAGACACAAAGATGAAACTTCCTGGCAGATTAAAACTACGTGCCGGACCGAGACTCGAACTCGGGACCTTTGCCTTTCGCAGGTAAGTGCTCTACCAAATGAGCTACCCAAGCACGACTCATGTCCCCTCTTCACAGCTTTACTTCTGCCAGTACCTCGTCCCCTACCTTCCAAACTTTACAGAAGCTCTCCTGCGAGTAAAGCTGTGAGGACGGGTGTGAGTCGAACTTGGGTAGCTCAGTTGGCAGAGCACAGTTTTAATCTGCCAGGAAGTTTCATATCGGCGCACACTCTGCTGCAGAGTGAAAATCTCATTCTGAAGACACAAACATATTACTAGGCGACTTCAGTGCCCAGATTGGCAGAGAAAAGGAATACCAAAAGACTGCAGGCAATTTCCTGGCCCATAAATTCGTCAACAACAATGACATGAGACTCATTAAACATTGCCAACAGAAGAATCCGAAAATAATATCCACCTCCCTGAGGAAACATCCTCGAAAACCGAACACTCGGATTTGATTTGATTTGATTTATTTCGTGTTCCATAGGTCCAACTGTGTTGGGTTCACAAGGACGTGGAACGAGTCAGTTTTTCACAAGTACAGTATGATAATCTTATAGCATATACAGACATTTGAGTACATGATTATATGAAAATTTATACAGTGAATTCTTTGAGCAGCAATACAGTAAAAAGAAAATACATTAAAGTACTACAGAAAACAGATACAGAGCTCAAGTTAAATAACATTCTTAGTGGCATTATGTCGACTTGTATTATATAATAGTAAAATTTTACAATTTATTTAGTTAAAAATTTATCTAGACTGTAAAAAGCTTTTTCTAGCAGAAATATTTTTAGTGCTTTCTTAAACTTACTCTTGTTATGAATCGTGATAATTACTGTTTGGTTGAAATATCTCTATATTTTTACAAAGAAAACACATGAGAGAAAAAATATATTTGCATGTAGTTGTGTGTATTTAAATTTCCTAAAGCTGTCTCTACACGAGTCTCTTGGGCGCAATCCACATATAATTCTTAAAGCTCGCTTCTGTGCAATGAACACTTTCCTTGCTAATGGCTGGTTGCCCCAAAAAATAACGCAATATTCAATGAGTGAGTGAAAATAGCCATAGTATGCCACCTTTGCAGTTTTAGGTTCAACACATGTAGTGACAATCCATAGCAGAGCTGAGCCTTTTAGAGAGATCTATAATATGTGAAGACCAGTTCATTTTCTTGCCAATGTGCACTCCAAGAAATTTCGTTGTCTCCATTCTTTCTATTGGCTGATTACCACATGTCACTCTTATCTCTCTCACTTTTTTTGTTCTTATGCAGAATTGAATAAAGCTGGTCTTACTGGAATTTAATGAGAGACCATTCACCTTGAACCATTTAACCACATCTGAGAGTATGTGATTAATGAGTTCCTCAAGATTACTGTATGTTCTACTGCCCATAAAAATTGTGGTATCGTCAGTAAATAATGTAAATTTACACGGCAGACTTGTACGTGATGGTAGATCATTTATAAAAATCAGGAATAATAGTGGCAAAAGAGCTGAGCCCTGAGGCGCTCCGCATGTAATGGAACTCCACTCAGAATGTGAGGAAACGTCACATACTCCACCCGAGCTATTCGAGACAACTTTTTGTTTCCTGTCTCGGAGGTATTACTGTAGCCAATTGGCTGCAACACCACTTATTCCTACTAATTTTGCTTTTTGCAAGAGAATCTGGTGATCAACAAGGTCAAACTCTTTGGACAAATCACAGAAGACACCAAGTGCAAGTATTTTTCCATTAAGGGTTTCTAGGACTTCATTTACAAGTGCAAAGACTGCGCCATTTTGAGAGCCAAATTGGCTCTTGCTGAGAACTCCATTCTTCATGAGATGATCAGTAATTCTTACATGTATTAGCTTTTCTAGAATTTTGTAGAAGTCTGTCAGCAAAGAGATAGGTCGATAATTAGTTAGTTCAGCCTTATCGCCCTTTTGGTACAGGGGCTTCACAATGGCTTACTTAAGTCTACTGGGAACAACACCTTTCTGAAGGGAAGCATTGAAAATATAACAGAGAATGTCCCTTATCCACACAGAAGAATATTTCAATAAAATACTAGATATATTGTCAACCACTGCAGAGTTCTTACTTTTTAGAGACATGACCATTTTTTGAATTTCTTCTACAGTGACAGGATTACGGTGAATTTTTGAAATTGTGTTTCAGTATACTGCTTGACAAAGAGTTAAAGCCTCATAAACATTGGGCTTTCAACGAATCTGTTGAGTTACTGATAGGAAGTGTTTATTAATAATGTCAGCCACAGTTTTGGGTTATCTACTAGGGGTACCTTCATATCTGATTTTATTTACATCTTCTTTGCTTGTTGTATCTCTTCCTGTTTCTTTTTTTACAATGCTCGAAATTGTTTTTATTTTATTATTAGAATTATCCATTTGTTTCTCATGATATAGAGCTTTTGATTTCCAGAGATGTAGCTCTGCTGTAGAGTCTTTCAGATAATATCAGATCGACCACGTGGCCATCACACACCCTTCACTGAAGGAAATTCAGGACGTGCAAGTCCGAAGTGGAGCCGACATTCACTCTGACCACTATCTATGGCGGATCAAAGTGTAATTTATTCTGAAAAGAATCCACCACAAAAAAACTTATCTTCAAAAATTCGACACCAAAAAGATCAAAGAAAGCAACATAAAAGAAGAATTGGAAAATGAAAAGCCAGGCAGTAGATAATCAAGAGAGCCAAAGAGTCAGTACCGTTGAAGAAGAATACAAAACACCTGTGGTGGGACTCGGCATCTGAAGAAGTACTGGAAAAACGAAAGAGTGCTTTCCAGAAATATAACCCTAAGAAGTCACTGGAGACTCAACAACATTATCTTCAGACCAGAAAGGAAGTCCCGAAAATTATCAGACAAACAAAGAGGACGCACACGAAGGACCAGTTGGACTCGATAGAAAAACACTTCCGAGGTCACAATACTCGAGACTTTTACAGGACGTTTGCAGGGAGGATTTGAGGATCCACCCCTCAGAACTTATGTTTCCGAAAACCAAACGGCAAACTCGCACCGACCAACCGAGATAATTGTAGAGAATTGGCTCGATATTTCTCAGAGGTAGTCAGTTGCCAGGAGCCCACATCGAGGTGGCCCAAAGAGATTCCCGCACAAGTAAACCCCGAGTCTTTATCACCTACTAAAGAAAAAATAAGTAGACACATCTTCTGACTCAAGAATAATAGGACATCTGGAGAAGATGGTACAGTTGCAGAACTAGTGAAGAGCACAGCCCCAAATACACTTGAGGAGCTCACACAAATCATCATAGATATCTGGAAAACGGAAAAGGTACCTGAAGAATGGAAATATGCACTCATCCATCCGTTACACAAGAAAGGTGACAGAAGAGATTTCAATAACCACGTAGGTATTTCTCTCCTTGAAGTCACCTACACAAGTCTATCCATGTGCCTTCTTCAAAGACCACAAAAACAGCTTGAAAACAAACCTGGTGACTATCAAGCCAGTTCCCGACCAGGGTGTTCTTGTGTCGAACAAATTTTTCATTCGAAGATGCTATCGAAACATGGAGCAACCCGAAGCTCTCCAATCACCTGTACGTTCGTCGACTTCGAGAAGGCGTACGATTCAGCTGATCGACAGACCCTCTGTAACATCTTGGAAGAACGAGGACTTGATCAAAAGACATTAAGACTCATCAAGGAAAGACATACTGATTTTACAGAAGAGAGGACCATTAGTAAGGGCTTGTGGCCACCCCGCTCTCCCGACTTGTCACCGTGTGACTTCTACCTCTGGTGGTTTCTAAAGGCTAGAGCCTACTGCAACAGTCCCAGAACACTTGACACATTAAAAAATGACATATGTGAAGAAATTTCGAACATTCTTCAAAGACTACTGAAAAGTGTTTTCCTTAACACACTTTGACGTGCACAACTTGCTCGGATGTTGGAGGAGAACGTTTTGAACACAGACTTTAAATTCCTTTCTAAAATATGTTTATTGTACTAATAAAATTAAATCTGTTACTTATACTGTTAATTACATAGTTAATAACGAAACTATATAATAAAAATGTAAGAAAGCGATGATGTACGTTGATTTTTTCCATTCGTATTCCTTCCAGCGTAGGGGCCAGTTTTATGTGTGCCACCCTGTATCTCAGATCTATTAAGGAAAATAAGAGTGATCCAGCGTTCTTACAGTTCTTTCTGAGATATGAAAGGACATACAGAAAACTGCTGCAGGGACCAAACGAATCCAACATGATAAGACGCTACACAACTCAACCAATAAAAGGAAAGCAATTTGGAATGTAGCAAACCAAGAAATTTGTATCACAAAGCGAAATCAGAGGAACATAAAACTTCAGCTATATAGCAGCCAGACTGCAAGAGAAGCTAACAAAAATGCAACATACAGCAACAAATAATTACTTGCCATACACAGTGCCACTGGGGAGGAAGTCGGTACGATTGTACAGACATTTAAGAATAAAGTTTCCGCAGATGTTGATCACCTTCCAATGTGTCTACTAAGGAACTGCATTGTTGTTGTTGTGGTCTTCAGTCCTGAGACTGGTTTGATGCAGCTCTCCATGCTACTCTATCCTGTGCAAGCTTCTTCATCTCCCAGTACCTACTGCAACCTACAACCTTCTGAATCTGCTTAGTGTATTCATCTCTTGGTCTCCCCCTAGAAGCACAAAAACACCCTTAACAGACACCATAAATGAGTTCTCATCAGGTTGTCTCGCCGATTGCCTGACGTAAGCAAAAGTCCTTCCCATGCATAAAAAACGTGATACAGAAAACACAGGTGACAACAGACCAGTTTTATTGCTGTCTTACTTTTCAAAAAAATGATAGAAATTATTATGAAAAACAGACTTACGGGTTATTCTAATAAATGGTAACTTGGGTGCAAAGAACAATTTGGCTTGAGGTCTGGAGAGTGAACAGTAGAAGCTAAAGCAAAATTTACAAAAGTAGTTTTAGCAGCTCAAGGTAAAGGAGAACAAGTAACAGATATTTTCCTAGACCTCAGTGAAGCATTTGACACGATTGATCATGAAATACTTCAAGGTAAAATTGAAACACTAGTGATTAATGAATGATTTGGTCTTACCTAGCAGACAGAGTACAGAGATATCCCAGATTTCAAGTGGCCCTAATTATATGGTGAAACATCCTTCAGATCACCAATATGTCAACAACAGAGTGTGTCAGGCCAAACACTGTTTCTCATTTCCATTATGACTTCCCACTGTTGGTCACACTAGGATAAACTGTGTTACTTGCTGCTGATAGCATTATAGTAATTACAGATAGGACACCAGAAATACTAGAAGTAAAAAACGAAAAGGACTTGAGTCGTTGGGTAACTGGTCAGATAACAATAAACTTCTACACAAATACGAAAGATAATATAACAAAACTTAAAGAATGTGGTGAAACCATAGACTGTGTAGCTGGCACATAATTCTTAGGTATCCATGTCGAACAACTATTAAAATGGTGTTAACATATCCGCATACTTGGACCAAGAATTAGCACAGCATGCAATGCCTTATGAATATTAACCACAGTGTGTAATGGCTCACGCCTAATAGTTTAGTGTTAAAAAGCTCGTTTATTCGTTTTCCGTGAAGCAGCCGTGTTGCCAGCACAGTGAGTTGAGATGCTCTCAGCTCTGCGGCGCTGCGTTTGCGGTGTGTTTACCAGGGCAGCATGCTGGCGTGCCATCTATCGGCGACGATCAGCAACAGTGCACTCGGGAGCATCACTCGTATTTCTTCACCTCATTTCCAATTTAGAACTTTGACAGGAAACTCTTAGAGGTAATAAACAATTGCTTGGTGTGTCTTAATGTTTAGTTATAGCTTTTTTACTAATAAAAATGCTGTACGTGCCCCTGTCTGTACAAGGTTTGCGGCGAGAATTTCTTACACCCAGGCATAAGTTTGGTAGTGTATTCTACATATTCGGTCAACTCCACTAACGTTTGTATCTCCGGCGGTACACCGCAAGGTTACCGCCCTTCGATAGTGCCTTTTTCGCGCTAATCGAAGTGTTAGGGGTTCTAGGTGCCAGGTGCCAGCCAGCCAGCCAGCCAGCCAGCCAGCCAGCCAGCCAGCAGTTCCCGGTCCCGGCCTGCAGCAGTGGTCCCGCAGCCAGCCAGCCAGCCAGCCGGCCAGCCGGCCAGCCAGCCAGCCAGCCCTCCGGTGGCAGCAGCAGTCCAGCCAGCAGCAGTCCAGCCAGCAGCAGCAGCAGCCGCAGCCGCCGCCGCCCCGGCCCCGGCCCCGTCCGCGGCAGCAGCGTCCCTGCCTCTCGCCGTCGCCGTCGCCGTCGCCGTCGCCGTCGTCGCCGTCCGTCGTCCCCCAGTGTGTGTCCTGTCCTTTTAGTGCTGTGTTTTTCTTTCTTCTTCTTGTCGTCATGTCCGCCCCCACCACCACCGTCACTACTACCACCACCGCCATCGTGTATACGTCCCCTTCCGCCGCCTCCACCACTATCACTTGGTGTGCCCAATCCCACCCCCCTCCTTCCATCCCTCCCCTCCTCTCTATCCCTTCGCCCTCGCTCTTTGTCTCCCCATCTCCCGCCTCTTCCTCTCGTTCTGATCCTTTCCCCCCACTCCCCCAGCCTGTCACTGCAGCTCCGGCTAGGGTGGTGGCCCGTCGGGCCACTGCCCACGCCCAGCTCTCCCCATCGCCATCGCCATCGCCATCGCCATCGCCATCGCCATCGCCATCACCGCCGCCACCGTCATCATCGTCACCATCACCATCACTGCCACATTCGCCTGCACCGTCACAGTCACTGTCTCCGGCGCCGACTGCTGCGTCCGTGCCGGGACCTGTCCCTTCCCACCACCTCCCCATCGTTCCCGTCCCTCCTGTCACCACCCGCCCATCTGCCGCTGTCAAACGCCCTAGTGGCGCCTCCACTTCCTCTGCTCCTAAAAAGGCTCCACCCCGCCCGCCATCCCCACCCCAAAATGCCATGGACGTCTCCCCACCAGGCCCCGCTCCCTCCTCCTCCTCCTCCTCCTCCTCCCCACCCGGTCTCTACAAATATCTCCTGTCCCGTCCCGATCCTTCCTTCCTCGAGGCCCGGAATCTCTCCCTCCTCCTCCGCCAACATTTCCCTGGCGTCCCCATCTCTCTCCTTACTCCCAGACGGGATTCTGTTCTTATCTCCTCCCCCAGCCCAACCCTCCATACTGACATCCTCTCCCGCCTCCCCATCACCCGTTTTGGTCCTCACGCCTCCCTCACCCCTGCTCCCTCCCCATCTCCTACCCGCCAACCCCAACCCCCGCGTCGCCCGCCGACCCTCACCGCCGTGATCACTCGGCTTAGCCCGTCGATCACGGAGGAGGAGGTGCTGGCGGAGCTGAAGGCCCATCCCACCCTGGAGGTGCGGGCGGTCCGCCGCATTTTCAACGCGACCGGCCCCACCCGCCTTATGCGGGTTTTCTCTGAGGACGCCCCCTCCATTGACCGTCTCCTGAAGGAGGGTGCCCTCCTCTTCAATCAGCGGTACAAGGTCGACCCCTCCCGTTCCCCCCCTCAATCCCTGCGCTGCCAGAGATGTCTGCGCTACAATGCACATCCAACAGCAGAGTGCCGCGAGGCCCCCACCTGCCCACATTGTCGGCAAGCGCACTTCCTCCGGCAGTGCCCCAACCTCCAATCCCCTCCCTCCTGTAATACCTGCAGCCTCCCCCACCCCACCTACTCCCAAAAGTGTAAAGCCCGACCCCCTCCCACCACTCCTGAACTCACCGTACCTGTCCGTCCCCTGGACGCCCCCACCCCTCCTGGCAATTCCCTTCGTCCCCCCCCCCACTGCTGAGGACATCATCAGGTTCCTCACCATTGTCCTTCAAAACGTCCATCCCTTTCAGCGCCCCCACACCTTACAACAGATCTCCCTCGCCGCCCGTTCCATATTCCACCTTAAAATGTACGCCACCTTTTCCAATAACCAGGCCCATTTCACCTTCTCCCGCCTTGACACCCTCGTCTAAGTCCTTATCATGGCGCGACAGCATCGTATCCTTTTCAACAATATCCGCTCCCTTCCCGCCAACAAGAACCTCTTCCTGCACACCCTTGCTACCCACCGTGTGGATGCCTTCCTCCTCAATGAAACCTTCCTCCAACCCCACCACTCCATCCACACCTCCCCCTATCTCCTCCACCGCTCCGATAATCCCCTCCCAGTTGCGCGTGGCGGAGTTGCCATTGGCCACCACCGCCAGATCCCCGTTCGGCTCCAGCCTCTCCTTCCCGACCCCACCGAACACCTGATCCTTAGTCTCTTCTTCCCCGGCCTTACCATTACCTGTGCCACCATCTATGTCCGCCCCAACGCCCCTCTTCCTTTCGACTTCCTCTCCCACATCGACCGTACCTTCTCCTCCTATGTGATCGCCGCCGACCTCAACATCCATAGTCGCTCCGCTGCCCAGTTACGGCGGTGGCATCGGTTCCTCTCCTCCCTTCAAGGCGACCTCATCCCCATCCCCCGGCATACTCGTCCCGAATCCAACTCCACTCCTGATGTTATCCTCTCCTCCCCCAACCTCCTTGGTCGCATTACGGTGGATGTCCTGGAGCCTATTGGTAGCGACCATCTCCCTGTCCTCCTCACCGTTTCAGACGGCCGTCGCCCCGCCCCGACCCTCGTCATGACCCTCCCCCTAAGTACATCCATGACTATTCCCGTGCCAACTGGAATGCCTACCGGGATACCCTCTCCACTCAGGTCGATAGCCACCCTCTCGCCTACCGTCGTCCTGATGATGTCACCCATGCCGCCTCCTTTCTCCAGCAGACCTTGTCTGAGGCCGTGGAGGCCCACGTCCCTACTGTTGCCATCCACCCCCACCGTCCTACCTTACCACCACAGGCCGTCCTCCTCCTCCGTGAATCCCGTCGTCTCTACCGTGCCTTCCTCCGCACGCGTGACCCGGACACCCTACGACGCCACCGGCAACTACAGCGACACATTCGAAATTTGCTCGCGGCCAAGAAACGCCGGGACTGGCGACAGACATGCACCCGTTTAACTGCTACCCTCCCTATAAACTCGTCCAAGTTCTGGACCGCCTTCCGTCGCCTTACCGGAACTAAACCCTCCCCCTACTATCCTCTTCTCCACGATGATCACCCCTTTCCTGACGCCCTTAGTAAGGCCAATCACTTTGCCTCCTACCTGTCCGATGTGTTTTCCATCCCTGATGATCCCCAGTTCGATTACTCCCTCTTCCCAGATATCCGCGATCGAACTGATACCTCTGTCCCTCCCCTCGCTCCTGGTTTCCAGTACTTGGACAACATTCCACACACGGACCTTAATGCCCCCATCACCACACAGGATCTCATCACTACACTCCGCACCAAACGCAACACCGCTCCTGGTCACGATCGTGTCACCTACCGTCACCTTCGTGAAGCTCCTGTCTCTTTTCTCTCCACCCTGGCCAGGCTCTACAATGTAGTCCTGTCCACCGGTTACTACCCCGACCTGTGGAAAACCTCCCGTATCCTCATGTTCCTAAAACCTGGCAAACCGCCGTCCGCCGTCTCCTCCTACCGTCCCATCAGCCTTACCTCGGTCTTCAGCAAGGTCCTGGAATCTATCCTCACCCGCCGCATCCACCAGCATCTCCGCCAGCACCGCCTCCTCCCCGTTACCCAGTGTGGCTTTCGGCCGTCCTTCTCTTCCGACGATCTTCTCCTTCACCTCACTCATCTCCTTTCCGAACAGCTCAATTCCCGTCGCTCCGCAATCTTCCTCTCTCTTGACCTCGAACGCGCATATGACCGCGTCTGACATTCCGGTCTCCTCTTCAAGCTCCAAACCTTCGCCCTTCCCATTAACTACGTTCGTCTGATCGGTTCCTTTCTCTCCCGCCGTCCTTCCTATGTCACCATCCATAACACCGATTCCTACACCTTTTTCCCCTCCGCCGGTGTGCCACAAGGCTCCGTCCTCTCCCCCCTTCTGTACTTGTTGTACACGGCGGACATGCCGCCGCCGTCACCCCCCGTCCACCTTCTCCAGTTTGCCGATGACACCGCCTTCCTTGCCCTTGCCCCCACCCTGCGACGCTCCCAACACCTTCTCCAATCCCATCTTGACCGGTTCACCGCTTGGTGCAACCAGTGGTTGCTCAAGGTCAATCCTTCCAAAACCCAGGCGATCATTGTAGGCAAAACCACTCCCTCCTTCCGCCTCCTTGATTTCTATCTCACCGTTTATGGCCGTCCCATCGCTCTCACCCCCACCCTTAAGTACCTTGGCGTCACCCTCGACCGTCGCCTCTCCTGGACTCACCATCTCCAGACAATCCAAGCCAAGGCACGTTCCCGACTCCGTCTCCTCAAGCTCCTTTCCGGCAGAACGTGGGGTCTGGACCCCTCCACCATCCTCCACACCTATAAGTCCCTCATCCGCCCTATCCTCTGTTACGCCCATCCCGCCTGGATCTCCGCCCCCCCTTCCTTTTATAAATCCCTCCAAATCCTTGAACGCCATGCTCTCCGCCTTGCCTATCGCATCCGTCTCCCTTCCCCCACGCGGATCCTGTATGACCTTATCCCCTTCCCCCACCTCCTCCTCTTCCTCGAAAGGATGTGCATCCTATACACCTCCCGTAAACTCGATCCTCCTCACCCGCTCGTCTCCCCGATCCTCTCCCACCCCCGCCCGCTGCCACGCCTGTACTCCCACGTCCCACCCGGTCTCCATCTCTCCACCCTCCTTACCCTCTCCCAAGGTGGCTTCCGCCAGCTCCCCCTCCCTGATGATGCCCTCCTCCCCTCCATCTACCCCTCCTACCAACTTTGATCCTCCCACCCTCCTCCTGTGCTTGCTCCTCGGGGCACCCTCCGTCCCTTCTCTCCCTTTTCCCTCCCTCCTCCTTTTCTCGTCCCTCGTCCCCCGGGCCCCCCCCTCCCCTGTCCCTATCCTCCTGTCCCCGTCTCCTAAGCCATGGCATCCTCTTTTCCTCCCCTCTCCCCCTCCTCATCCCTGTTGCCCTCTTGGCAGGTCCCCGGACTCGCACACGCTCAGTGGACATTCGCGCGCCGGAGATCACCGCCATCAGTGTATCGTGAGTGCCGTCATGTTTAGTGTTCAGTGTTTACCGTCACACTCCATCGTTCACCAGTGCCATCGTCTCCTTCAGTGTTTGTGCGTCGTCTCAACGGTTTGCAGTGTGGCTTATCGTCGAGTGTGAACGGCTCCGTGTTTGTTTCTCTGTGTCTCCTGTTTTATTGCCCACCGTTTTGTAACTTTTATGTTTTTCTCCTGTTTTTGCTGATTGTACCTTCTATGGCTGAAGAGCAGCGTAGTATGCTGCTGACAGCCTGCCTGCTGTCCAGGCTTTAAAATAACAATAAAGTAAAAAAAAAAAAAAAATACTAACGTTTGTCACGGAACTCAATGCCCCTATCACTACACAGGATCTCATTGATACACTCCGCACAAAACGCAACACCGCTCCTGGTCACGATCGTGCCACCTACCGTCACCTTCGTGAAGCTCCTGTCTCTTTCCTCTCCACCCTGGCCAGGCTCTACAATGTAGTCCTGTCCACCGGTTACTACCCCGACCTGTGGAAAACCTCCCGTATCCTCATGTTCCTTAAACCTGGCAAACCGCCGTCCGCCGTCTCCTCCTACCGTCCCATCAGCCTTACCTCAGTCTTCAGCAAGGTCCTGGAATCTATCCTCACCCGCCGCATCCACCAGCATCTCCGCCAGCACCGCCTCCTTCCCGTCACCCAGTGTGGCTTTCGGCCATCCTTCTCTTCCGACGATCTTCTCCTTCACCTCACTCATCTCCTTTCCGAACAGCTTAATTCCCGTCGCTCCGCCATCTTCCTCTCCCTTGACCTCGAACGCGCTTATGACCGCGTCTGGCATTCCGGTCTCCTCTTCAAGCTCCAAACCTTTGCCCTTCCCATTAACTACGTCCGTCTGATCGGTTCCTTTCTCTCCCGCCGTCCTTCCTATGTCACCATCCATAACACCGATTCCTACACCTTTTTCCCCTCCGCCGGTGTGCCCCAAGGCTCCGTCCTCTCCCCCCTTCTGTACTTGTTGTACACGGCGGATATGCCGCCGCCGTCGCCCCCCGTCCACCTCCTCCAGTTTGCCGATGACACCGCCTTCCTCGCCCTTGCCCCCACCCTGCAACGCTCCCAACGCCTTCTCCAATCCCATCTTGACCGGTTCACCGCTTGGTGCAACCAGTGGTTGCTCAAGGTCAATCCCTCCAAAACCCAGGCGATCATTGTAGGCAAAACCACCCCTTCCTTCCGCCTCCTTGATTTCTATCTCACCATCTATGGCCGTCCTATCGCCCTCACTCCCACCCTTAAGTACCTTGGCGTCACCCTCGACCGTCGCCTCTCCTGGACTCCCCATCTCCAGACAATCCAAGCCAAGGCACGTTCCCGACTCCGTCTCCTCAAGCTCCTTTCCGGCCGCACGTGGGGTCTGGACCCCTCCACAATCCTCCACACCTATAAATCCCTCATCCGCCCTATCCTTTGTTACGCCCATCCAGCGTGGATCTCCGCCCCCCCTACCTTCTATAAATCCCTCCAAATCCTTGAACGCCATGCTCTCCGCCTTGCCTATCGCATCCGTCTCCCCTCCCCCACGCGGATCCTGTATGATCTCATCCCCTTCCCCCACCTCCTCCTTTTCCTTGAAAGGATACGTATCCTGTACACCTCACGTAAACTTGATCCTCCTCACCCGCTCGTTTCCCCACTCCTCTCCCACCCCCGCCCGCTGCCGCGCCTGTATTCGCACGTCCCACCCGGTCTCCATCTCTCCACCCTCCATGCCCTCTCCCAAGGTGGCTTCCGCCGGCTCCCTCTCCCTGATGATGTCCTCGTCCCCTCCATCTACCCCTCCTATCAACTTTGACCCTGCCCGACCCCCCACTTCCCGTGTCCTTTCCTTTCGGCACCCTCCCTCCCTTCTCTTCTCTTCCCTTCTTTTTCCATCTCCCTGTCCCCTCCCTTCCCCCTCTTCCCCCGGGCTTCCTCTCCCCCTTCCTCCCTCCCCCTATCTCCCCTGCCCGTGGCATCTCTGCTCTCCCCTCTCGCTCTCCCACTCCCCTTCCTCCTCCTCCTCTCTTGGCAGGTCCCCGGACTCGCACACGTATAGTGAACATTCGCGCGCCGGAGATCGTCGCCTTTTGTGCTTCGTGTGTGTGACGTCATATAGTGTTTTTGGTGTCCGCCGTCCCACTCCTACGTTCACTTGTGCCGTCGGACTCACCAGTGTTTTGTGCGCCGTGCCAACGCGTTTTCAGTGTTGTTATCATCACATGTGAACGACTCCGTGTTTTTTATGTCTCTGTGACCTCTCTCTTTTGCCCGTCACTTTGTTCATTGTCATTCACCATGTTTTATACTCTTGTAAAACGCTATGGCTGAAGAGCGGCGTAGTGTGCCGCTGCCAGCCTACCTGAATTGTACAGGTTTTAAAATAACAATAAAGTAAAAAAAAAAAAAACTAACGTTTGTCAAGGGTATTTTAATGTTCGTCAATTTTTGAACGACGTGCGTTGTAGCCGAAGCTTGGCATGCTGCAGTTGGTAGGACAATGCATATTTATTTGTGAATACGCGAAACATCTTGCTTATTGGATTAGGATGTGGAGCTGTGCGTAATTCCCGCAGTCCCCTGTCTTAATGCAGCAGCTGACAGTGCGCATTTCCACATTGCTGTGAGACCAACCTTCAGCTCCTGACCAGTTAACGTTGACCAGCATACCTCGATACTAAAAGTCATAAGCGGTAATCGTAGTGCTTCCCAACTTACTTTTTCGCACAAATCGGAGGCTCAGTATACTCGCCTAGTGTTGGAAACACTACCGAGTAGGCCAGGTTATTTTCGCTCTCCTATTTATTTCGTTCCCCGCCCATATATTTTTTTCCTTTATTGATTCTCAATTCCCCCCCGAAGGGGGTGGGCTGGCAGCAGCTTAGTACGCTGCTCTACAGACTTTTATTTTAAAAAATGGAAGAAGAAAAGAAACAAGAAAAACAGGCGATAAAACGGTAACATAAAGTGTAAAATGCGGAAAGTTAAAACAGAAACCAAAAGGGGTTGGCAATGTTAATAAAAGACACAGGAATCAGACAAGTAACATAGTACATACGCAATTAAAAAAAAAAAAAGAAACACGGCGACAGTCTGGTTTCTGTTCGCAAGAGATAAAAAGCACACCCAGCGACAGTATGATGGCCGTTCGCAACACTTCCCAAAAAAAACACAACACGGAACACTCACTGTAAAACACTGCACGAAAAGGGCAGCACAAAGATGACACTCCCGAGCCAAAGGTAGATGGGAGGGGGGGACCTGGAGGAGGGGGAAGAACAAGGAGGGAGGAAGAAAAAAACGAAAAGGGGTGGGGAACCAAGGAGGGAGAGGACTAATAAAGGGGGGGAGGGGCAGGGCAGACGCGAGAGGGAATGAGAGGAGGCAGAGGAGGGAAATGCAAAAGGACTCGGGGGAGAGAAGAAGGGGGCAGAGAGAAGGGAGATGGGGACGAAAGACGATGGAAGGGGGGGAGAGGGAGCCCGGGAAAAGGACAGAGGAAAGGAGGGGGAGTGAGGATCAGAGTTGATAGGAGGGATAAATGGAGGGAGAGAGGACATCATCCAGGAGGGGTAGTTGATGGGAGCCACGTTGGGAAAGGAGATGAAGGGTGTAGAGATGGAGGGTAGGGGCGACACAACAGTGAAGACGTGGCAGGGGGCGGGGATGGGAGAGGAGAGGAGCAACCAGGGGGTGAAGGGGATCAAGGTGGCGGGAGGTTTAGAAGATGCGGATATGTTCGAGGAATAGGAGCAGATGGGGGAAAGGAATGATGTCATAGAGGATCCTCGTGGGGGGCGGGAGGCGTATACGGAAGGCAAGGCGGAGTGCATGACGCTCAAGGATCTGGAGGGACTTATAGAATTTGGGGGGGGGGGGCGTTATCGAGGCAGGACTGGCATAACAGAGGATGGGACGGATTAAGGATTTGTAGGTGTGGAGGATGGTAGAGGCGGGCAACCCCCATGTCCAGTCAGAGAGGAGTTTGAGGAGTCGGAGGCGGTCCCGCCCATCCAGTCGATAGTCATTATCTTCAAATCCCACAAATGAAAGAACTCATCCTTAGATTCAATGAGTTTTATTTGTTTGTTGCTTGTGCATAACTGTAGAGTTGCTCTATTTGAATCTGAAGCACATTTTGATGTGTAATTGATTTGGGAAACAGTTCTAACAATCAATATCCTTTAATTGGTGTTATGATAAGTTAATCTTCCGACTTTGGTACGTTGCGGGACCAGGTCTGGAGAAGATGGCACGAGGTGTAATGGCGGAAAAGACACTTGGCCGGCTGCACGTAGTGTACCGGAGAGGCGCGAGAGGGCAGGAGTTGCCGGCCGCAGTACCAACTGCCGCAGACAGATGGCAGGTCGAGTCCCTGCCAGCAAAAGTATGGCCGTCATCACATCTGCACAGGTTACAGCTGACTGCAGTTCGTGACATGTTCATTTAAAGTAGGAGATATTGGGTATTTTCGTCTTGAATGAACCAACAATGCTGTGCTTTTAGTTGTACTTTTGAAGGCAAGAAGAGAGGGATGCAGCATGAAGAATAACATGGCTGATGAACATCTGCAGAGCAAACTGGCAGAATAGAAAAGCAACTGCTTTTATGTAAAGTAAGTGCAATTTTCAAGCATTAATGTGGATTAGAAAATTTAAGATTCCGCACCGAGTATTGGTGGTTTCATTTGGGAAATTGTAGCGGCATGGAAATTGGGGAAGCAAACGAGACTCTTCCATTCTTTTGCTGCGTTTGCTCAAGAGATAGGATTATAGCTGAACAGCAGGAGAAAATTAGAGCCCTTCAGGCTGATTTGGACAGAGCGAGGGGGGAACTGAAGAGGTTAAGGGGGGAGGAGGGTAAACAGCGGTGGGAAGTGGTAGCTGGGAACAGGGGCTTCAGAAAGAGGAGAGTGTCTGACAGTTTCCCAATTGGCACAACCGATAGATTTGCCTTGCTGCCACAGTTAAGTAAGGAAGAGGCTCCAGTAGAAGTAGATGTAGTTAGGATGCAACAGAATCTCACTAGGAAACTAACTGTTTCAAAAAAAGTAGAAAGTAAGAGGAAAGTTCTGTTGCTAGGTAACAGCCTTGGAAGAGGTGTGGGCCAGCTTTTTCAGGAAAAATTAGGTGACAGGTACCAGGTCACAAACTTTTTCAAGCCAAGTGTAAGTCTTAGCCAGGTGGTAGAGGATGTAGGTTCCTTACGCAAGGGATTCACAAAGCAGGATCGTGTGATGATAGTGGGTGGAGTGGGAAACAGTGTCGATAGGGATCAGAGCTACAGTATCGAGTGCGACCTGGTGAAAACAGCCTCGGCAACGACCTGTACCAATGTTGGGCCGGTGGCTGCTTTCGTTCGGCACGATCGGCCCCAGTTGAACCGCTCCGTCAGGAGGGTAAATATGGAGTCGGATCAGTTGCGTAGGGTGGCCACTCTGTCAGACATCGGATCGGTTCCTATCGAGGCTATCGATAAGGGGGGATTCATCGAGGCATGGCCGACACCTCAATAGGAAAGGGAAGGGTAAACTGGCAGGGTTGTTTGCGAAATCCATGAGGGGGGACACTAGTACTCATGGATGTACCTCTGTTTTAGACTAATATCAGTGTCCAATGAGAAGTTCTGGCAGGCAGGTGCAAAAGAGGTCCAAAACACACAAAATTCTCACAACAGTAAAGTAAATAATGATGTTACCATATTTAACCAAAATATTGGTAGATTAAAGAAAAAAGTAGATTCTCACAAAAGTAAAGTAAACAGTAATGTTACCATTTTTCACCAAAATAACCCGGGATTGAAGAATAAAGTAGATGAGCTCCTGGTTTGTTGAGACAACATTCGATCTGATAATGTAGTAGTTATACAATGCCTGTCTGAGCATCACATTGTGTCTGATATGGAAAAGTTAAATATCAGTGGTTATAAACTAGCTGCACATATGTGTAGAGAGAACCAGGTG
Source organism: Schistocerca serialis cubense (assembly GCF_023864345.2). NCBI lineage: Eukaryota > Metazoa > Arthropoda > Insecta > Orthoptera > Acrididae > Schistocerca > Schistocerca serialis. The sequence continues at coordinate 192,440,897 of NC_064648.1, forward strand.
GGAGGAGGATTGGCCACATATGTCAAAAGTTATCACTGTGTAGAAAGCTTAGATACAAAAAAGTTTTGTCTAGAGCAACATATAGAAGCATGTGCCTGTCAACTTAAACTGAAGGAGGGCTCTTTTATAATTGTAACAGTATATAGGTCCCATTCAGGAAACTTTCATTTATTCCTGGAAAACTTGGATGCCTTGTCATGCTATCAATCAGGTACGGGAAAGTAAATTATTATTTGTGGGGACTTCAATGTTGATTCACTGAAAGAGTGTAATAGGAAGAATGACCTGGTAGTCTTGCTCGGTTCTTTCAATTTGACATCTGTCATTAATTTTCCCACTCGGGTAGTAAAGGACAGCAGCACATTGATAGATAACAATTTTATAGACCAAGATATGTTTAAAAACATAAATTATTGTCGAGTTGAGAATGGCCTTTCTGATCTTGATGCTCAGCTAGCTACAGTATATGACATAGCTCCATTCAGTAATTCAAAACTACCCTCCAAAGTTGCGCGTTCAATGAATGACTCAACAATTAGAAATTCCAGACAAAATCTTCAGCAGTTAGACTGGGATGAGGTGTACAAGGAACCCGATGCTAATTTAAAATATAACTTATTTCATGATACGCTTGTAAGAGGATTTGAAAACTGTTTCCCCAAGTAAGTAGTTAAATGTAATTATAAGAAACCATGCAAAAAACCTTGGCTTACTAAAGGAATAAAAATATCTTGTAACCACAAAAGGGAACTGTATCTAACAACAAGAAAGAGTAATGACCCAGAAACAGCCTAATATTATAAAAACTACTGTGCTACATCAAGAAAGGTTATTGAAAAGTACAGAAGCATGTGCTTCATGTCTGAGATTAATACCTCTGATAACAAAATCAAAAAAATTTGGAATATTATTACAAGGGAGACAGGGCAACCAAGAGTACAGGATGATGGCATCACCATCAAAGAGAATGGAAACTTGATAAACAACAAGCTGGAAGCCGAAAACATTTTGAATATTCATTTTCTAAATGTCGTAGAGAAAAGAGGTCTTACCCACACCATTTGATACAATTGAAATTAAACCAACCTCTCCTTCTGAAATTAGAAAGATAATAAACTTTCTCAGGAATAAAAGTTCACATGGAATTGATGGCATTTCCAGCAGGATAATAAAAGCTCGTTCCCAAGAAATAAGTGGGATTCTTAGCCACATATGTAACAGCTCTCTGAAGCAGGGTATTTTCCCAGATAGACTGAAGTATGCGACTGCATAAAAAAAAGGGGGCTATTTCTGATGTCAACAACTACCGCCCAATCTCTCTTCTGACTGCCTTGTCCAAAATTCTTGAAAAAGTAATGTATTGTAGAGTAGTCTACCGTATCTTCCTTCGTCGTTGGCGTTGTCATTGTTGCTGTGAGGCACCGTTACACCAAGTGGAAAGGCGCGCCGATCTTAGAGCACGAGATATGGTAACCTTAAGTCACTGACAACACACAACGGTCACAGTAGCACCCGATTCCAGAATAGCTGCAGTAGTTAGGATCTACCAGCTACCCGCTCTTGACCAGGTCTCCAAAAATTAACTTGTAACGAGATTGTCATAAAGATCATCCATAAAGGCTTCGAACAACGATGAGAAATGTTACAGTTTATGGAATAATAACAGATACGACCAAACTGTCTTGTGTCTTCTGTTTTATTTAACGTAACTTTGTTCACAGTTTTATTTCGCATTCACCACTCATTCACACTCTGATGCCTGAACCCAAACTCCCGAGTTCCATGGAAACCCTTTGATGAACAGCGCTGGTTGCTAGACACCAACAGTCAATGATAATGATACAGTATTTTGTAATTGACTCTTCTAGTTAAGCCACCGCCTCCACGAATGTTTGTTGGGCGTAAGACAATTACACACTTCTCTTTCCGATCTGCAATTATTAAGAGGTCGCGTAAAAGTTGACGTTTTTGTCCTTTTCATAAATTGGAGCCCGCTCTCCGCGATATATTTAAAAAAAAAAAAAAGGTCTTAATACCGGCGTCCCTCGTGGGATGCGAATAGATTTATCCCAGAATTGACTGCCCTGTAGGTGTACTCAATTTAATGACCACACTTCGCTATCCGCAATTTCGTGTAACTAAATGCCCTTTTGTTACTCTGATTGTATACCGTAGTTATTTTAAACTCGTCCCTACATTTTTTCACTACGCAGAATTAGTACTTCCTTACTTGTTTATTTCTAAGAGTAAACCAAAAAAATGACGCCGTATCATCGGCTTCGTCGATATAGAGCAAAACAGCTCAATATGCCCAATTTTACCTCTTCTTATAGGATCGGCTACCTTACTCATTAATTTACTACATATTATTTCCAATTACACCAAACAGGTATCGCCGTTATATTTTAATTGTATTCAAAAGCAAGTTATTATTATTATGACCGACCAAATCGTAACAAATCGCGTAGCGTGCGTTTTTAACGATAGCTTTACTCTCTCCCATCCACTCTTCATGCAGTATATTATGTAAATATACAGACAGGACTGAAAGCTCGATCTCTCTACCGCAACCGATTGAGGCAAATACGCTATTCAAGTTCCATTACATCTATCTTGACCCGTACTGTTGCAAGGGGGCATCTCGATCAGCGTCGGCAACCTACAACAGTTAGGTTTGTCATCGTTTTGGATCCGATTGGGCATATATCGGATGCACAGTGTAGGGTGATGTTGGCGATTGGTTTGTGCGTCAGTGGGCGAGCTCGTCGGTTTGCCTGCCGTGGACTGTCGGACGGCTCTGAAGGCAGCTGGTAATTTCCAGTCAACGTCGCTGAGACGCAGGGGCTTGCCGACGTTTGTCGCTTGTCGGTGTATGTTAGCTTGCCGTAGGTGGTCATGCCCTAGCTGGTAGTGTGTTTGGCCGCTTATGCTCCCACCTATGGTTGTGATCGTAGTTTCCCAGAGTAAGAATGAAAGGATTGTTCGAGTGTCTCGATTTCCTGTATAGTCATGAGGCATGTTTTTTGAATACTTCCTTGAGGGTTTCAAGGCGGTATTCATTGTGAAGGTTCACGGTGTGTGTGTAGCGTGGAGTGTTGCTAATGATTTGCAGTACTTTCTTCTGTATGATCTGCAGGTGGCGCAGTCGTGTAGGAGCTGCATATCCCCAGATGGGAGCTGTGTACGTCATCAGAGGTCTAATGTGTCACATATACGGACCTTGACACCCTCCTATTCAGTGTGCTTTCCCCTGTCGAGCATTGGGTAGAGTTTCTTGAGCCTCGCGTGTGCTCTGTTGGCATCATATTCGATGTGGTCCCCCCGTGTAAGTTTCCGGTCCAGCCAGACACCGAGATATCTGACTTTCTCTTGGAAACGCATTGGGTGTGTATGTAGTGTTATCTGTCTACTGTGTTGATGTTTGCACAGTACTTTTGGTCCGCTCGTAAACACAACTGCTTCCCACTTGTCGACATTTACTTTAATACGCCACCATTCCACCCGAGGCTCGACAGTTCTGAGTGCCGTCTGTATTCGTGAATTAATGTTCGACGGTTTGTTCCAGTCAGCCACCACCACTGCCATCATCTACACAACCCCCTCCGCCGCCGCCGCCACTATCACGTTGTGTGTCGCATCACTCCCCCCTCAGTCCATCCCCCCACTCCTCACTCTCCCATCTCCCTCACTTTTTGTCTTCCCATCCCCGGCTCCTCCCTCCCACGCCCCCTCTGATCCCACCCCTCCACTCCCTCCCTCTGCTCCTTCCGTTTCTGCGGCCCCCGCCAGGGTGGTCGCCCGGTGGGCTATGGCCCGTGCTCCACTCTCCCCTTCGCCCTCTTCGTCATCTACGTCATCCAACGTCCCAGTGCCACCCCTGCCTCCTCTGCACCTAAAAAGTCTCCGCCCCGTCCCCGTCCCGAGCCCATGATGCCATGCGTGTCTCTCCGCCTGTCCCTGCCCCCTCCTCCTCCTCCTCTACCCCCTCCTCCTACCACTAACTACTCTCCCGTCCTGATCCCACCCTTCTTGAGGCCCAGAACCTCACCCTCTTCATTCGCCAACATTTTCCTGGTGCCCCCATCTCCCTCCTCACTCCTCACCGTGACTCGGTCCTTATCTCCTCCTCCAGCCCTACCCTTCACACCGATATCCTTTCCCGCATCCCCGTCACCCGCTTTTTCCCTAATGCCTCCCTCACCCCTGCCCCTTCCCCACCTCCCTCCCGCCGACCCTCACCGCCGTGATGACTCGGCTCCGTCCGACGATCACAGAGGAGGAGATGTTCGCGGAGCTCGAAGCGCATCCCCATTTGGATATGGGTGCACTTCGGCGCATTCACAAATCCGCTGGCCCCACCTGCCTTATGCGGGTTTTTTCCAAACACGCCCCCTCCATAGACCATCTCCTGATGGAGGGTGCCCTCCTCTTTAACCAACATTACAAAGTTGGCCCCTCCCGTTCCCCTTCTCGATCCCTCTGCTGCCAGAGGTGCTTGTGGTATAATGCACAACCGACATCTGAGTGCCGCCATGCCCCCACCTGCCTGCACTGTAAGCAAGCACACTTCCTACGGCAGTGCCCTAACCTTCAGTCCCCTCCCTCCTGTAACACCTGTAACCTCCCTCATCCTACGTACTCCCAAAAATGTAAGGCCCGACCCCCTCCTGCCACTCCTGAACTCACAGTCTCTGTCTGCCCTCTGGACGCCCTCACCCCTCCTGGCAATTCCCTTCACCCCCCCCCCTACCTCTGAGGACATCATCAGATTCCTTACCATCGTCCTCCAAAACGTTCACCCTTTCCAGCACCCCCACACCCTCCAACAGATATCCCTCGCCGCCTGTTCCGTCTTCCACCTAAAAATGTATGCCACCTACTCCCACAACCAGGCCCATTTCACCTTTTCCCGTCTCGACACCCTCGTTTAAATCCTTGTCATAGCGTGACAGCACCGTATCCTGTTCGACAACATCCGCTCCCTTCCTCCCAACAAGAACCTCTTCCTGCACACCCTTGCCACCCACCACGTGGATGCCTTCCTCCTAAATGAAACCTTCCTCCAACCCCACCACACCATCCACACTTCGCCCTACCTCCTTCAATGCTCCGATAATCCCCTCCCGATTGCGCGTGGCGGAGTTGCCATTGGTCACCACCGCCAGATCCCCGTTCGGCTCCAACCTCTCCTTCCCGACCTCACCGAACACCTGATCCTTAGTCTCTTCTTCCCCGGCCTTACCGTCTCCTGTGCCACCATCTATGTCCGCCCTAACGCCCCTATTCCTTTCGATTTCCTCTCCCACATTGACCGTACCTTCTCCTCCTACGTGATCGCCGCTGACCTCAACATCCATAGTCGTTCCACCGCCCAGTTACGGCGGTGGCATCGGTTCCTCTCCTCCCTCCAAGGCGACGTCATCCCCATTCCCCAGCACACCCGCCCCAAATCCAACTCCAATCCTCCCCTAACCTCCTTGGCTGCATAGCGGTGGATGTCCTGGACCCCATTGGTAGTGACCATCTCCCTGTGCTCCTCACCGTTTCAGACGGTCGTCGCCCCTGCCCCGACCCTCGTAATGACCCTCCCCCGAAGTACGTCAATGATTATTCCCATGCTGACTGTAATGTCTACCGGGATACCCTCTCCACCCAGGTCGATAGCCACCCTTTCACCTACCACCACCCTGACGACGTTACCGATGCTGCCTCCTTTCTCCAGCAGATCTTGTCTCAGGCCATGGAGGCCCACGTCCCTACTGTCCCCATCCACCCCCACCATCCTACCTTACCCCCACAGGCCGTCCTCCTCCTCCGTGAATCCCGCCATCTCTACCGTGCCTTCGGCCACACACGTGACCCAGACACACTACGCAGCCACCGGCAACTCCAGCGACACATCCGTAACCTTCTCGCGGCTAAGAAATGCCGGGACTGGCGACAGACATGCACCTGTTTAAATGCTACCCTTCCTATAAAGTCATCCAGGTTCTGGTCAGCCTTCCGTCGCCTTACCAGAACTAAACCCTCCCCCTACTATCCTCTTCTCCATGATGATCACACCTTCCCTGACACCCTTAGTAAGGCCAATCACTTTGCCTCCTACCTCCCCAAAGTCTTTCCCATCCCCGATGATCCCCAGTTCGATTACTCCCTCTTCCCAGATGTCTGCGATCGAAGTGACACCTGTGTCCCTCCCCTTGCACCTGGTTTCTACTAGGACAACATTGCACACACGGATCTCAATACCCCTATCACTACACAGGATCTCATTGCTACACTCCGCACAAAATGCAACACCGCTCCTGGTCACGGTCGTGTCACCTTCCTCCACCTTCGTGAAGCTCCTGTCTCTTTTCTCTCCACCCTGGCCAGGCTCTACAATGTACTCCTTACTCCTGTCCACCGGTTACTACCGCGACCTGTGGAAAACCTCCTGTATCCTGATGTTCCTTAAACCTGACAAACCGCCGTCCGCCATCTCCTCCTATCGTCCCATCAGCCTTACCTCGGTCTTCAGCAAGGTCCTGGAATCTATCCTCACCCCACACATCCACCAGCATCTCCGCCAGTACCGCCTCCTTCCCTTTACCCAGTGTGGCTTTCGGCCGTCCTTTTCTTCCGATGACCTTCTCCTTCACCTCACTCGTCTCCTTTCCGAACAGCTTAATTCCCGTCCCTCCACAATCTTCCTCTCCACAATCTCCCTCGAACGTGCCTTTGACCGCGTATGGCATTCCAGTCTCCTCTTCAAGCTCCAAACCTTCACCCTTCCCATTAACTATGTCCGTCTGATCGGCTCCTTTCTCTCCCACTGTCCTTCCTATGTCACCATCCATAACACATATTCCTACACCTTTTCTCCCTCTGCCGGTGTGCCCCAAGGCTCCATCCTCTCCCCCCTACCGTACCTTTTGTATATGGCGGACATGCCGCAGCCAACACCCCCCTACACCTTCTCCAGTTTGCCGATGAAACTGCCTTCCTTGCCCTCGACCCCACACTGCAGTGTTTCAACACCTTCTCCAATCCCATCTTGACTGGTTCACCGCTTGGTCAACCCAGTGGCTGCTTAAGGCCAATCCCTCCAAATCCCAGGCGATCATTGTAGGCAAAACCACCCCTTCCTTCCGCCTTCTCGGTTTATATCTAACCATCTATGGCGGTCCTATCGCCCTCACCCCCACCTTTAAGTACCTTGGCGTCACCCTCGACCGTCGCCTCTCCTGGACCCCCCGTCTCCGGACAATCCATGCCAAGGCACGCTCCCGATTCCGTCTCCTCAAGCTCCTCTGCGGCTATACGTGGGGTCTGGACCCCTCCACCATCCTCACCTATAAATCGCCCTATCCTCTGTTACGCCCACCCGGCCTGGATCTCCACCCTGACTACCTTTCACAAATCCCTTCAGATCCTTGAACACCATGCTCTCCGCCTTGCCTATCGCATCCGTCTCCCCTCCCCCACACGGATCCTGTACGACCTAATTCTGTTCCCCACCTCCTCCTTTTCCTCGAACGGATACAGATCCCCCACCCCTCTTCCCCCAGGCTTCCCCTCCCCCTTCCTCCCTTACTTCCTCCCCCTCATCTCCGCTGCCCTTGGCATCTCTGCTCTCCCCTCTCCCTCTCCAACCCCCCTCCACCTCTCTTGGCAGGTCCTCGGACTCGTACACGCTCAGTGGACATTCGCGCGCCGTAGATCATCTCGTTTGTGTGCCTTTGTGTTTGTGTTTAGTGTTCTTTCGCCGTCACGCCACCACCGTTCACCTGTGCCGTCGCAGTCGTCTGTGTTTCGTGCGCCGTGTCAACAGGTTTTAGTGTTTTTTCTTGTCCAGCGTGAATGGCTTCGAGTATATTGTTTTCCGTGTCTACAGTTTTTGTCCGCCATTTTTATTGTATTATCTGTACCTCCTTTATGTCATATATTGTACCACTCACGGCTGAAGAGCAGCGTACTATGCTGCTGACAACCCACCTTTGTACAAGGTGTTTAAAATAACAATAGAGAAAAAAAGAATTCTTTGTTGCATGTTCCATATGAAGCCACTGATCAGTTTTAGCAGTGCATTAGACGGTTGAGTGTACTTCTTTATTAGACACGGTAAATGTACAGCGGAAGTCAATGCATTATCAGCTCACAGTGGGCCGAAATTTGGCTTTACTCTACCTACACAGAGATTTATTCTCTGCAGCTCTCGCCTGCCATCTGTCGGCGACAATCCCTACTACTCGAGTCCGGCTTTTCTCCATAGCGGGCGGCTGCTGCTCTCTCGCGTCACTCCTCTACACTACGTGCAGCTGGCCGAGTTAGAATCACAGTCTTCTGCCTGGCTGGATTTCCAAAGCTGAGCTCAACGAACAGACTGGCGCCGTAGGCGAAAGAAAAAATTGTCATTTCAGTGCAGGAGCGAGGGAAGACTAATCCCGAGCCAGTTGGTACGAAAGCTGATATTCTTGGCATTTCAGCGGAATTTTGCGTCATAATTCGATAGTTCCACTGGATGAGACGAAACGCGGGAAGAATTTTTGAGTGAATCCCGCTGCTTGGGCTGACAGCATCGTGCTGTTTACATACAGTCCACCGAAACCTGGAGAATAGTCGAAGTAAGGATCTAAAATAGGAAGTTTGAAAGTATGCTAGAAATTCGATACAAAAAAATAAACAAGATGCAACAAGGGAAAAAGACGCAATTTGCGGCTGTGATGGAGATGTGTTGCAAGAAGGATATGTATGTGTAGCCAAGTCGTGGTCGATAGATCGACCAAGAAAGTTCCTAGCTATAGTTGAAAATACGGAAAATTATGAGTACATCTCTCCACGCTGTTTACTTCACCCGCAATCACTCAATCACATGGCGAAATTATTTGTAATGAACAATTCTGAGGCACGAATTAATGTATCCGAGCCCTCCAAAAATTATTAATTACGATCATCGCTGATGCCGAACGCAGCTAACACTTTTTTTTTTTTTTTTACTTTATTGTAATTTTGAAACCTGAACAACCAGGTAGGCTGGCAGCAGCACGATACGCTGCTCTTCAGCCGAAGAGAGTACATGGAGATAAACAAAGAAGAGACATTACATAGAAAAACGGCGGGAAAAAATAGGAGACACAAGAATATAAAAGCACAAGAAGCCGTTCACACTTGATGACAATCCACACTATGAACTGGAGACCCGACGCACAAACACTGAAGAAGACGATGTCACTGGTGAACAATGGAGCGTGACGGCGAAACTGAACACTAAACATGACGGCACACACGATACACTGATGGCGGTGATCTCCGGCGCGCGAATGTCCACTGAGCGTGTGCAAGTCTGGGGACCTGCCAAGAGGGCAACAGGGATGAGGAGGGGGAGAGGGGAGGAAAAGAGGATGCCACGGCTTAGGAGATGGGGACAGGAGGATAGGGATAGGGGAGGGGGGGCCCGGGGGACGAGGGACGAGAAAAGGAGGAGGGAGGGAAAAGGGAGAGAAGGGAGGGAGGGTGCCCAGAGGAGTAAGTACAGGAGGAGGTTGGGAGGATCAAAGTTGGTAGGAGGGGTAGATGGAGGGAAGGAGGGCATCATCAGGGAGAGGGAGCTCGCGGAAGCCACCTTGGGAGAGGGTAAGGAGGGGGGAGATGGAGACCGGGCGGGACGTGGGAATACAGGCGCGGCAGCGGGCGGGGGTGGAAGAGGAGCGGGGAGACGAGTGGGTGAGGAGGATCAAGTTTACGGGAGGTGTACAGGATCCGTATCCTTTCAAGGAAAAGGAGGAGGTGGGGGAAGGGGATGAGATCATACAGGATCCGTGTGGGGGAGGGGAGACGGATGCGGTAGGCGAGGCGGAGAGCATGGCGTTCCAGGATTTGGAGGGATTTATAAAAGGTAGGGGGAGCGGAGATCCAAGCCGGATGGGCATAACAAAGCATAGGGCGGATGAGGGATTTATAGGTATGGAGGATGGTGGAGGGGTCCAGACCCTATGTGCGGCCAGAAAGGAGCTTGAGGAGACGGAGGCGGGAACGTGCCTTGGCTTGGATTGTCTGGAGATGGGGAGTCCAGGAGAGGCGACGGTCGAGGGTGACGCCAAGGTACTTAAGAGTGGGAGTGAGGGCGATGGGACGGCCATAGACGGTGAGATAGAAATCAAGGAGGCGGAAGGAAGGGGTGGTTTTGCCTACAATGATCGCCTGGGTTTTGGAAGGATTGACCTTGAGCAACCACTGGTTGCACCAAGCGGTGAACCGGTCAAGATGGGATTGGAGAAGGCGTTGAGAGCGTTACAGGGTGGGGGCAAGGGCAAGGAAGGCAGTGTCATCGGCAAACTGGAGAAGGTGGATGGGGGGTGACGGCAGTGGCATGTCCGCCGTGTAGAACAGGTACAGAAGGGGGGAGAGGACGGAGCCTTGGGGCACACCGGCGGAGGGGAAAAAGGTGTAGGAATCGGTGTTATGGATGGTGACATAGGAAGGACGGCGGGAGAGAAAGGAACCGATCAGACGGATGTAGTTAATGGGAAGGGCGAAGGTTTGGAGCTTGAAGAGGAGACCGGAATGCCATACGTGGTCATAAGCGCGTTCGAGGTCAAGAGAGAGGAAGATTGCGGAGCGACGGGAATTGAGCTGGTCGGAAAGGAGATGAGTGAGGTGAAGGAGAAGATCGTCGGAAGAGAAGGACGGCCGAAAGCCACACTGGGTAACGGGAAGGAGACGGTGCTGGCGGAGATGCTGGTGGATGCAGCGGGTGAGGATAGATTCCAGGACCTTGCTGAAGACTGAGGTAAGGCTGATGGGACGGTAGGAGGAGACGGCGGTCGGCGGTTTGCCTGGTTTAAGGAACATGAGGATACGAGAGGTTTTCCACAGGTCGGGGTAGTAACCGGTGGACAGGACTACATTGTAGAGCCTGGCCAGGGTGGAGAGAAAAGAGACAGAAGCTTCACGAAGGTGACGGTAGGTGACACGATCGTGACCAGGAGCGGTGTTGCGTTTTGTGCGGAGTGTAGCAATGAGATCCTGTGTAGTGATAGGAGTATTGAGGTCCGTGTGTGCAATGTTGTCCAAGTACTGGAAACCAGGAGCGAGGGGAGGGACAGAGGTGTCAGTTTGATCGCGGATATCCGGGAAGAGGGAGTAGTCGAACTGGGGATCATCGGGGATGGAAAACACATAGGACAGGTAGGAGGCAAAGTGGTTAGCCTTACTAAGGGCGTCGGGGAAGGGGTGATCATCATGGAGAAGAGGATAGTAGGGGGAGGGCTTAGTGCCGGTAAGGCGACGGAAGGCTGACCAGAACTTGGACGAGTTTATAGGGAGGGTAGCATTTAAACGGGTGCATGTCTGTCGCCAGTCCCGGCGTTTCTTATCCGCGAGCAAATTACGAATGTGTCGCTGGAGTTGCCGGTGGCGTCGTAGTGTGTCCGGGTCACTCGTGCGGAGGAAGGCACGGTAGAGACGACGGGATTCACGAAGGAGGAGGACGGCCTGAGGGGGTAAGGTAGGACTGTGGGGGTGGATGGCAACAGTAGGGACGTGGGTCTCCACGGCCTCAGACAAGGTCTGCTGGAGAAAGGAGGCGGCACGGGTGACATCATCGGGAAGGCGATAGGTGAGAGGGTGGCTATTGACCTGGGTGGAGAGGGCATCCCGGTAGGCATTCCAGTTGGCACGGGAATAGTCATGGATGTACTTAGGGGGAGGGTCAGTACGAGGGTCAGGGTGGGGGCGACGACCGTCTGAAACGGTGAGGAGGACAGGGAGATGGTCGCTACCAATAGACTCCAGGACATCCATTGTAATGCGACCAAGGAGGTTGGGGGAAGAGAGAAGAACATCGGGAGTGGAGTTGGATTCGGGTCGGGTGTGCTGGGGGATGGGGATGAAGTCGCCTTGAAGGGAGGAGAGGAACCGATGCCACCGCCATAACTGGGCAGCGGAGCGACTATGGATGTTGAGGTCGGCGGCGATCACGTAGGAGGAGAAGGTACGGTCGATGTGGGATAGGAAGTCGAAAGGAAGAGGGGCATTAGGGCGGACATAGATGGTGGCACAGGTAATGGTAAGGCCGGGGAAGAAGAGACTAAGGATCAGGTGTTCGGTGGGGTCGGGAAGGAGAGGTTGGAGCCGAACGGGGATCTGGCGGTGGTGACCAATGGCCACGCCGCCACGCGCAACTGGGAGGGGATTATCAGAGCGGTGGAGGAGATAGGGGGATGTGTGGATGGAGTGGTGGGGTTGGAGGAAGGTTTCATTGAGGAGGAAGGCATCCACACGGTGGGTAGCAAGGGTGTGCAGGAAGAGGTTCTTGTTGGCGGGAAGGGAGCGGATGTTGTTGAAAAGGATACAGTGCTGTCGCGCCATGACAGGGATTTAGACGAGGGTGTCAAGACGGGAGAAGGTGAAATGGGCCTGGTTGTTGGAATAGGTGGCGTACATTTTAAGGTGAAAAATGGAATGGGCGGCGAGGGAGATTTGTTGGAGGGTGTGGGGACGCTGAAAGGGATGAACATTCTGGAGGACAATGGTGAGGAACCTGATGATGTCCTCAGCGGTGGGTGGGGGACGAAGGGAATTGCCAGGAGGGGTGGGGGCGTCCAGAGGACGGACAGGTACGGTGAGTTCAGGAGTGGTTGGAGGGGGTCGGGCTTTACACTTTTGGGAGTAGGTGGGATGAGGGAGATTGCAGGTATTACAGGAGGGAGGGGATTGGAGGTTAGGGCACTGCCGGAGGAAGTGCGCTTGCCGAAAATGCGGGCAGGTGGGGGCCTCGCGGCACTCAGCTGTGGGGTGCGCATTATAGCGCAGACACCTCTGGTAGCGCAGGGATTGAGGAGGGGAACGGGAGGGGTCGACCTTGTACCGCTGGTGGAAGAGGAGGGCACCCTCCTTCAGGAGACGGTCAATGGAGGGGGCGTGCTCAGAAAAAACCCGCATAAGGCGGGTGGGGCCGGCAGCGTTATGTATGCGGCGATCCGCACGCACCTCCAAATGGGGATGCGCCTTGAGCTCCGCCAACACCTCCTCCTCCGTGATCACTGGACTAAGCCGAGTGATCACGGCGGTGAGAGTTGGCGGGCGACGCGGAGGTTGGGGTTGGCGGGAGGGAGGTGGTGAAGGAGCTGGGGTGAGAGAGGCATGAGGGCCAAAGCGGGTGACAGGGATGCGGGAAAGGAGGTAGGTGTGGAGGGTTGGGCTGGGGGAGGAGATGAGGACCGAATCGCGGCGAGGAGTGAGGAGGGAGATGGGGGCACCAGGACAATGCTGGCGAAGGAAGAGGGTGAGGATCCGGGCTTCAAGGAGAGAGGGATCAGGACAGGAGAGGAGGTAGCGGTAGGAGGAAGGGAGAGAGGAGGAGGATGAGGGGGCAGGGACAGGCGGGGAGACTTCCATGGCATCATGGGTGGGGGAAGGAGGACGAGGCGCAGCCTTTTTGGAAGCAGAGGAAGCAGGAGTGCCACAGGTGCGCTTGACGGCGGAGGAGGAGGTGTGGGGGACGGGAACAACGGGAATGTGGCGGGGAGGGGCAGGTCCCGGGGCCGGAGTCGGCGCCGGAGATGGTGACGGTGACGGTGAAGGCGAAGGCGACGGCGGCGATGACGATGATGGTGGCAGTGGCGGCGGTGATGGCGAAGGTGACGGGGAGAGCTGGGCGTGGGCAGTGGCCCGACGGGCCACCACCCGAGCCGGAGCTGCAGTGACAGGCTGGGGGAGTGGGAGGAAGGGATCATAACGAGAGGAGCGGGAGGAAGAAGCGCGAGAGGGGGCGACAAAGTTAGAGGGTGAAGGGAGAGTGAGGAGAGGCGGAATGGAAGGAGGGGGGTGGGACTGGGCACACCAAGTTATAGTGGTGGAGGCGGCGGAAGGGGAGGTATAGACAATGGCGGTGGTGGTAGTAGTGACAGTGGTGGTGGGGGGCGGACATGACGGGAGAGAGAAACAAGAACGAACAGAACGAAGAGGAAAGGACAGAAACTAGGGACAGACAAAGACGAAGACGGATGAAGACGAAGACAGCCGTAGACCAGGGTCAGGACGGCGGCGATGGCGGCGGCGTGCACCGGCTGGCGGCGGCGGCGAGCCCCGGCAGGCGACGACGGCGGCACCAGCAGGCAGTATGGACGGCAAGCAGACGGCACGGCAGGGAACTTCCACGTCGAATGTGCACCCTGAGAGTAGCCCAGGCAGTGACACTCTTCGATGACGGAAGAGAGGGAATCCAACCCTCGAATGCAGCTAACACTTTTTTTTTTTTTTTTACTTTATTGTTATTTTAAAACCTGTACAATTCAGGTAGGCTGGCAGCGGCACACTACGCCGCTCTTCAGCCATAGCGTTTTACAAGAGTATGAAACATGGTGAATGACAATGAACAAAGTGACGGGCAAAAGAGAGAGGTCACAGAGACATAAAAAACACGGAGTCGTTCACAGGTGACGAGAACAACACTGAAAACACGTTGGCACGGCGCACAAAACACTGGTGAGTCCGACGGCTCAAGTGAACGTAGGAGTGGGACGGCGGACACCAAAAACACTATATGACGACACACACATGAAGCACAAAAGGCGACGATCTCCGGCGCGCGAATGTTCACTATACGTGTGCGAGTCCGGGGACCTGCCAAGAGAGGAGGAGGAGGGAGGGGAGTGGGATCAGCTAACAATTTTTTTTTTTTTTTTTTTTTACTTTATTGTTATTTTAAAACCTGTACAATTCAGGTAGGCTGGCAGCGGCACACTACGCCGCTCTTCAGCCATAGCGTTTTACAAGAGTATGAAACATGGTGAATGACAATGAACAAAGTGACGGGCAAAAGAGAGAGGTCACAGAGACATAAAAAACACGGAGTCGTTCACAGGTGACGATAACAACACTGAAAACACGTTGGCACGGCGCACAAAACACTGGTGAGTCCGACGGCACAAGTGAACGTAGGAGTGGGACGGCGGACACCAAAAACACTATAGGACGTCACACACACGAAGCACAAAAGGCGACGATCTCCGGCGCGCGAATGTTCACTATACGTGTGCGAGTCCGGGGACCTGCCAAGAGAGGAGGAGGAGGGAGGGGAGTGGGAGAGCGAGAGGGGAGAGCAGAGATGCCACGGGCAGGGGAGATAGGGGGAGGGAGGAAGGGGGAGAGGAAGCCCGGGGGAAGAGGGGGAAGGGAGGGGACAGGGAGATGGGAAAAGAAGGGAAGAGAAGAGAAGGGAGGGAGGGTGCCGAAAGGAAAGGACACGGGAAGTGGGGGGTGGGGCAGGGTCAAAGTTGATAGGAGGGGTAGATGGAGGGGACGAGGACATCATCAGGGAGAGGGAGCCGGCGGAAGCCACCTTGGGAGAGGGCATGGAGGGTGGAGAGATGGAGACCGGGTGGGACGTGCGAATACAGGCGCGGCAGCGGGCGGGGGTGGGAGAGGAGTGGGGAAACGAGCGGGTGAGGAGGATCAAGTTTACGTGAGGTGTACAGGATACGAATCCTTTCAAGGAAAAGGAAGAGGTGGGGGAAGGGTTGAGATCATACAGGATCCGCGTGGGGGAGGGGAGACGGATGCGATAGGCAAGGCGGAGAGCATGGCGTTCAAGGATTTGGAGGGATTTATAGAAGGTAGGGGGGGCGGAGATCCAGGCTGGATGGGCGTAACAAAGGATAGGGCGGATGAGGGATTTATAGGTGTGGAGGATTGTGGAGGGGTCCAGACCCCACGTGCGGCCGGAAAGGAGCTTGAGGAGACGGAGTCGGGAACGTGCCTTGGCTTGGATTGTCTGGAGATGGGGAGTCCAGGAGAGGCGACGGTCGAGGGTGACGCCAAGGTACTTAAGGGTGGGAGTGAGGGCGATAGGACGGCCATAGACGGTGAGATAGAAATCAAGGAGGCGGAAGGAAGGGGTGGTTTTGCCTACAATGATCGCCTGGGTTTTGGAGGGATTGACCTTGAGCAACCACTGGTTGCACCAAGCGGTGAACTGGTCAAGATGGGATTGGAGAAGGCGTTGGGAGCGTTGCAGGGTGGGGGCAAGGGCGAGGAAGGCGGTGTCATCGGCAAACTGGAGGAGGTGGACGGGGGGCGACGGCGGCGGCATGTCCGCCGTGTACAAAAGGTACAGAAGGGGGGAGAGGACGGAGCCTTGGGGCACACCGGCGGAGGGGAAAAAGGTGTAGGAATCGGTGTTATGGATGGTGACATAGGAAGGACGGCGGGAGAGAAAGGAACCGATCAGACGGACGTAGTTAATGGGAAGGGCAAAGGTTTGGAGCTTGAAGAGGAGACCGGAATGCCAGACGCGGTCATAAGCGCGTTCGAGGTCAAGTGAGAGGAAGATGGCGGAGCGACGGGAATTAAGCTGTTTGGAAAGGAGATGAGTGAGGTGAAGGAGAAGATCGTCGGAAGAGAAGGATGGCCGAAAGCCACACTGGGTGACGGGAAGGAGGCGGTGCTGGCGGAGATGCTGGTGGATGCGGCGGGTGAGGATAGATTCTAGGACCTTGCTGAAGACCGAGGTAAGGCTGATGGGACGGTAGGAGGAGACGGCGGACGGCGGTTTGCCAGGTTTTAGGAACATGAGGATACGGGAGGTTTTCCACAGGTCGGGGTAGTAACCGGTGGACAGGACTACATTGTAGAGCCTGGCCAGGGTGGAGAGGAAAGAGACAGGAGCTTCACGAAGGTGACGGTAGGTGGCACGATCGTGACCAGGAGCGGTGTTGCGTTTTGTGCGGAGTGTATCAATGAGATCCTGTGTAGTGATAGGGGCATTGAGTTCCGTGTGTGTAATGTTGTCCAAGTACTGGAAGCCAGGAGCGAGGGGAGGGGAAGAGGTGTCAGTTCGATCGCGGACATCTGGGAAGAGGGAGTAATCGAACTGGGGATCATCGGGGACGGAAAATACATCGGAGAGGTAGGAGGCAAAGTGATTGGCCTTACTAAGGGAGTCAGGGAAAGGGTGATCATCATGGAGAAGAGGATAATAGGGGGAGGGTTTAGTTCCGGTAAGGCGACGGAAGGCCGACCAGAACTTGGACGAGTTGATTGGTAGGGTTGCATTTAAACGGGTGCATGTCTGTCGCCAGTCCCGGCGTTTCTTAGCCGCGAGCAAATTACGAACGTGTCGCTGGAGTTGCCGGTGGCGTCGTAGTGTGTCCGGGTCACGCGTGCGGAGGAAGGCACGGTAGAGACGACGGGATTCACGGAGGAGGAGAACGGCCTGTGGGGGTAAGGGAGGACGGTGGGGTTGGATGGCGACAGTAGGAACGTGGGCCTCCACGGCCTCAGACAAGGTCCGCTGGAGAAAGGAGGCGGCATGGGTGACATCGTCAGGGTGGTGGTAGGTGAGAGGGTGGCTATCGACCTGGGTGGAAAGGGTATCCCGGTAGGCATTCCAGTCGGCTCGGGAATAGTCGTGGACATACTTAGGGGGAGGGTCAGTACGAGGGTCGGGGCGAGGGCGACGACCGTCTGAAACGGTGAGGAGGACAGGGAGATGGTCGCTACCAATAGGCTCCAGGACATCCACCGTGATGCGGCCAAGGAGGTTGGGGGAGGAGAGGATAACATCAGGAGTGGAGTTGGATTCAGGACGGGTATGCCGGGGGATGGGGACGAGGTCACCTTGAAGGGTGGAGAGGAACCGATGCCATCGCCGTAACTGGGCAGCGGAACGACTATGGATGTTGAGGTCGGCGGCGATCACGTAGGAGGAAAAGGTACGATCGACGTGGGAGAGGAAGTCGAAGGGAATAGGAGCGTTGGGGCGGACATAGATGGTGGCGCAGGTAACGGTAAGGCCGGGGAAGAAGAGACTAAGGATCAGGTGTTCGGTGGGGTCGGGAAGGAGAGGTTGGAGCCGAACGGGGATCTGGCGGTGGTGACCAATGGCAACTCCGCCACGCGCAATCGGGAGGGGATTATCGGAGCGGTGGAGGAGGTAGGGCGAAGTGTGGACTGTGTGTTGGGGTTGCAGGAAGGTTTCATTGAGGAGGAAGGCATCCACGCGGTGGGTGGCAAGGGTGTGCAGGAACAGGTTTTTGTTGGCAGGAAGGGAGCGTATGTTGTTGAAAAGGATACGTTGCTGTCGCGCCATGACTGGGATTTAAACGAGGGTGTCAAGACGGGAGAAGGTGAAATGGGCCTGGTTGTTGGAGTAGGTGGCGTACATCTTGAGTTGGAAGATGGAACGGGCAGCAAGGGAGATCTGCTGGAGGGTGTGAGGGCGCTGAAAGGGATGAACATTCTGGAGGACGATGGTGAGGAACCTGATGATGTCCTCAGCGGTGGGTGGGGGACGAAGGGAATTGCCAGGGGGGTGGGGGCGTCCAGAGGACGGACAGGTACGGTGAGTTCAGGAGTGGTTGGAGGGGGTCGGGCTTTACACTTTTGGGAGTAGGTGGGATGAGGGAGAGTGCAGGTATTACAGGAGGGAGGGGATTGGAGGTTAGGGCACTGCCGGAGGAAGTGCGCCTGCCGACAATGCGGGCAGGTGGGGGCCTCGCGGCACTCAGCTGTGGGGTGCGCATTATAGCGCAGACACCTCTGGCAGCGCAGGGATTGAGGTGGGGAACGGGAAGGGTCGACCTTGTACCGCTGGTGGAAGAGGAGGGCACCCTCCTTCAGGAGACGGTCAATGGAGGGGGCGTCCTCAGAGAAAACCCGCATAAGGCGGGTGGGGCCGGCCGAGTTGAAAATGCGGCGGACCGCCCGCACCTCCAGCGTGGGATGGGCCTGGAGCTCCGCCAACACCTCCTCCTCCGTGATCGACGGACTGAGCCGCGTAATCACGGCGGTGAGGGTCGGCGGGCGACGCGGGGGTTGGGGTTGGCGGGTAGGAGATGGAGAAGGAGCAGGGGTAAGGGAGGCGTTGGGACCAAAACGGGTGATGGGGAGACGGGAGAGGATGTCAGTATGGAGGGTTGGGCTGGGGGAGGAGATGAGAACAGAATCTCGGCGAGGAGTGAGGAGGGAGATGGGGGCACCAGGACAATGCTGGCGAAGGAAGAGGGTGAGGTTCCGGGCTTCAAGGAGAGAGGGATCAGGACGGGAGAGGAGGTAGCGGTAGGAGGAAGGGAGAGAGGAGGAGGACGAGGGGGCAGGGACAGGCGGGGAGACTTCCATGGCATCAAGGGTGGGGGAAGGAGGACGAGGTGCAGCCTTTTTGGAAGCAGAGGAAGCAGGGGTGCCACCGGGGCGCTTGACGGCGGTGGAGGAGGTGTGGGGGATGGGAACAACGGGAATGTGGCGGGGAGGGGCAGGTCCCGGGGCCGGAGTCGGCGCCGGAGATGGTGACGGTGATGGTGAAGGCGACGATGACGATGACGGCGGCAGAGGCGGCGGTGATGGCGAAGGTGACAGGGAAAGCTGGGCGTGGGCAGTGGCCCGACGGGCCACCACCCGAGCTGGAGCTGCAGTGACAGGCTGGGGGAGTGGGGGGAAGGGATCAGAACGAGAGGAGCGGGAGGAAGAAGCGGGAGAGGGGGCGACAAAGATAGAGGGTGAAGGGACAGTGAGGAGAGGTGGAATGGAAGGAGGGAGGTGGGACTGGGCACACCAAGTTATAGTGGTGGAGGCGGCGGAAGGGGAGGTATAGACAATGGCGGTGGTGGTAGTAGTGACAGTGGTGGTGGGGGCGGACATGACGGGAGAGAGAAACAAGAACGAACAGAACGAAGAGGAGAGGACAGAAACCGGGGACAGACAAAGACGAAGACGGATGAAGACGAAGACGGCCGTAGACCAGGGTCAGGACGGCGGCGATGGTGGCGACCAGGCGGCACCGGATGGCGGCGGCGGCGGCGGCGGGCACCGGCGGCGGCGGCGGCGGCGGCGACGGGCGACGAGCCCCGGCAGGCGGCGGCGGCGGCAAGGACCGGAAGGCGGCGACCAAGCGGCGGCGGCGGCGGCGGCGGCGGCGGCAAACAGACGACACGGCAAGGATCTTCCACGTCGAAGGCGCACCCTGAGAGTAGCCCAGGCAGTGAAACTCTTCGATGAAGAAGAGAGGGAATCCAACCCTCGAATGTGCAGCTAACACTTTTTTTTTTTTTTTTACTTTATTGTTATTTTAAAACCTGGACAATTCAGGTAGGCTGGCAGCGGCACACTACGCCGCTCTTCAGCCATAGCGTTTTACAAGAGTATGAAACATGGTGAATGACAATGAACAAAGTGACGGGCAAAAGAGAGAGGACACAGAGACATAAAAAACACGGAGTCGTTCACATGTGACGATAACAACACTGAAAACACGTTGGCACGGCGCACAAAACACTGGTGAGTCCGACGGCACAAGTGAACGTAGGAGTGCGACGGCGGACACCAAAAACACTATATGACGTCACACACACGAAGCACAAAAGGCGACGATCTCCGGCGCGCGAATGTTCACTATACGTGTGCGAGTCCGGGGATCTGCCAAGAGAGGAGGAGGAGGAGGAAGGGGAGTGGGAGAGCGAGAGGGGAGAGCAGAGACGCCACGGGCAGGGGAGATAGGGGGAGGGAGGAAGGGGGAGAGGAAGCCCGGGGGAAGAGGGGGAAGGGAGGGGACAGGGAGATGGAAAAAGAAGGGAAGAGAAGAGAAGAGAGGGAGGGTGCCGAAAGGAAAGGACATGGGAAGTGGGTGGTGGGGCAGGGTCAAAGTTGATAGGAGGGGTAGATGGAGGGGACGAGGACATCATCAGGGAGAGGGAGCCGGCGGAAGCCACCTTGGGAGAGGGCATGGAGGGTGGAGAGATGGAGACCGGGTGGGACGTGCGAATACAGGCGCGGCAGCGGGCGGGGGTGGGAGAGGAGTGGGGAAACGAGCGGGTGAGGAGGATCAAGTGTACGTGAGATGTACAGGATACGAATCCTTTCAAGGAAAAGGAGGAGGTGGGGGAAGGGGATGAGATCATACAGGATCCGCGTGGGGGAGGGGAGACGGATGCGATAGGCAAGGCGGAGAGCATGGCGTTCAAGGATTTGGAGGGATTTATAGAAGGTAGGGGGGGCGGAGATCCAGGCTGGATGGGCGTAACAAAGGATAGGGCGGATGAGGGATTTATAGGTGTGGAGGATTGTGGAGGGGTCCAGACCCCACGTGCGGCCGGAAAGGAGCTTGAGGAGACGGAGTCGGGAACGTGCCTTGGCTTGGATTGTCTGGAGATGGGGAGTCCAGGAGAGGCGACGGTCGAGGGTGACGCCAAGGTACTTAAGGGTGGGAGTGAGGGCGATAGGACGGCCATAGACGGTGAGATAGAAATCAAGGAGGCGGAAGGAAGGGGTGGTTTTGCCTACAATGATCGCCTGGGTTTTGGAGGGATTGACCTTGAGCAACCACTGGTTGCACCAAGCGGTGAACTGGTCAAGATGGGATTGGAGAAGGCGTTGGGAGCGTTGCAGGGTGGGGGCAAGGGCGAGGAATGCGGTGTCATCGGCAAACTGGAGGAGGTGGACGGGGGGCGACGGCGGCGGCATGTCCGCCGTGTACAAAAGGTACAGAAGGGGGGAGAGGACGGAGCCTTGGGGCACACCGGCGGAGGGGAAAAAGGTGTAGGAATCGGTGTTATGGATGGTGACATAGGAAGGACGGCGGGAGAGAAAGGAACCGATCAGACGGACGTAGTTAATGGGAAGGGCAAAGGTTTGGAGCTTGAAGAGGAGACCGGAATGCCAGACGCGGTCATAAGCGCGTTCGAGGTCAAGTGAGAGGAAGATGGCGGAGCGACGGGAATTAAGCTGTTCGGAAAGGAGATGAGTGAGGTGAAGGAGAAGATCGTCGGAAGAGAAGGATGGCCGAAAGCCACACTGGGTGACGGGAAGGAGGCGGTGCTGGTGGAGATGCTGGTGGATGCGGCGGGTGAGGATAGATTCGAGGACCTTGCTGAAGACCGAGGTAAGGCTGATGGGACGGTAGGAGGAGACGGCGGACGGCGGTTTGCCAGGTTTAAGGAACATGAGGATACGGGAGGTTTTCCACAGGTCGGGGTAGTAACCGGTGGACAGGACGACATTGTAGAGCCTGGCCAGGGTGGAGAGGAAAGAGACAGGAGCTTAACGAAGGTGACGGTAGGTGGCACGATCGTGACCAGGAGCGGTGTTGCGTTTTGTGCGGAGTGTATCAATGAGATCCTGTGTAGTGATAGGGGCATTGAGTTCCGTGTGTGTAATGTTGTCCAAGTACTGGAAGCCAGGAGCGAGGGGAGGGGAAGAGGTGTCAGTTCGATCGCGGATATCTGGGAAGAGGGAGTAATCGAACTGTGGATCATCAGGGACGGAAAATACATCGGAGAGGTAGGAGGCAAAGTGATTGGCCTTACTAATTGAGTCAGGGAAAGGGTGATCATCATGGAGAAGAGGATAATAGGGGGAGGGTTTAGTTCCGGTAAGGCGACGGAAGGCCGACCAGAACTTGGACGAGTTGATTGGTAGGGTTGCATTTAAACGGGTGCATGTCTGTCGCCAGTCCCGGCGTTTCTTAGCCGCGAGCAAATTACGAACGTGTCGCTGGAGTTGCCGGTGGCGTCGTAGTGTGTCCGGGTCACGCGTGCGGAGGAAGGCACGGTAGAGACGACGGGATTCACGGAGGAGGAGAACGGCCTGTGGGGGTAAGGGAGGACGGTGGGGGTGGATGGCGACAGTAGGAACGTGGGCCTCCACAGCCTCAGACAAGGTCCGCTGGAGAAAGGAGGCGGCATGGGTGACATCGTCAGGGTGGTGGTAGGTGAGAGGGTGGCTATCGACCTGGGTGGAAAGGGTATCCCGGTAGGCATTCCAGTCGGCTCGGGAATAGTCGTGGACATACTTAGGGGGAGGGTCAGTACGAGGGTCGGGGCGAGGGCGACGACCGTCTGAAACGGTGAGGAGGACAGGGAGATGGTCGCTACCAATAGGCTCCAGGACATCCACCGTGATACGGCCAAGGAGGTTGGGGGAGGAGAGGATAACATCAGGAGTGGAGTTGGATTCAGGACGGGTATGCTGGGGGATGGGGACGAGGTCACCTTGAAGGGTGGAGAGGAACCGATGCCATCGCCGTAACTGGGCAGCGGAACGACTATGGATGTTGAGGTCGGCGGCGATCACGTAGGAGGAAAAGGTACGATCGACGTGGGAGAGGAAGTCGAAGGGAATAGGAGCGTTGGGGCGGACATAGATGGTGGCGCAGGTAACGGTAAGGCCGGGGAAGAAGAGACTAAGGATCAGGTGTTCGGTGGGGTCGGGAAGGAGAGGTTGGAGCCGAACGGGGATCTGGCGGTGGTGACCAATGGCAACTCCGCCACGAGCAATTGGGAGGGGATTATCGGAGCGGTGGAGGAGGTAGGGCGAAGTGTGGACTGTGTGTTGGGGTTGCAGGAAGGTTTCATTGAGGAGGAAGGCATCCACACGGTGGGTGGCAAGGGTGTGCAGGAACAGGTTTTTGTTGGCGGGAAGGGAGCGTATGTTGTGGAAAAGGATACGTTGCTGTCGCGCCATGACTGGGATTTAAACGAGGGTGTCAAGACGGGAGAAGGTGAAATGGGCCTGGTTGTTGGAGTAGGTGGCGTACATCTTGAGTGGGAAGATGGAACGGGCAGCAAGGGAGATCTGCTGGAGGGTGTGAGGGCGCTGAAAGGGATGAACATTCTGGAGGACGATGGTGAGGAACCTGATGATGTCCTCAGCGGTGGGTGGGGGACGAAGGGAATTGCCAGGAGGGGTGGGGGCGTCCAGAGGACGGACAGGTACGGTGAGTTCAGGAGTGGTCGGAGGGGGTCGGGCTTTACACTTTTGGGAGTAGGTGGGATGAGGGAGATTGCAGGTATTACAGGAGGGAGGGGATTGGAGGTTAGGGCACTGCCGGAGGAAGTGCGCCTGCCGACAATGCGGGCAGGTGGGGGCCTCGCGGCACTCAGCTGTGGGGTGCGCATTATAGCGCAGACACCTCTGGCAGCGCAGGGATTGAGGAGGGGAACGGGAAGGGTCTACCTTGTACCGCTGGTGGAAGAGGAGGGCACCCTCCTTCAGGAGACGGTCAATGGAGGGGGCGTCCTCAGAGAAAACCCGCATAAGGCGGGTGGGGCCGGCCGAGTTGAAAATGCGGCGGACCGCCCGCACCTCCAGCGTGGGATGGGCCTGGAGCTCCGCCAACACCTCCTCCTCCGTGATCGACGGACTGAGCCGTGTGATCACGGCGGTGAGGGTCGGCGGGCGACGCGGGGGTTGGGATTGGCGGGTAGGAGATGGAGAAGGAGCAGGGGTAAGGGAGGCGTTGGGACCAAAACGGGTGATGGGGAGACGGGAGAGGATGTCAGTATGGAGGGTTGGGCTGGGGGAGGAGATGAGAACAGAATCTCGGCGAGGAGTGAGGAGGGAGATGGGGGCACCAGGACAATGCTGGCGAAGGAAGAGGGTGAGGTTCCGGGCTTCAAGGAGAGAGGGATCAGGACGGGAGAGGAGGTAGCG
Organism: Schistocerca serialis cubense; assembly: GCF_023864345.2. Classification (NCBI taxonomy): domain Eukaryota; kingdom Metazoa; phylum Arthropoda; class Insecta; order Orthoptera; family Acrididae; genus Schistocerca; species Schistocerca serialis. Next base: position 192,465,302 of record NC_064648.1, read on the forward strand.
GTAGGAGGAAGGGGGAGAGGAGGAGGATGAGGGGGCAGGGACAGGCGGGGAGACTTCCATGGCATCATGGGTGGGGGAAGGAGGACGAGGTGCAGCCTTTTTGGAAGCAGAGGAAGCAGGGGTGCCACCGGGGCGCTTGACGGCGGTGGAGGAGGGGTGGGGGATGGGAACAACGGGAATGTGGCGGGGAGGGGCAGGTCCCGGGGCCGGAGTCGGCGCCGGAGATGGTGACGGTGATGGTGAAGGCGACGATGACGATGACAGCGGCAGTGGCGGCGGTGATGGCGAAGGTGACGGGGAGAGCTGGGCGTGGGCAGTGGCCCGACGGGCCACCACCCGAGCTGGAGCTGCAGTGACAGGCTGGGGGAGTGGGGGGAAGGGATCAGAACGAGAGGAGCGGGAGGAAGAAGCGGGAGAGGGGGCGACAAAGATAGAGGGTGAAGGGACAGTGAGGAGAGGTGGAATGGAAGGAGGGAGGTGGGACTGGGCACACCAAGTTATAGTGGTGGAGGCGGCGGAAGGGGAGGTATAGACAATGGCGGTGGTGGTAGTAGTGACAGTGGTGGTGGGGGCGGACATGACGGGAGAGAGAAACAAGAACGAACAGAACGAAGAGGAGAGGACAGAAACTGGGGACAGACAAAGACGAAGACGGATGAAGACGAAGACGGCCGTAGACCAGGGTCAGGACGGCGGCGATGGTGGCGACCAGGCGGCACCGGATGGCGGCTGCGGCGGCGGGCACCGGACGGCGGCGGCGGCCACCGGCGGCGGCGGCGGCGGCGGCGGCGGCGGCGGCGGCGGCGAGCACCGGCAGGCGGCGACCAGGCGGGGGCGGCGAGCCCCGGCAAACGGCGACCAGGCGGCGACGGCGGCGGCGGCGGCTGCAAGGACCGGAAGGCGGTGACCAAGCGGCAGCCGCGGCGGCGGCGGCGGCAAACAGACGACACGGCAGGGATCTTCTACGTCGAAGGCGCACCCTGAGAGTAGCCCAGGCAGTGAAACTCTTCGATGAAGAAGAGAGGGGATCCAACCCTCGAATGCGCAGCTAACACTGTAACGTTACCATATGTAACGAGCACCTTACCACAAAACTTTATGGGTATGAAGTATATCATTTACATATAATCAAAAGATGTGGCCACTTATTGCAATTCTGTTAGAAAATTAAAAATAACTAAATGATATTCCTGCGATAATGTATGTTACTTCCAATATTTTCCTGCTAAACTTGTCAATGCGAAGTAAAATAAGCAGCGCTTGAATACTGCAGTGTTGCTCGGTGTCGCCAACAGATGTCAGCTCAAGACGCTGTTACAGAAGATATGGCTTTGCTTTTAGCATGGCCATCTAGGAACAAGGCCGCTACACTGTCTTTGGAGTCGCTCGTGATGTAAGTACTCGGGTCATAACAAACACAAGGCAACATGTGCTGTCGTGGTTGATTCGCATGTGTAGCCGTTATATGATTGTGAATTGAAATGTTAGTGTAATAGTGTTCATAGTACTTCAACATATAAACATGCCACGTAGATGCTGTATGCCTACTTTCCACAATTTTCCACCGTTTTACAATTTAAGCACCATTTTATCACCTGTTTTTCTTGTTTCTTTTCTTCTTACGTTTTTAACGTCTGTAGGCTGCAGAGCAGCGTACGGCGGGGGGGGGGGGGGGGGGGGGGGAGGAGATCGAAATGCAGTAAAGGAAAAAAAAGAAGACTTTATGCATGCTTGTAGAGGCTATTAAACTGCTCGGGAAAGAGTCAGTGCATTCCATTTCCCTCGTGATGAAGATGCATGGAGAGAATGGATAAGAGCAGTTCACCGTGATAATTTCATCCCTTCAGATCACTCTGTGGTAAGTAGCAGATTTAGTAAATAAACCTATGAAATGGTTCTGTTTAGTCTGAGTGTTAATTGTAATTTATAAACATAACCTGTATTCATAGGCCAAACTTTTCTCATATTAACGTAACGTAATCCATTATTTTTAACAGATTTGTGAGCTGCATTTCCATGCACACGAAATAGAAAGAAGTACATCGTCATATGATGCTAAGACTGGAAGATTAATTACACGCCTCTTGATCGTCCACGTTTAAGGAAAGGTAAGTTGATCGTTTTCGGACTTAAGTTAGGTTATATAATTATTGGATGAATCTCTTACACTCCTGGTTTATATGGTAAGGTACTGAGAATTAATATTTGTTTATAGGTGCAATACCAGCACTATTGCCAGCATGTCCTGATTATTTATCTACACCATAAGAAGGCAATATCTTTCTTTTCGTTGAAGGTATTATGTGATAAAATTAATAGTAGTCATTTGAATGAGTGGACCTGTGTCAAAAAGTTGAATGGTGTGTATTTTCTTTTAATTAGTGAAATGTCATTTTTGAGAGTTCTGTGGTATGTTACAATTAACGCAAGTCTCACTTTCACTGTCCATGTCAATGATTAAACAGCTTGGTCAAATAGGGAACATAAAGTTTCTAGTAACCGTAAGTACCAAAACACAGTTAGCTAATATTCTTAATATTGTCGAGTTAAAATTTAGCAACAGAGAAGATCAGGAACCTAATGAGAGTATTGATTTCATAACCACTATTTTGAATAATTTATCTGAAAACTTGCCAGATAAACATGAAATTATAAACGTTATGGAAGAACAGATTCCATTGCTAAAATGCAAAAAGAAAATTGCAAGATATTCGTGGGATATTTTAGTTTTGTGGTCATTAGTTCATTCTATTTCTCCTCAGTGTTACAAGTTTTTAAGAAGCAGTGGTATAATAACTATGTCTAGCCCTGCTACTCTGACTAGAATATGTGGTGGATTTGCTAGTAATACTGCTCTTGAACAAGTTCCTGCACATTTTCTGGGATACATAACTAGGACAGTAATATTTTTAACTGAAGAAGACTGGGCGGTCTCCTCTCGATGCATGAAATCCATTTAAAGTCACAAATGGGCTACAAAGGGGGAAACGTAGTTGGCCAGGCCTACAATAGTAGTGAATTTGCATCCGCAGCCTACGTATTCGTGGTGCGTGGTTTGGATACACAGTACACCGATGTAGCTCATATTCTGCCGGTCAAAGTCTTGCAGGCTCCTGCTCTTTTCACCTTCCTTAAAGATATTGTATTGAAGTTAGAAAGCATAGAGTTTGAAGTTGTTGGTATTGTATCTCATAATAATAACATTAATAAGAAAGCTGTATCTTACTTCAGTGATCCACCTGAACTTAAAATTAAATACCGACACCCTTCTCCAGGTGCTGGAAGTAGGCTATTTTATTTTCTTATCGATAGTGTGCACCTATCAAAATGCATAAAAAACAACTGGCTGAATCAGAAAGAAGAGATTATAGAGCTTCCGGATTTTAATTATGAGCTGGGTGATGGTTTTGCGTCTTTCAACAGCTTGAAATCTCTTCATTTGCTGTAAAATGCAAATTTATTGACATTTGCAAACAAGCTATGTCTTAAATCACTGTATCCCTGAACCATAGAAAGGCAGAATGTAAAACTTGCTCTTCATATTTTTGACCATACAACAGCTATTGCTCTGAGAGAATTAGGCTCTAAACACAATACTGAATACTGCAACTTTCATTGAGATCATTTGCAAGTGGTGGATGCAGTTAATGTAAAAACATTATTAAAAGGTCAAAGGTTATTAAATAGGATTCAGCAGCCAATAATCAGGAATTCTAAGCACATACTGGAGTTCCTATTTCAGTTTGCAAATTGGTTAATAAAGGAAAATTCTCAGGGTTTAATTGGTCTTAGCAGATAAACACATTTAGCTCTTAGGCATACCACTCTCACATTGGTGGATCTGGCTAGGTATTGCGACAATGAGAAAAAGAGGCAATACTTTCTAACAGGCAAGGTTCAAACTGATGACCTGGAAAGCAGGTTTGGTAAATTTTGTCAGATGAGTGGTGGTAATTACCATGTGTCAATTAGACAGATTTTTGAGACAGAAAGACTCTGAGGGTATGAAGCTATGTATCATTAATATTAAAGTCCCAAAAACGGGTGGTGTTGTAATTGCCAAGGATGACATTTTTTCTACTGAGACAGATATAAATGACCTCCCAGGAGTGACATATAATGAAGAGTTAAATGTAGTTGTGGAAGATGTTGATATACAGGAATTGGATGAGTATGTGTGGCCTGTACTCCACTACATAAGTCGTTACTGCTCATATGCAGTCATTAAGAAACTTAAATGTGATTATTTATTTTATTTATTTGCCTGTAGATAACTGTTGTGTTGTGTAGGCACGGTCAGATGGTTATACAAATGATTATACATAAGGTCAGTAGTTACATAGTTATACAGATTGTGGTACAAATGATTACACAAAAGATAACATATGGTATATGATTATGCAAAAGGTCAGTATGGTTGTATGACATAAATTACAGTTCCTTTGATCACAATCACATTTATAATAATAGAGAATCATATTTTTTCATCATGTAGGAATTCACTTATGCTATAGAATGCTTTCTCTTTCAATCATGTCTCTACTACCATTTTAAATCTATTCTCATGCAATTCCCTCGTTCCATGTGATGTATTTTTGTAAAATGTTTTGCCAGCATGTAAAAAATTATTTTGGATTTTACTCAAACGTGTCCAAGGATGTCTAATAAGTTCCTATGTCTGGTTTCATACGAGCGCACGTCTGACCTGCTTTCCTACATGTGAGAATTCTCTTTGGCATGCATAAGTGCTTTAAGTATGTATAGACTGGGAACTGAAAGAATTCTGTGCTCAATGAAGCACTGTCCGCAAGAAGTTAAATTGCTCACATCAAAAATACATCTAATGGCTTTCTTCTGCCAGAGGAAAACATCTTTTGCCCCAGCAGAGTTTCCCCAAAGAAGTATTCCGTAATGCAGATGAGTATGAAAATAGGCATGGTATGCCATAAGTATGCACTCCTTACTGACACAATGCTTCAGTTTCCTAAGGAGATATAGAAATCTTTCCAACCTACTGCACAGCTTTTCTGTGTGAGTATTCCAGCACAATTTGGTATCAAGATAAATGCTTAGCAATTTTACTGAATGTCTGATTTCATTAGGTCCATCATTAATATCTCTAAGGGAAGACAGGATGTGTTCAGTTTTATTTTTGTTTAACGACAGCCTATTTTCGTGGAACAAGTGAGCTGCCATTTCCTTCATGGATTTGTTCATTTGTTTGACAACATCCACATCATTATGTGACGTGATAAAAGTTGTGTCATCAGCATACATTACAGATTTATATGGTAATGTGTTGGGCAGGTCATTCACATACACAATGAATAAAAAAGGTCCCAGTACAGACCCTTGTGGGACTCCATATTTTACCTTGAGAAGGTCAGATTTGTTGTTTGAATTTATATAGATCATTTGGTTTCTGTTTGTCAAATATGATTTCAGCAGTAATAGTTCTGTTTCAGTTATTCCATATTTTTCTAATTTCTTAATTAAAATGCTATATGAGGCAGTGTCAAATGCCTTGGTTAAATCAAATAAAATGATAAATAAATATACACCCTAGCTGCAAACAGGCGTTGATGTACTTCATTGGGGTCATGTTGAAATTGTGTGCCCCGACCGGGACTCGAACCCGGGATCTCCCGCTTACATGGCAGACACTCTATCCATCTGAGCCACCGCGGACACAGAGGATAGTGCGTCTGCATGGACTTATCCCTTGCACGCTCCCCGTGAGATCCACATTCCCAACATGTCCACACCACTACATTCGTAGTGCGCCTAATAGATGTTTGCCCATCATTCTCATTACTCGTGGCAGATTAATCCATCAAGTCCCGTACGAGTTCGGGCATAGCGTGTGCATTCGCACAAGAAGGTCAATGGCCGGGAAGCCTTTTTTTTTTAACTATATATGACAGTAGTATCTGTTCCCGAAAGAACAGTTACCGTGGATGACCATGCAGCTTTGCTAGAAATGAAATGATAATTAAATGGACACCCTAGCTGCAACATGTCCCCAATGAAGTACATCAACGCCTGTTTGCAGCTAGGGTGTCCATTTAATTATCATTTCATTTCTAGCAAAGCTGCATGGTCATCCACGGTAACTGTTCTTTCGGGAACAGATACTACCGTCATATACAGTTAAATCAAATAAAGTTGTATAGGTATGTTCCCTTTCTTCAAAACCTTGTAATATTGATAAGACAACTTCCTGAACTGCTTTTATTGTTGATAGCCCAGTTCGGAATCCATACTGAGCCTTATTGAGACGGTTGTGACACTAAAAAAAATCGTTTAATTGGACTTTCAATAATTTTAGATAATATTGGTACTATTGCTATAGGCCTGTAATTTTGGTGTGAATTTCTGTCTCCCTTTTTGTATATGGGCAATACAATTGTCAGTTTAAGGCAGTCTGGAAATGTTCCCTCTGTAAACATCCTATTGATTACGTAAGACAGTGGAATGCATATAGTGTCATATTTTCTTTATGGTAAAATTAGAAAAACCATGGATGTCCTCAGTTGTGGAGTTGCTTAGTGATCTGACTACATCCAGCATATCCTTAAGATAAATTGTTCTCCATTCAAATTTTGGGAAGTCACCTGTCAACTCTGTTTCCTGCAATTTGGGAAGTCTGTCTTCACTATCATCTAAATTACTTTCATCTGTCATAGCTAATTCTCCAGAATTTATGAAACTATTATTTAGTTCAACTGCACTTAGAGGAACAAGTAAATTTTCTGCAAATAGCCCAGTTTCTGCTTTAACTATTTTCCATGCTGCTTTATATTTGCTGCTGGAGTGATAAATATAGTTATCATTAGCTTTTTTCTTTGCAGAAATGATTTCTTTTCTGTACAGCTTTTTTGAATTGGCATATCAATTGCCGCATCATATTCCCCAATCTGTAATGTGCTATTGCAACTCATCAAGACACTTCAGTAGTACAACAAATGTGGCTGTAATCACTAGATGCTGCAGTAAAACAGTTCTCCTCTAACAAACTTCTGTCTAAACCTGACAAGAACCAGCATTTTCTGTCAGAACTATCTAAAGATATAGGAAATTGAACAGTTAAACTTTTAGGAATCCATATTGACTTCAAGTTGACCTGGGAAGAACACATTAGTCACATCTGTAAAAAATTGTCAAAGGTATCACATCTATAATGGATACTGAGAGATTTATGTACTATAGAATATTTAAGATTGACCTATTTTGCACTGCTCCAGTCCCACATTTCTCATGGACTGCTGGTGCGGGGCCACTCTACACATATAAGCCATCTATTGACGATACAAAGAAAATCTTGGTACTAAATGCTTTTTATTTCTTGACTGTGAAAATGATGTAAGCTTACTGAATTTATAATTCGATGAAATGTAAACACTTCAGATGGCTGGCTGGCAGATATCTGGTGCAACTCAAGTAATTGTCTTTTCTTCCTCATTTTCCCGAAATTTTTGACAAGAATAGGATATGAATCTAAGGTCCAGTCAGCATTGTAAGTGAATAGAGTAAACAGTATATGCTTTTATAGATATCAAATTTTTACTACTCAAAGATACACAGACGGTCCTTTGCAAATGTCAGATCAACAGTGAACAGTGCGAACCTCAACCCCACCTGTTATATATGTTTTCAAACAGTTGTTTGATAGTATTGCTCTATTTAGATATTACAATTAAAAATGATCAAAAGTCAATTTTCCCTCTTATTATTTTCAGACATTCAGTTTTGGGTAACAGCAAAACAGAGCAATGTGCTACAATGCAGTTTTAGTATATGCTAATTACAAGACAATGTAACAGTTTCAGATGCTTCTACTATTTTATCGATTTTTATGTGTTTGATGTGTTACTGTTTCATAATCATTTAGATATTATATCATCTAGAATGAAAGATTACTGTTCCTAACATAATAATTATTTTGTAAATTGGAATCTTGCCACAAATGAGCAGAGAGTTGTGGTATCAATCTGCGTGATACCCTTTCTAATGTTTCCTCGTACACATCAACACTTTCAAATATTATTGTGTGTCACCAGGCTATTCACGAAATGGAGAACTGGTAATGAGAATAAATATAAAGGTAAAAAATAAGGTTTCCTGAGCGTAAGCGAATACTGAAGATACATAGTAAACTGTACTGCCTACACAGTTACCTGGTAATCAGCATCTTACTGCCACATGTATTCTGTGAATAAAAATATATTTTATACATCCAGGACTTGTAATTTTGGACTATATGATTTCTCACTCACACAGTTTCTTTTCTCGCACTGTAGAAGCTAATTGTCTCCTCTATCATATCATATGTCATTTATTGTTAATCCTTGAAAAATTGCACACAAACTGGATGACTCTTTCTGTCAACCAGAGCACTTGCGTAAAATAACATGCGTATGTGATTAACAACACAGTGTGAAACATCGGGTAGACAACACACACCGAAACACGTAAAGATTAACCGAAACTTTAGAACCAGCTACAATAATGTATGGGAAAAGTAAAATTTCATATCTTCTGACCCAGTAATTTTGATGTGTTTCTTTGTACACAGTTCCATAGTTTTTAACTAATCCTGGTCGCGCCAGTGTCCTATATGTGGTCTCCTTTACAGATGAACCATACTTTCTTACTGATTAAAAGAAAGCATTTAAATTACAAATATTTACACACAATTCCGCAAAATTATATAACGGTATCAGGTGCCATGCATCCTGCATTTTTGGTGTTACAACCGGAGTGCCTAATAAGGAAATCACCGCATTAACAATTAACGCAACTGCTGACAGTGGATGCAGTACACTGATCAGGAGATTACTGCAGACTGAGATGGTCACTCCTTTGGAACAAAAAGGTAGACACACCTGGAGCTGAGAACAAGGCTGGTCGTATGTGGGTGCCAAGTTATTTTGAGCTAGATGTAACGTAGTGATGTCTAGAGTAGCACGATGTCTTATGTTTGTGACCTATTTAGTGCACTTTTTGTTACAAAAACGAACTGCAAGGTAAATTCAGAAAGCACATACAGGATAAAAGACATGTACCTCATTTGTGCATAACATGTATTGTACGTAACTACAAAAAATGCAGTGGTCGAATGGTATACTGTCTTTTAACCACATACAATAAATAATTCTACTTTGTTTCATGATAAATAGTTGAGAACATCTAACTGGTATTATTACATGAGTTTAATTTGTCAGTTTTTGTTTACATTTTATGCTTAATATAAGAATTTAAGTATTATATTATTTTGCTGTCTTGTCATATTTACTGTTACCACTATAAATGCATAGACAAATCCATGAAAAAGTAAAGAATCACATTTTTTTCATAGGAAAGTATTACAAATGTACAATTATATTAGTAATAAATTGCAAAACAAACAAATGTAGAGAATTTGGATGAACACAAAGAAGTCATTGTACGAGAGTTTGCCAGAACAAGAAACGAACAGCGATTATTTTATGGGTGGTTCTGAGCAAATCACTTCGCTGGGAGCGTCTGGATTCAATGCAATCAAGCAACTAGCTTCTGTTGAATGTACACAATGTGAGGACAATGATGTGCCGCTGGCTACGAATCCACCTTCACCCCTTTGTGGTCATGACTCATTATTATTCTTTTATATAAATGTCAGGTCATATTCGTAATCCTAGTATTCTGTCAGGCATAGACAAGAAAACTGCATTACGTGTTAATAAACTCTGGCTTAGTGAAGATGAGCTGCAACTGCCATGTATCACAGGGGATGGACCTCTGATACGTGTCAGTCATGGCATACTGTGGGAGATGAAGCTGGCTCCCTCTGCCTGCTCCGACTACACCCCAACTACTACCAATAATTCTTTTCTGTCTTTTTCTGTCTATGGACATCTTTTGGTTCTGATTTTCAGTGATATCCATATGAGAGGTAGGCATAAATCTGCCCATTTGTTATTTAGGTCAGATATCATTGTTACAATTGTAGCCTAAGGATCTGACAGCAAAAATACAATTACTTTTGTTTCAAACCATGTTAATTAAAAGTTATGTCTGATTAAACATTTTACTATAGCAAATAACAGAGAAATATATTTTGAGCTACTTTTGGTAAGGATGCGCAAACTGGCTTGCTTCATTAACTGACTGAGCCATTAGTTATAAGATTTGCACAATCTACCACGATGCTCAGTATTTTGCTTGTACCCACAAACGGATCAGTGCCACTGCAGATTCATAAAACGATTCCATATACTTTTCCAAAGTCCTAGATCACTACACTTTTTACAAAGCAAATTAATATTGACAGTTATAAGGAAATTTTTTTTCCAACAATGAAACGTTGAAAGCAATATGTGAAAAAACGAAACCAAAATTTTGGTGGGGCGTATATTTTTTAGCAAACACCATCCTGTACTCATTAAGATTTTCAGCTTTATGACTTCAGACTGATGTGCTACCAAAGAGGCTCCACCGAGGAGAAAACATAAATCAGGTTGGTGGGCTTACAGTACTTGTGCAATAGAGTGTCCTTACTGTGGGTGATACAAGCATAGAAAATGCAATGGAGGCAGCTGCACCATTACGGCCCATGTTAAAAATCGTAACTAAATTTTTGTACTGTATGGCAGACACTAATATTGAAGCATTTGCTCAGTCCTTGAAGAAAATTGACCCTTTTTTTTTTTTTTTGGAAAATGATCTAAGGACAGAATATGTATTCATGGAGACATAAATACTGATCTAAGACTAAGGGAACCACACAATTCAGTTTTGTTAAAATCCTACGACTGGATGACTTGTACTGCATTAATGATACTTCATAACAATTTTTCTGTCATCATCAGTGTTCATTAGTGATACTTCGGAGAATGACAGCGACTTGACAACCTCTCATCATGTCACGAAATGCAAAATATCTCGCCGCCCCCCCCCCCCCAACTAAGGTATTCAACTGCTTACCCAACTTATGCGACATCCTTCCCTGCCCCTATTCCGAATCAATTGCCCCATGGGGCTTATCCTGCAAAACCTGATCCATACAACAACACACTCCAGTCCTGTCCCGGGCATCTCCCATCCCATCAAAGCAAGGGACAAATGTGAAAGCAGCCGTGTGCTCCAGCAAGTCACCTGCAACCACTTCCTGGCATTCTACACGGTCACGACCACTAACAAGTCGTGTGTCCGCACGAATGGCCACCGCCAAACTGGCCGAGAGACAGCTGGACCACCCAGCTGCTCAGCATGCCACCCAACAGGATATGCTCGAATTTTCTAGATTCGCCAATGACCCTAAAACATTGCTCTTCACATTTCACAAGTGGAATTTCAATATGTTTACACAAGCAATTTTTGTCGGTTCTACATGAGTACATAAAATCCACAAATTTGTTTTTCAGTGTAAATATTGATCACTCATAGTGGTATCATGATTTAATGTGTTGCTTACTGCAATAGGTGTGCAAATGTTGCCATTTGATGTATTGTAAGATTCAGTTTTTGGGTTCTTCTATCTCTCAATTGTAAAATCACAGTTCCTTTATTTTGAACTATGCCATAAGGTACTAAGTAGTTCTAAATTTAATGTTCCTTATTCACTACATGTATGTTGTAATTTTACTTAAAACAAATTTCAGTTACTGCTCTTAAAATATTTTGGCAGGCTGTTGTACCACTTGTGTATATTCATAAATGTTTCTTAGTCTGAAGTAATGGTATTGTGCTCATGTATCTTATTACACATATGTTATCCTTAATGGTGTACAGGAAATAAAAAGTAACTGTGAAAATAAATATCTTTTATTACGTTTTCTTGTATCTTGTCCTGAAATGAGGTCCTTCCTAAACAAGCTTACAACTACTTAGCCAAGAGTTCTTTTTTGTAGCTCTTTGTGTTAGGTAATTATAATAAAATATTAATGCTGGATTGTAACTTCACGAATGTAGATCTGATGCAAGTGTTTGTGCACTCTTTTACAACAGTGTTTTGTTACTGTGTGTACTAACCCAAAGAAATATTATTCTATGAACACTGTACCACTTTGTCAAAAGGAGGGAACTATGTTTGATCCAAGAGCTATCTGTCATACTACTATCTACAGCTATCTATCATACTACTATTGACAGTGCCATAAGGTTAGTATATTACCAGATACACTAATTTGGCACAGATGGTAAAATATAAAATAATGTTCTCAGTTATTGACCACAGCCTATCCCTGGCAACCACCCCAGAAAATAAAGGGCGGTGGCAGAAAACGTTTGGTTGTGCAATCCTGTAGTCGTTTTGTTGTGGTGCTGAGTTTGCGATGTGTCTCTGAAAACAAATCAAAGGTATATTGAATGAATTGTTGAATAGTTTCTGATAGAACATGGCAGTAATGGAAAGGACAAACATAAGCAGAATAACATCATTCTGTCAAATCAGAAAAGAATTAAGTCTACACTGATTAGTAACACGATTTCTGTATGTAGAGTACACCACTCTGTCGCCAGTGAGGTGCAAATCAATCTCAAATGAAGTACCTAGGAGCAAAAACTCCTGCATTCGATCAAATACCAAGTTATCAAGTGGTGCTGCCGACAACGATAATAATAAAAGTAATCTGACTACATGTTTTGCTCTGTTTGCGTTGCACGTGCAGCTCTTGTTCGTTCCAAGTATGTGGAATAATGTATACAACCAGCAACACTGCACCACCACACGTGACTGCCAGCCGCGAAGTAGTTTTAATCGAAATTTAGAAGAAAACATAATTATCGTTTATCACTAAATCGCCAAAGGCTCATGAAAGGGTCAAACAATAGCCACAAAAGTTTTGTATTGTTTTCCCACTAATATAATCTGACATGTGCCAAAAAATTTAAAAACCTTTAGTATCTGTCCATTATATGTGTGGGGCATGGTAACTGTCGTGGATCAATCTCTCTAGAAATTACAGTTACCAGCCACATTTTCTATTATTTTCCAATCTTTGTTTACCATGACCAGGTTTGAATCTTTATAATCACATGGTACATATTTGTTGCATGTTTGCAGCATTGTTGGAGTTGCCCAGCTGTGGCCAGATGTGAACCGCACATACTACTCACCACATTACATGCGTACATGTTTCGTTTTCTTGCCATAGCTACATGAGCCACAACAATGCTGCAAATATGCAATAAATATGTACCACTTGATGATAAATCGCTTGTCGATTCAAAACCAGACACTGTAAACAGAGGGGTACATGGAAGATGCCTCAGTGAAGATCGCAACATGAAGAAGATACGACACACAATGTCGTCGTCAGCGCTCGGGCGTACCCTGGGCAATGCTGGGAGAAATTCCAGTGGCAGATCCTTAGACCACCAGAACACTACACATTAAGGAAAAATGGTAAATATAAACTGAATAATAAAACTAAAGGCTACTGGCTGCTGGAAACCATTACACAACATTAAATCTGAACTGAAATTCCTTCTTCTGGCAACATCTGCCCTGAAGATAGATATTTAACAAAAATCTTGTGGCACAAAACACTACAATGATTACTTGTGCTATTGAGAAGTAGATGTAAATGTTACATGAGCAGTGACAGATCAATATGTTCATTATTATTACTTTTCAGCCAGTAATCTGTAAGTAGCTAGTATGTAGCCATAAACACAAAGAAAATTAATATTAAATCTCCGACCATAAGAAACACATATCACTGATTGTTCCAAACATAAAAGTTAATCCATCAGCTATAATATGTAAATTCAAAGTGTCTCACCAGTAAACCAGCACAAATTCTTCCAATAGCAGCCTGAAACATTCAATTCATGTCAACCAATTCACTAACCAACATCCAACTCAAGAGAGGGCCACCAAATGCTACAGCACACCATCTACAAACACAGAGACAAAAACATCAAACCCCACCATGACATCACACACCACATCACAGTTATGTCACGGGCCTAAGCAGACGGGTGTAGCATCAGACCCGACCGAGTGCGAATAACCTTACGTTATCCCCACATAGTAAATGGTGACAATGACTGCCAATTGGCAAGAAAACAGGAACAAATTATCTAACATGAAGCTTAAATGCTGTTGGAACTTTTGTTCAGAGTGTGAGTCTTTTGGTACAATCCAAGAATATCAGTACTGGCTGCTTTGCACTTGGAAATCTTTCTCACTGTACTGGCCCACAAACAGGACTCACAGCATAATTTTATTCAATCTGTCCTGCAGCATTTTCTCTTTATGTGCCACAGCTAGGATATAAAATTGTACATTCTAACACTGAAATTGTTATACTTACAACCTAAACCATTCACTTCCTAATTGTAATTGTTATTAATAATGAGTGCGTTTACTACACACTGATTTGATTTACGAATTTTCAGAATATCAGTCGAGACATTCGTATGAAGACCTACCTGCTATTTCTTCAGCATCTTGTTTTGAAAATGCAAATTTCCCACAGTATCTCCAGTTCTGCTGCATCTCTCCTTCTACTGTTGGCGAGTTTGATCGTTAAATACTTGGTGAATGAAGTTCAATAACTCCACTACTTAACAAGTCAGAATGTTTAAGTGGGAGATAACTTTCAAGAAGCCTTGCACACTCTTTAAAGCAGTACTACATTGCATAAAACACAGCTTTCATATATGCACACAATTACGAAACTAAACTGCAGTTTATGACGTCCATCAGTACAACACTACACTTGCAGCTTGAGTACATACGTCACAGTGTTACATAAATGCTATGCATTTATATTCTACGGCAATATACGATTTTCTAACCACAACCCCTTTAACCGATCAACTAATTTGGATCCCGAACATGAATGTATATTACATTTTTTATTCTCTCTCCAACTATTTTGCGTTCCGCTTTTCGTGTCTTAGAAATCGGAACAGCGCAAACCCTGTTGCTGTGCTACTACTACAGTTCAACGCAGCATCTACTTACCTTGATGAGAACATCAACAAACACGGATCATTCTCCAGAATGAGTTTTTCACTCTGCAGCGGAGTGTGCGATGATATGAAACTTCCTAGCAGATTAAAACTGCGTGCCGGACCGAGACTCGAACTCGGGACATTTGCCTCTCGCGGGCAAGTGCTCTACCAACCGAGCCACCCAAGCACAACTCACGCTCCATCCTCACAGCTTTACTTCTGTCAGAACATCGTCTCCTACCTTCCAAAGTTAACAGAAGCTCTCCTGCGAACCTTGCAGAACTAGCACTCCTGAAAGAAAGGATATTGCGGAGACATGGCATAGCTACAGCCTGGGGAATGTTTCCAGAATGAGATTTTCACTCTGCAGGGGAGTGTGCGCTGATATGAAACTTCCTGGCAGATTAAAACTGCGTGCCGGACCGAGACTCGAACTCGGCACATTTGCCTCTCGCGGGCAAGTGCTCTACCGACCGAGCCACCCAAGCACAACTCACGCTCCATCCTCACAGCTTTACTTCTGTCAGAACCTCGTCTCCTACCTTCCAAAGTTAACAGAAGCTCTCCTGCGAACCTTGCAGAACTAGCACTCCTGAAAGAAAGGATATTGCGGAGACATGGCATAGCTACAGCCTGGGGAATGTTTCTAGAATGAGATTTTCACTCTGCAGCGGAGTGTGCGCTGATATGAAACTTCCTGGCAGATTAAAACTGCGTGCCGGACCGAGACTCGAACTCGTGACCTTTGCCTCTCACGGGCAAGTGCTCTACCAACCCAGCCACCCAAGCACAACTCACGCTCCATCCTCACAGCTTTACTTCTGCCAGTACCTCGTCTCCTACCTTCCAAAGTTAACAGAAGCTCTCCTGCGAACCTTGCAGAACTAGCACTCCTGAAAGAAATGATATTGTGGAGATATGGCATAGCTACAGCCTGAGGAATGTTTCCAGAATGAGCTTTCACTCTGCAGCGGAGTGTGCGCTGATATGAAACTTCCTGGCAGATTAAAACTGCGTGCCGGACCGAGACTCGAACTCGGACCGTTTGCCTCTAGCGGGCAAGTGCTCTACCAACTGAGCCACCCAAGCACGACTCACGCCCCATCCTCACAGCTTTACTTCTGCCACTACCTCGTCTCCTACCTTCCAAAGTTAACAGAAGCTCTACTGCGAAACTTGCAGAACTAGCACTCCTGAAAGAAAGGATATTGCGGAGACATGGCATAGCCACAGCCTGGGTAATATTTCCAGAATGAGATTTTAACTCTGCAGCGGAGTGTGCGCTGATATGAAACTTCCTGGCAGATTGAACCTGCGTGCCGGACCGAGACTCGAACTCGGGACCTTTGCCTCTCGTGGGCAAGTGCTCTACCAACTGAGCCACCCAAACACGACTCACGCCCCATCCTCACAGCTTTACTTCTGCCACTACCTCGTCTCCTACCTTCCAAAGATAACAGAAGCTCTCCTGCGAATCTTGTAGAACTAGCACTCCTGAAAGAAATGATATTGCGGAGACATGGCATAGCCACAGCCTGGGGAATGTTTCCAGAATGGGATTTTCACTCTGCAGTGGAGTGCGCTGATATGAAACTTCCTGGCAGATTAAATCTGCGTGCCGGACCGAGACTCGAACTCGGGACCTTTGCCTGTAGCAGGCAAGTGCTCTACCAACTGAGCCACCCAAGCACGACTCACGCCCCATCCTCACAGCTTTACTTCTGCCACTACCTCGTCTCCTACCTTCCAAAGTTAACAGAAGCTCTACTGCGAAACTTGCAGAACTAGCACTCCTGAAAGAAAGGATATTGCGGAGACATGGCATAGCCACAGCCTGGGTAATGTTTCCAGAATGAGATTTTCACTCTGCAGCGGAGTGTGCGCTGATATGAAACTTCCTGGCAGATTAAAACTGCGTGCCGGACCGAGACTCGAACTCGGGACGTTTGCCTCTAGCGGGCAAGTGCTCTACCAACTGAGCCACCCAAGCACGACTCACGCCCCATCCTCACAGCTTTACTTCTGCCAGTACCTCGTCTCCTACCTTCCAAAGATAACAGAAGCTCTCCTGCGAACCTTGCAGATCTAGCACTCCTGAAAGAAAGGATATTGCGGAGACATGGCATAGCCACAGCCTGGGGAATGTTTCCAGAATGAGATTTTCACTCTGCAGTGGAGAGTGCGCTGATAGGAAACTTCCTGGCAGATTAAATCTGCGTGCCGGACCGAGACTCGAACTCGGGACCTTTGCCTCTCGCGGGCAAGAGCTCTACCAACTGAGCCACCCAAGCACGACTCACGCCCCATCCTCACAGCTTTACTTCTGCCAGTACCTCGTCTCCTACCTTCCAAAGTTAACAGAAGCTCTCCTGCGAAACTTGCAGAACTAACACTCCTGAAAGAAAGTACACTCCTGGAAATGGAAAAAAGAACACATTGACACCGGTGTGTCAGACCCACCCTATTTGCTCCGGACACTGCGAGAGGGCTGTACAAGCAATGATCACATGCACGGCTCAGCGGACACACCAGGAACCGCGGTGTTGGCCGTCGAATGGCGCTAGCTGCGCAGCATTTGTGCACCGCCGCCGTCAGTGTCAGACAGTTTGCCGTGGCATACGGAGCTCCATCGCAGTCTTTAACACTGGTAGCATGCCGCGACAGCGTGGACGTGAACCTATGTGCAGTTGACGGACTTTGAGCGAGGGCGTATAGTGGGCATGCGGGAGGCCGGGTGGACGTACCGCCGAATTGCTCAACACGCGGGGCGTGAGGTCTCCACAGTACATCGATGTTGTCGCCACTGGTCGGCGGAAGGTGCACGTGCCCGTCGACCTGGGACCGGACCGCAGCGACGCACGGATGCACGCCAAGACCGTAGGATCCTACGCAGTGCCGTAGGGGACCGCACCGCCACTTCCCAGTAAATTAGGGACACTGTTGCTCCTGGGGTATCGGCGGGGACCATTCGCAACCGTCTCCATGAAGCTCGGCTACGGTCCCGCACACCGTTAGACCGTCTTCCGCTCACGCCCCAACATCGTGCAGCCCGCCTCCAGTGGTGTCGCGACAGGCGTGAATGGAGGGACGAATGGAGACGTGTCGTCTTCAGCGATGAGAGTCGCTTCTGCCTTGGTGCCAATGATGGTCGTATGCGTGTTTGGCGCCGTGCAGGTGAGCGCCACAATCGGGACTGCATATGACCGAGGCACACAGGGCCAACACCCGGCATCATGGTGTGGGGAGCGATCTCCTACACTGGCCGTACACCACTGGTGATCGTCGAGGGGACACTGAATAGTGCACGGTACATCCAAACCGTCGTCGAACCCATCGTTCTACCAATCCTAGACCGGCAAGGGAACTTGCTGTTCCAACAGGTCAATGCACGTCCGCATGTATCCCGTGCCACCCAATGTGCTCTAGAAGGTATAAGTCAACTACCCTGGCCAGCAAGATCTCCGGATCTGTCCCCCATTGAACATGTTTGGGACTGGATGAAGCGTCGTCTCACGTGGTCTGCACGTCCAACACGAACGCTGGTCCAACTGAGGCGCCAGGTGGAAATGGCATGGCAAACCGTTCCACAGGACTACATCCAGCATCTCTACGATCGTCTCCGTGGGAGAATAGCAGCCTGCATTGCTGCGAAAGGTGGATATACACTGTACTAGTGCCGACATTGTGCATGCTCTGTTGCCTGTGTCTATGTGCCTGTGGTTCTGTCAGTGTGATCATGTGATGTATCTGACCCCAGGAATGTGTCAATAAAGTTTCCCCTTCCTGGGACAATGAACTCACGGTGATCTTATTTCTATTTCCAGGAGTGTATATTGCGGAGACATGGCACAGCGACAGCCTGGGGAATGATTCCAGAATGAGATTTTCACTCTGCAGCGATGTGTGCGCTGATATGAAACTTCCTGGCAGATTAAAACTGCGTGCCGGACCGAGACTCGAACTCGGGACATTTGCCTCTCGCGGGCAAGTGCCCTACCAACTGAGCTACCCAAGCACGCCTCACGCCCCATCCTCAAAGCTTTACTTCTGCCAGTACCTCGTCTCCTACCTTCCAAAGTTAACAGAAGCTCTCCAGCGCACCTTGCTGAACTAGCACTCCTGAAAGAAAGGATATTGCGGAGACATGGCATTGCCACAGCCTAGGGAATGTTTCCAGAATGAGATTTTCACTCTGCAGCGGAGTGTGAGCTGATATGAAACTTCCTGGCAGATTAAAACTGCGTGCCGGACCGAGACTCGAACTCGGGACCTTTGCCTCTCGCGGGCAAGTGCTCTACCAACTGTGCCACCCAAGCACGACTCACGCCCCATCCTCACAGCTTTACTTTTGCCAGTACCTCGTCTCCTACCTTCCAAAGTTAACAGAAGCTCTCCTGCGAACCTTGCAGAACTAGCACTCCTGAAAGTAAGGATATTGCGCAGACATGGCATAGCTACAGCCTGGGGAATGTTTCCAGAATGAGATTTTCACTCTGCAGCGAAGTGTGCGCTGATATGAAACTTCCTGGCAGATTAAAACTGCGTGCCGGACCGACACTCGAACTCGGGACCTTTGCCTCTCACGGGCAGGTGCTCTACCAACTGTGCCACCCAAGCACGACTCACGCCCCATCCTCACAGTTTTACTTTTGCCAGTACCTCGTCTCCTACCTTCCAAAGTTAACAGAAGCTCTCCTGCGAAACTTGCAGAACTAGCACTCCTGAAAGAAAAGATATTGCGGAGACATGGCATAGCCACAGCCTGGGGAATGTTTCCAGAATGAGATTTTCACTCTGCAGCGAAGTGTGCGCTGATATGAAACTTCCTGGCAGGTTAAAACTGCGTGCCGGACCGAGACTCGAATTCGGGACCTTTGCCTTTCGCGGGGAGGTGCTCTACCAACTGTGCCACCCAAGCACGACTCACGCCCCATCCTCACAGTTTTACTTTTGCCAGTACCTCGTCTCCTACCTTCCAAAGTTAACAGAAGTTCTCCTGCGAACCTTGCAGAACTAGCACTCCTGAAAGAAAGGATATTGCGGAGACATGGCATAGCCACAGTCTGGGGAATGTTTCCAGAATGAGATTTTCACTCTGCAGCGAAGTGTGCGCTGATATGAAACTTCCTGGCAGATTAAAACTGCGTGCCGGACCGAGACTCGAACTCGGGGCCTTTGCCTCTCGCGGGCAGGTGCTCTACCAACTGTGCCACCCAAGCACGACTCACGCCCCATCCTCACAGTTTTACTTTTGCCAGTACCTCGTCTCCTACCTTCCAAAGTTAACAGAAGCTCTCCTGCGAAACTTGCAGAACTAGCACTCCTGAAAGAAAGGATATTGCGGAGACATGGCATAGCCACAGCCTGGGGAATGTTTCCAGAATGAGATTTTCACTCTGCAGCGATGTGTGCGCTGATATGAAACTTCCTGGCAGATTAAAACTGCGTGCCGGACCGAGACTCGAACTCGGGACCTTTGCCTCTCGCGGGCAGGTGCTCTACCAACTGTGCCACCCAAGCACGACTCACGCCCCATCCTCACAGTTTTACTTTTGCCAGTACCTCGTCTCCTACCTTCCAAAGTTAACAGAAGCTCTCCTGCGAAACTTGCAGAACTAGCACTCCTGAAAGAAAAGATATTGCGGGGACATGGCATAGCCACAGCCTGGGGAATGTTTCCAGAATGAGATTTTCACTCTGCAGCGAAGTGTGCGCTGATATGAAACTTCCTGGCAGGTTAAAACTGCGTGCCGGACCGAGACTCGAACTCGGGACCTTTGCCTTTCGCGGGCAGGTGCTCTACCAACTGTGCCACCCAAGCACGACTCACGCCCCATCCTCACACTTTTACTTTTGCCAGTACCTCGTCTCCTACCTTCCAAAGTTAACAGAAGTTCTCCTGCGAACCTTGCAGAACTAGCACTCCTGAAAGAAAGGATATTGCGGAGACATGGCATAGCCACAGCCTGGGGAATGTTTCCAGAATGAGATTTTCACTCTGCAGCGATGTGTGCGCTGATATGAAACTTCCTGGCAGATTAAAACTGCGTGCCGGACCGAGACTCGAACTCGGGACCTTTGCCTCTCGCGGGCAGGTGCTCTACCAACTGTGCCACCCAAGCACGACTCACGCCCCATCCTCACAGTTTTACTTTTGCCAGTACCTCGTCTCCTACCTTCCAAAGTTAACAGAAGCTCTCCTGCGAAACTTGCAGAACTAGCACTCCTGAAAGAAAAGATATTGCGGAGACATGGCATAGCCACAGCCTGGGGAATGTTTCCAGAATGAGATTTTCACTCTGCAGCGAAGTGTGCGCTGATATGAAACTTCCTGGCAGGTTAAAACTGCGTGCCGGACCGAGACTCGAACTCGGGATCTTTGCCTTTCGCGGGCAGGTGCTCTACCAACTGTGCCACCCAAGCACGACTCACGCCCCTTCCTCACAGTTTTACTTTTGCCAGTACCTCGTCTCCTACCTTCCAAAGTTAACAGAAGTTCTCCTGCGAACCTTGCAGAACTAGCACTCCTGAAAGAAAGGATATTGCGGAGACATGGCATAGCCACAGTCTGGGGAATGTTTCCAGAATGAGATTTTCACTCTGCAGCGAAGTGTGCGCTGATATGAAACTTCCTGGCAGGTTAAAACTGCGTGCCGGACCGAGACTCGAACTCGGGACCTTTGCCTTTCGCGGGCAGGTGCTCTACCAACTGTGCCACCCAAGCACGACTCACGCCCCATCCTCACAGTTTTACTTTTGCCAGTACCTCGTCTCCTACCTTCCAAAGTTAACAGAAGCTCTCCTGCGAAACTTGCAGAACTAGCACTCCTGAAAGAAATGATATTGCGGAGACATGGCATAGCCACAGCCTGGGGAATGTTTCCAGAATGAGATTTTCACTCTGCAGCGATGTGTGCGCTGATATGAAACTTCCTGGCAGATTAAAACTGCGTGCCGGACCGAGACTCGAACTCGGGACCTTTGCCTCTCGCGGGCAGGTGCTCTACCAACTGTGCCACCCAAGCACGACTCACGCCCCATCCTCACAGTTTTACTTTTGCCAGTACCTCGTCTCCTACCTTCCAAAGTTAACAGAAGCTCTCCTGCGAAACTTGCAGAACTAGCACTCCTGAAAGAAAGGATATTGCGGAGACATGGCATAGCCACAGTCTGGGGAATGTTTCCAGAATGAGATTTTCACTCTGCAGCGAAGTGTGCGCTGATATGAAACTTCCTGGCAGGTTAAAACTGCGTGCCGGACCGAGACTCGAACTCGGGACCTTTGCCTTTCGCGGGCAGGTGCTCTACCAACTGTGCCACCCAAGCACGACTCACGCCCCATCCTCACAGTTTTACTTTTGCCAGTACCTCGTCTCCTACCTTCCAAAGTTAACAGAAGTTCTCCTGCGAACCTTGCAGAACTAGCACTCCTGAAAGAAAGGATATTGCGGAGACATGGCATAGCCACAGTCTGGGGAATGTTTCCAGAATGAGATTTTCACTCTGCAGCGAAGTGTGCGCTGATATGAAACTTCCTGGCAGGTTAAAACTGCGTGCCGGACCGAGACTCGAACTCGGGACCTTTGCCTCTCGCGGGCAGGTGCTCTACCAACTGTGCCACCCAAGCACGACTCACGCCCCATCCTCACAGTTTTACTTTTGCCAGTACCTCGTCTCCTACCTTCCAAAGTTAACAGAAGCTCTCCTGCGAAACTTGCAGAACTAGCACTCCTGAAAGAAAAGATATTGCGGAGACATGGCATAGCCACAGCCTGGGGAATGTTTCCAGAATGAGATTTTCACTCTGCAGCGAAGTGTGCGCTGATATGAAACTTCCTGGCAGGTTAAAACTGCGTGCCGGACCGAGACTCGAACTCGGGACCTTTGCCTTTCGCGGGCAGGTGCTCTACCAACTGTGCCACCCAAGCACGACTCACGCCCCATCCTCACAGTTTTACTTTTGCCAGTACCTCGTCTCCTACCTTCCAAAGTTAACAGAAGCTCTCCTGCGAAACTTGCAGAACTAGCACTCCTGAAAGAAAGGATATTGCGGAGACATGGCATAGCCACAGCCTGGGGAATGTTTCCAGAATGAGATTTTCACTCTGCAGCGATGTGTGCGCTGATATGAAACTTCCTGGCAGATTAAAAATGCGTGCCGGACCGAGACTCGAACTCGGGACCTTTGCCTCTCGCGGGCAGGTGCTCTACCAACTGTGCCACCCAAGCACGACTCACGCCCCATCCTCACAGTTTTACTTTTGCCAGTACCTCGTCTCCTACCTTCCAAAGTTAACAGAAGCTCTCCTGCGAAACTTGCAGAACTAGCACTCCTGAAAGAAAAGATATTGCGGAGACATGGCATAGCCACAGCCTGGGGAATGTTTCCAGAATGAGATTTTCACTCTGCAGCGAAGTGTGCGCTGATATGAAACTTCCTGGCAGGTTAAAACTGCGTGCCGGACCGAGACTCGAACTCGGGACCTTTGCCTTTCGCGGGCAGTTGCTTTACCAACTGTGCCACCCAAGCACGACTCACGCCCCATCCTCACAGTTTTACTTTTGCCAGTACCTCGTCTCCTACCTTCCAAAGTTAACAGAAGCTCTCCTGCGAAACTTGCAGAACTAGCACTCCTGAAAGAAAGGATATTGCGGAGACATGGCATAGCCACAGCCTGGGGAATGTTTCCAGAATAAGATTTTCACTCTGCAGCGATGTGTGCGCTGATATGAAACTTCCTGGCAGATTAAAACTGCGTGCCGGACCGAGACTCGAACTCGGGACCTTTGCCTCTCGCGGGCAGGTGCTCTACCAACTGTGCCACCCAAGCACGACTCACGCCCCATCCTCAGAGTTTTACTTTTGCCAGTACCTCGTCTCCTACCTTCCAAAGTTAACAGAAGCTCTCCTGCGAAACTTGCAGAACTAGCACTCCTGAAAGAAAGGATATTGCGGAGACATGGCATAGCCACAGTCTGGGGAATGTTTCCAGAATGAGATTTTCACTCTGCAGCGAAGTGTGCGCTGATATGAAACTTCCTGGCAGGTTAAAACTGCGTGCCGGACCGAGACTCGAACTCGGGACCTTTGCCTTTCGCGGGCAGGTGCTCTACCAACTGTGCCACCCAAGCACGACTCACGCCCCATCCTCACAGTTTTACTTTTGCCAGTACCTCGTCTCCTACCTTCCAAAGTTAACAGAAGCTCTCCTGCGAAACTTGCAGAACTAGCACTCCTGAAAGAAAGGATATTGCGGAGACATGGCATAGCCACAGCCTGGGGAATGTTTCCAGAATGAGATTTTCACTCTGCAGCGATGTGTGCGCTGATATGAAACTTCCTGGCAGATTAAAACTGCGTGCCGGACCGAGACTCGAACTCGGGACCTTTGCCTCTCGCGGGCAGGTGCTCTACCAACTGTGCCACCCAAGCACGACTCACGCCCCATCCTCACAGTTTTACTTTTGCCAGTACCTCGTCTCCTACCTTCCAAAGTTAACAGAAGCTCTCCTGCGAAACTTGCAGAACTAGCACTCCTGAAAGAAAAGATATTGCGGAGACATGGCATAGCCACAGCCTGGGGAATGTTTCCAGAATGAGATTTTCACTCTGCAGCGAAGTGTGCGCTGATATGAAACTTCCTGGCAGATTAAAACTGCGTGCCGGACCGAGACTCGAACTCGGGACCTTTGCCTTTCGCGGGCAGGTCCTCTACCAACTGTGCCACCCAAGCACGACTCACGCCCCATCCTCACAGTTTTACTTTTGCCAGTACCTCGTCTCCTACCTTCCAAAGTTAACAGAAGCTCTCCTGCGAAACTTGCAGAACTTGCACTCCTGAAAGAAAGGATATTGCGGAGACATGGCATAGCCACAGCCTGGGGAATGTTTCCAGAAAGAGATTTCAACTCTGCAGCGATGTGTGCGCTGATATGAAACTTCCTGGCAGATTAAAACTGCGTGCCGGACCGAGACTCGAACTCGGGACATTTCCTTTCGCGGGCAGGTGCTCTACCAACTGTGCCACCCAAGCACGACTCACGCCCCATCCTCACAGTTTTACTTTTGCCAGTACCTCGTCTCCTACCTTCCAAAGTTAACAGAAGCTCTCCTGCGAAACTTGCAGAACTTGCACTCCTGAAAGAAAGGATATTGCGGAGACATGGCATAGCCACAGCCTGGGGAATGTTTCCAGAATGAGATTTTCACTCTGCAGCGATGTGTGCGCTGATATGAAACTTACTGGCAGATTAAAACTGCGTGCCGGACCGAGACTCGAACTCAGGACCTTTGCCTCTCGCGGGCAGGTGCTCTACCAACTGTGCCACCCAAGCACGACTCACGCCCCATCCTCACAGTTTTACTTTTGCCAGTACCTCGTCTCCTACCTTCCAAAGTTAACAGAAGCTCTCCTGCGAAACTTGCAGAACTAGCTCTCCTGAAAGAAAGGATATTGCGGAGACATGGCATAGCCACAGCCTGGGGAATGTTTCCAGAAGGAGATTTCAACTCTGCAGCGAAGTGTGCGCTGATATGAAACTTCCTGGCAGATTAAAACTGCGTGCCGGACCGAGACTCGAACTCGGGACCTTTGCCTCTCGCGGCCAGGTGCTCTACCAACCGTGCCACCCAAGCACGACTCACGCCCCATCCTCACAGTTTTACTTTTGCCAGTACCTCGTCTCCTACCTTCCAAAGTTAACAGAAGCTCTCCTGCGAAACTTGCAGAACTAGCACTCCTGAAAGAAAGGATATTGCGGAGACATGGCATAGCCACAGCCTGGGGAATGATTCCAGAATGAGATTTACACTCTGCAGCGATGTGTGCGCTGATATGAAACTTCCTGGCAGATTAAAACTGCGTGCCGGACCGAGAATAGAAATCGGGACCTTTGCCTCTCGCGGGCAGGTGCTCTACCAACTGTGCCACCCAACCACGACTCACGCCCCATCCTCACAGTTTTACTTTTGCCAGTACCTCGTCTCCTACCTTCCAAAGTTAACAGAAGCTCTCCTGCGAAACTTGCAGAACTAGCTCTCCTGAAAGAAAGGATATTGCGGAGACATGGCATAGCCACAGCCTGGGGAATGTTTCCAGAAGGAGATTTCAACTCTGCAGCGAAGTGTGCGCTGATATGAAACTTCCTGGCAGATTAAAACTGCGTGCCGGACCGAGACTCGAACTCGGGACCTTTGCCTCTCGCGGCCAGGTGCTCTACCAACCGTGCCACCCAAGCACGACTCACGCCCCATCCTCAGAGTTTTACTTTTGCCAGTACCTCGTCTCCTACCTTCCAAAGTTAACAGAAGCTCTCCTGCGAAACTTGCAGAACTAGCACTCCTGAAAGAAAGGATATTGCGGAGACATGGCATAGCCACAGCCTGGGGAATGTTTCCAGAATGAGATTTTCACTCTGCAGCGATGTGTGCGCTGATATGAAACTTACTGGCAGATTAAAACTGCGTGCCGGACCGAGACTCGAACTCAGGACCTTTGCCTCTCGCGGGCAGGTGCTCTACCAACTGTGCCACCCAAGCACGACTCACGCCCCATCCTCACAGTTTTACTTTTGCCAGTACCTCGTCTCCTACCTTCCAAAGTTAACAGAAGCTCTCCTGCGAAACTTGCAGAACTAGCACTCCTGAAAGAAAGGATATTGCGGAGACATGGCATAGCCACAGCCTGGGGAATGTTTCCGGAATGAGATTTACACTCTGCAGCGATGTGTGCGCTGATATGAAACATCCTGGCAGATTAAAACTGCGTGCCGGGCCGAGACTAGAACTCGGGACCTTTTCCTCTCGTGGGCAGGTGCTCTACCAACTGTGCCAGCCAAGCACGACTCACGCCCCATCCTCACAGTTTTACTTTTGCCAGTACCTCGTCTCCTACCTTCCAAAGTTAACAGAAGCTCTCCTGCGAAACTTGCAGAACTAGCACTCCTGAAAGAAAGGATATTGCGGAGACATGGCATAGCCACAGCCTGGGGAATGTTTCCAGAATGAGATTTTCACTCTGCAGCGAAGTGTGCGCTGATATGAAACTTCCTGGCAGATTAAAACTGCGTGCCGGACCGAGACTCGAACTCGGGACCTTTGCCTTTCGCGGGCAGGTGCTCTACCAACTGTGCCACCCAAGCACGACTCACGCCCCATCCTCACGGTTTTACTTTTGCCAGTACCTCGTCTCCTACCTTCCAAAGTTAACAGAAGCTCTCCTGCGAAACTTGCAGAACTAGCACTCCTGAAAGAAAGGATATTGCGGAGACATGGCATAGCCACAGCCTGGGGAATGTTTCCAGAATGAGATTTTCACTCTGCAGCAATGTGTGCGCTGATATGAAACTTCCTGCCAGATTAAAACTGCGTGCCGGACTGAGACTCAAACTCGGGACCTTTGCCTCTCGCGGGCAGGTAGTCTACCAACTGTGCCACCCAAGCACGACTCACGCCCCATTCTCACAGTTTTACTTTTGCCAGTACCTCGTCTCCTACCTTCCAAAGTTAACAGAAGCTCTCCTGCGAAACTTGCAGAACTAGCACTCCTGAAAGAAAGGATATTGCGGAGACATGGCATAGCCACAGCCTGGGGAATGTTTCCAGAAAGAGATTTTCACTCTGCAGCGAAGTGTGCGCTGATATGAAACTTCCTGGCAGATTAAAACTGCGTGCCGGACCGAGACTCGAACTCGGGACCTTTGCCTCTCGCTGGCAGGTGCTCTACCAACTGTGCCACCCAAGCACGACTCACGCCCCATCCTCACAGTTTTACTTTTGCCAGTACCTCGTCTCCTACCTTCCAAAGTTAACAGAAGCTCTCCTGCGATATTTGCAGAACTAGCACTCCTGAAAGAAAGGATATTACGGAGACATGGCATAGCGACAGCCTGGGGAATGATTCCAGAATGGGATTTTCACTCTGCAGCGATGTGTGCGCTGATATGAAACTTCCTGGCAGATTAAAACTGCGTGCCGGACCGAGACTAGAACTCGGGACGTTTGCCACTAGCGGGCAAGTGCTCTACCAACTGAGCCACCCATGCACGACTCACGCCCCATCCTCACAGCTTTACTTCTGCCAGTACCTCGTCTCCTACCTTCCAAAGATAACAGAAGCTCTCCTGCGAAACTTGCAGATCTAGCACTCCTGAAAGAAAGGATATTGCGGAGACATGGCATAGCCACAGCCTGAGGAATGTTTCCAGAATGAGATTTTCACTCTGCAGCGGAGTGTGCGCTGATATGAAATTTCCTGGCAAATTAAATCTGCGTGCCGGACCGAGACTCGAACTCGGGACCTTTGCCTCTCGCGGGCAAGTGCTCTACCAACTGAGCCACCCAAGCACGACTCACGCCCCATCCTCACAGCTTTACTTCTGCCAGTACCTCGTCTCCTACCTTCCAAAGTTAACAGAAGCTCTCCTGCGAAACTTGCAGATCTAGCACTCCTGAAAAAAAGGATATTGCGGAGACATGGCATAGCCACAGCCTGGGGAATGTTTCCAGAATGAGATTTTCACTCTGCAGCGAAATGTGCGCTGATATGAATCTTCCTGGCAGATTAAATCTGCGTGCCGGACCGAGACTCGAACTCGGGACCTTTGCGTCTCGCGGGCAAGTGCTCTACCAACTGAGCCACCCAAGCACGACTCACGCCCCATCCTCACAGCTTTACTTCTGCCAGTACCTCGTCTCCTACCTTCCAAAGTTAACAGAAGGTCTCCTGCGAACCTTGCAGAACTAGCTCTCCTGAAGGAAAGGATATTGTGGAGACATGGCATAGCCACAGCCTGGGGAATGTTTCCAGAATGAGATTTTCACTGTGCAGCGAAATGTGCGCTGATATGAAACTTCCTGGCAGATTAAAACTTCGTGCCGGACCGAGACACGAACTCGGGACCTTTGCCTCTCGCGGGCAAGTACTCTACCAACTGAGCCACCCAAGCACGACTCACGCCCCGTCCTCACAGCTTTACTTCTTCCAGTACCGCGTCTCTGACCTTCCAAAGTTAACAGAAGCTCTCCTGCGAAGTTTGCAGAACTAGCACTCCTGAAAGAAAGGGTATTGCGGAGACATGGCATAGCCACAGCCTGGGGAATGTTTCCAGAATGAGATTTTCACTCTGCAGCGGAGTATCCGCTGATATGAAACTTCCTAGCAGATTAAAATTGCGTGCCGAACCGAGACTCGAACTCGGGACCTTTGCCTCTCGGGGGCAAGTGCTCTACCAACCGAGCCACCCAAGCACAACTCACGCCCCATCCTCACAGCTTTACTTCTGCCAGTACCTCGTCTCCTACCTTCCAAAGTTAACAGAAGCTCTCCTGCGAACCTTGCAGAACTAGCACCCCTGAAACAAAGGATATGGCATAGCCACAGGCTGGGGAATTTTTCCAGAATGAGATTTTCACTCTGCAGCGGAGTGTGCGCTGATATGAAACTTCCTGGCAGATTAAAACTGCGTGCCAGACCTAGTCTCGAACTCGGGATATTTGCCTCACGCGGGCAAGAGCTCTAAAACCTGAGCCACCCAAGCACAACTCACGCCCCATGCTCACAGCTTTATTTCTGCCAGTACCTCGTCTCCTATCTTTCAAAGTTAACAGAAGCTCTCCTGCGAAGCTTGCAGAACTAGCACTCCTGAAAGAAAGGATATTGCGGAGACATGGCATAGCTACAGCCTGGGGAATGTTTCCAGAATGAGATTTTCACTCTGCAGCGGAGTGTGCGCTGATATGAAACTTCCTTTCAGATTAAAACTGCGTGCCGGACCGAGACTCGAACTCGGGACATTTGCCTCTCGCGGACAAGTGCTCTACCAACCGAGCCACCCAAGCACATCTCACGCTCCATCCTCACAGCTTTACTTCTGCCAGTACCTCGTCTCCTACCTTCCAAAGTTAACAGAAGTTCTCCTGCGAATCTTGCAGAACTAGCACTCCTGAAAGAAAGGATATTGCGGAGACATGGCTTAGCCACAGCCTGGGGAATGTTTCCAGAATGAGATTTTCACTCTGCAGCGAAAAGTGCGCTGATGTGAAACTTTCTGGCAGATTAAAACTTCGTGCCGGACCGAGACACGAACTCGGGACCTTTGCCTCTCGCGGGCAAATGCTCTACCAACTGAGCCACCCAAGCACGACTCACGCCCCATCCTCACAGCTTTACTTCTTCCAGTACCGCGTCTCCTACCTTCCAAAGTTAACAGAAGCTCTCCTGCGAAGTTTGCAGAACTAGGACTCCTGAAAGAAAGGGTATTGCGGAGACATGGCATAGCCACAGCCTGGGTAATGTTTCCAGAATGAGATTTTCACTCTGCAGCGGAGTATCCGCTGATATGAAACTTCCTAGCAGATTAAAACTGCGTGCCGAACCGAGACTCGAACTGGGGACCTTTGCCTCTCGGGGGCAAGTGCTCTAACAACCGAGCCACCCAAGCACAACTCACGCCCCATCCTCACAGCTTTACTTCTGCCAGTACCTCGTCTCCTACCTTCCAAAGTTAACAGAAGCTCTCCTGCGAACCTTGCAGAACTAGCACTCCTGAAACAAAGGATATGGCATAGCCACAGGCTGGGGAATTTTTCCAGAATGAGATTTTCACTCTGCAGCGGAGTGTGCGCTGATATGAAACTTCCTGGCAGATTAAAACTACGTGCCAGACCGAGTCACGAACTCGGGATATTTGCCTCACGCGGGCAAGAGCTCTAAAAACCGAGCCACCCAAGCACAACTCACGCCCCATGCTCACAGCTTTATTTCTGCCAGTACCTCGTCTCCTATCTTTCAAAGTTAACAGAAGCTCTCCTGCGAAGCTTGCAGAACTAGCACTCCTGAAAGAAAGGATACTGCGGAGACATGGCATAGCTACAGCCTGGGGATTGTTTGAAGAATGAGATTTTCACTCTGCAGCGGAGTGTGCGCTGATATGAAACTTCCTGGCAGATTAAAACTGCGTGCCGGACCGAGACTCGAACTCGGGACATTTACCTCTTGCGGGCCAAGTGCTCTACCAACCGAGCCACCCAAGCACAACTCACGCTCCATCCTCACAGCTTTACTTCTGCCAGTACCTCGTCTCCTACCTTCCAAAGTTAACAGAAGTTCTCCTGCGAATCTTGCAGAACTAGCACTCCTGAAAGAAAGGATATTTCGGAGACATGGCATAGCCACAGCCTAGGGAATGTTTCCAGAATGAGATTTTCACTCTGCAGCCGAGTGTGCGCTGATATGAAACTTCCAGGCAGATTGAAACTGCGTGCCGGACCGAGACTCGAACTCGGGTCCTTCGCCTCTCGCGGGCAAGTGCTCTACCAACTGAGCCACCCAAGCACGATTCACGCCCCATCCTCAAAGCTTTACTTCTGCCAGTACCTCGTCTCGTACCTTCCAAAGTTAACAGAAGCTCTCCTGCGAGCCTTGCAGAACTAGCACTCCTGAAAGAAAGGATATTGCGGAGACATGGCATAGTCACAGCCTAGGGAATGTTTCCAGAATGAGATTTTCACTCTGCAGCGGAGTGTGCGCTGATATGAAACTTCCTGGCAGATTAAAACTGCGTGCCGGACCAAGACTCGAACTCGGGAACTTTGCCTTTCGCGGGCAAGTGCTCTACCAACTGTGCCACCCAAGAACGACTCACGCCCCATCCTCACAGCTTTACTTTTGCCAGTACCTCGTCTCCAACCTTCCAAAGTTAACAGAAGCTCTCCTGCGAACCTTGCAGAACTAGCACTCCTGAAAGAAAGGATATTGCGGAGACATGGCATAGCCACAGCCTGGGGAATGTTGCCAGAATGAGATTTTCACTCTGAAGCGAAGTGTGCGCTGATATGAAACTTCCTGGCAGATAAAAACTGCGTGCCGTCCGAGATTCGAACTCGGGACATTTGCCTCTCACGGGCAATTGCTCTACTAACTGAGCCACCCAAGCACGACTCACGCCCCATCCTCACAGCTTTATTTCTGCCAGTACCTCGTCTCCTTCCTTCCAAAGTTAACAGAAGCTCTCCTCCGAAACTTGCAGAACTAGCACTCCTGAAAGAAAGGATATTGCGGAGACATGGCACGGCCACAGCCTGGGGAATGTTTCCAGAATGAGATTTTCACTCTGCAGCGGAGTGTGCGCTGATATGAAACTTCCTGGCAGATTAACACTGCGTGCCGGACCGAGACTAGAACTCGGGACCTTTGCCTCCCGCGGGCAAGTGCTGTACCAACCGAGCCATCCAAGCACAACTCACGCCCCATGCTCACAGCTTTATTTCTGCCAGTACCGCGTCTGCTACATTCCTAAGTTAACAGAAGCTCTCCTGCGAACCTTGCAGAACTAGCACTCCTGAAAGAAAGGATATTGCCTAGACATGGCATAGCCACAGCCTGGGGAATGTTTCCAGAATGAGATTTTCACTCTGCAGCGGAGTGAGCGCTGATATGAAACTTCCTGGCAGATTAAAACTGCGTGCCGGACCGAGACTCGAACTCGGGACAATTGCATCTCGCGGGCAAGTGCTCTACCAACTGAGCCACCCAAGCACGACTCACGCTCCATCCTCACAGCTTTACTTCTACCAGTACCTTGTCTCCTACCTTCCAAAGTTAACAGAAGCTCTCCTCCGAACCTAGCAGAACTAGCACTCCTGAAAGAAAGGATATTGTGGAGACATGGCATAGCTACAGCCTGGGGAATGTTTCCGGAATGAGATTTTCACTCTGCAGCGGAGTCTGCGCTGATATGAAACTTCCTGGCAGATTAAAACTGCGTGCCGGACCGAGACTCGAACTCGGGACATTTGCCTCTTGCGGGCAAGTGCTCTACCAACCGAGCCACCCAAGCACAACTCACGCCCCATGCTCACAGCTTTATTTCTGCCAGTACTTCGTCTGCTACATTCCTAAGTTAACAGAAGCTCTCCTGCGAACCTTGCAGAACAAGCACTCCTGAAAGAAAGGATATTGCGGAGACGTGGCATAGCTACAGCCTGGGGAAAGTTTCCAGAATGAGATTTTCACTCTGCTGCGGAGTGTGCGCTGATATGAAACTTCCTGGCAGATTAAAACTGCGTGCCGGACCGAGACTCGAACTCGGGACATTTGCCTCCAGGGGGCAAGTGCTCACCAACTGAGCCACCCAAGCACGACTCACGCTCCATCCTCACAGCTTTACTTCTGCCAGTACCTCGTCTCCTACCTTCCAAAGTTAACAGAAGCTCTCCTGCGAAACTTGCAGAACTAGCACTCCTGAAAGAAAGGATGTTGCGGAGACATGGCATAGCTACAGCCTGGGGAATGTTTCCAGATTGAGATTTTAACTCTGCAGCGGTGTGTGCGCTGATATGAAACTTCCTGGCAGATTAAAACTGCGTGTCGGACCGAGACTCGAACTCGGGACCTTTGCCTCTCGGGGGCAAATGCTCTACCAACTGAGCCACCCAAGCACAACTCACGCCCCATGCTTACAGCTTTATATCTGCCAGTACCTCGTCTCCTACCTTCCAAAGTTAACAGAAGCTCTCCTGCGAACCTTGCAGAACTAGCACTCCTGAAAGAAAGGATATTGCGGAGACATGGCATAGCTACAGCATGGGGAATGTTTCCAGAATGAGATTTTCACTCTGCAGCGGAGTGTGCGCTGATATGAAACTTCCTGGCAGATTAAAACTGCGTGCCGGACCGAGACTCGAACTCGGGACATTTGCCTCTTGCGGGCAAGTGCTCTACCAACCGAGCCACCCAAGCACAAGTCACGCTCCATCCTCACAGCTTTATTTCTGCCAGTACCTCGTCTCCTACCTTCCAAAGTTAACAGAAACTCTCCTGCGAACCTTGCAGAACTAGCACTCCTGAAAGAAAGGATATTGCGGAGACATGGCATAGCTACAGCCTGGGGAATGTTTCCAGAATGAGATTTTCACTCAGCAGCGGAGTGTGCGCTGATACGAAACTTCCTGGCAGATTAAAACTGCGTGCCGGACCGAGACTCGAACTCGGGACATTTGCCTCATGCAGGCAAGTGCTCTACCAACCGAGCCACCCAAGCACAACTCACGCCCCATGCTCACAGCTTTATTTCTGCCAGTACCTCGTCTCCTACCTTCCAAAGCTAACAGAAGCTCTACTGCGAACCTTGCAGAACTAGCACTCCTCAAAGAAAGGGTTTTGCGGAGACATGGCATAGCTACAGCCTGGGGAATGTTTCCAGAATGAGATTTTCACTCTGCAGCGGAGTGTGCGCTGATATGAAACTGCCTGGCAGATTAAAACTGCGTGCCGGACCGAGACTCGAACTCGGGACCTTTGCCTCTCGGGGGCAAGTGCTCTACCAACTGAGCCACCCAAGCACGACTCACGCTCCATCCTCACAGCTTTACTTCTGCCAGCACCTCGTCTCCTACTTTCCAATGTTAATAGAAGCTCTCCTGCGAATCTTGCAGAACTAGCACTCCTGAATGAAAGGATTTTGCGGAGACATGGCATAGCTACAGCCTGGGGAATGTTTCCAGAATGAGATTTTCACTCTGCAGCGGAGTGTGCGCTGATATGAAACTTCCTGGCGGATTAAAACTGCGTGCCGGACCGAGACTCGAACCCGGGACATTTGCCTCTTGCGGGCAAGTGCTCTACCAACCGATCCACCCAAGCACAACTCACGCCCCATGCTCACAGCTTTATTTCAGCCAGTACCTCCTCTCCTACCTTCCAAAGTTAACAGAAGCTCCCTGCGAACCTTGCAGAACTAGCACTCCTGAAAGAAAGGATATTGCGGAGACATGGCATAGCTACAGCCTGGGGAACGTTTACAGAATGAGATTTTCACTCTGCAGCGGAGTGTGCGCTGATATGAAACTTCCTGGCAGATTAAAACTGCGTGCCGGACCGAGACTCGAACTCGGGACATTTGCCTCTTGCGGGCAAGTGCTCTACCAACCGAGCCACCCAAGCACAACTCACGCCCCATGCTCACAGCTTTACTTCTGCCAGTACCTCGTCTCCTACCTTTTAATGTTAACAGAAGCTCTCCTGCGAACCCTGCAGAACTAGCACTCC
Source organism: Schistocerca serialis cubense (assembly GCF_023864345.2). NCBI lineage: Eukaryota > Metazoa > Arthropoda > Insecta > Orthoptera > Acrididae > Schistocerca > Schistocerca serialis. The sequence continues at coordinate 192,500,296 of NC_064648.1, forward strand.
TGAAAGAAAGGATAGTGCGGAGACATGGCATAGCTACAGCCTGGGGAATGTTTCCAGAATGAGATTTTCACTCTGCAGCGGAGTGTGCGCTGATATGAAACTTCCTGGCAGATTAAAACTGCGTGCCGGACCGAGACTCGAACTCGGGACATTTGCCTCTTGCGGGCAAGTGCTCTACCAACCGAGCCACCCAAGCACAACTCACGCCCCATGCTCACAGCTTTATTTCTGCCAGTACCTCGTCTCCTACCTTCCAAAGTTAACAGAAGCTCTCCTGCGAAGCTTGCAGAACCAGCACTCCTGAAAGAAAGGATATTGCGGAGACATGGCATAGCTACAGCCTGGGGAATGTTTCCAGAATGAGATTTTCACTCTGCAGCGGAGTGTGCGCGGATATGAAACTTCCTGGCAGATTAAAACTGCGTGCCGGACCGAGACTCGAACTCGGGTCCTTTGCCTCTCGTGGGCAAGTGCTCTACCAACTGAGCCACCCAAGCACGACTCACGCTCCATCCTCACAGCTTTACTTCTGCCAGCACCTCGTCTCCTACTTTCCAATGTTAATAGAAGCTCTCCTGCGAATCTTGCAGAACTAGCACTCCTGAATGAAAGGATTTTGCGGAGACATGGCATAGCTACAGCCTGGGGAATGTTTCCAGAATGAGATTTTCACTCTGCAGCGGAGTGTGCGCTGATATGAAACTTCCTGGCGGATTAAAACTGCGTGCCGGACCGAGACTCGAACTCGGGACATTTGCCTCTTGCGGGCAAGTGCTCTACCAACCGAGCCACCCAAGCACAACACACGCCCCGTGCTCACAGCTTCATTTCTGCCAGTACTGCGTCTCCTACTGTGCAAAGTTAACAGAAGCTCTCCTGCGAACCTATCAGAACTAGCACTCCTGACAGAAAGGATATTGCGGAGACATGGCATAGCTACAGCCTGGGGAATGTTTCCAGAATGAGATTTTCACTCTGCAGCGGAGTGTGCGCTGATATGAAACTTCCTGGCAGATTAAAACTGCGTGCCGGACCGAGACTCGAACTCGGGACATTTGCCTCTCGCGGGCAAGTGCTCTACCAACTGAGCCACCCAAGCACAACTCACGCCCCATGCTCACAGCTTTATTTCTGCCAGTACCTCGTCTCCTACCTTCCAAAGTTAACAGAAGCTCTCCTGCGAACCTTGCAGAACTAGCACTCCTGAAAGAAAGGATATTGCGGAGACATGGCATAGCTACAGCCTAGGGAATGTTTCCAGAATGAGATTTTCACTCTGCAGCGGAGTGTGCACTGATATGAATTTTCCTGGCAGATTAAAACTGCGTGCCGGACCGAGACTCGAACTCGGGACCTTTGCCTCTCGGGGGCAAGTGCTCTACCAACCGAGCCACCCAAGCACAACTCACGCCCCATGCTCACAGCTTTACTTCTGCCAGTACCTCGTCTCCTACCTTCCAAAGTTAACAGAAGCTCTCCTGCGAACCTTGCAGAACTAGCACTCCTGAAAGAAAGGATAGTGCGGAGACATGGCATAGCTACAGCCTGGGGAATGTTTCCAGAATGAGATTTTCACTCTGCAGCGGAGTGTGCGCTGATATGAAACTTCCTGGCAGATTAAAACTGCGTGCCGGACCGAGACTCGAATTCGGGACATTTGCCTCTTGCGGGCAAGTGCTCTACCAACCGATCCACCCAAGCACAACTCACGCCCCATGCTCACAGCTTTATTTCTGCCAGTACCTCCTCTCCTACCTTCCAAAGTTAACAGAAGCTCCCTGCGAACCTTGCAGAACTAGCACTCCTGAAAGAAAGGATATTGCGGAGACATGGCATAGCTACAGCCTGGGGAACGTTTCCAGAATGAGATTTTCACTCTGCAGCGGAGTGTGCGCTGATATGAAACTTCCTGGCAGATTAAAACTGCGTGCCGGACCGAGACTCGAACTCGGGACATTTGCCTCTTGCGGGCAAGTGCTCTACCAACCGAGCCACCCAAGCACAACTCACGCCCCATGCTCACAGCTTTATTTCTGCCAGTACCTCGTCTCCTACCTTCCAAAGTTAACAGAAGCTCTACTGCGAACCTTGCAGAAGTAGCACTCCTGAAAGAAAGGATATTGCGGAGACATGGCATAGCTACAGCCTGGGGATTGTTTCCAGAATGAGATTTTCACTCTGCAGCGGAGTGTGCGCTGATATGAAACTTCCTGGCAGATTAAAACTGCGTGCCGGACCGAGACTCGAACTCGGGACCTTTGCCTCTCGGGGGCAAGTGCTCTACCAACTGAGCCACCCAAGCACGACTCACGCTCCATCCTCACAGCTTTACTTCTGCCAGCACCTCGTCTCCTACCTTCCAAAGTTAACAGAAGCTCTCCTGCGAACCTTGCAGAACTAGCACTCCTGAAAGAAAGGATATTGCGCAGACATGGCATAGCTACAGCCTGGGGAATGTTTCCAGAATGAGATTTTCACTCTGCAGCGGAGTGTGCGCTGATATGAAACTTCCTGGCAGATTAAAACTGCGTGCCGGACCGAGACTCGAACTCGGGACCTTTGCCTCTCGGGGGCAAGTGCTCTACCAACTGAGCCACCCAAGCACAACTCACGACCCCTTCTCACAGCTTTACTTCTGCCAGTACCTCGTCTCCTACCTTTTAATGTTAACAGAAGCTCTCCTGCGAACCTTGCAGAACTAGCACTCCTGAAAGAAAGGATAGTGCGGAGACATGGCATAGCTACAGCCTGGGGAATGTTTCCAGAATGAGATTTTCACTCTGCAGCGGAGTGTGCGCTGATATGAAACTTCCTGGCTGATTAAAACTGCGTGCCGGACCGAGACTCGAACTCGGGACATTTGCCTCTTGCGGGCAAGTGCTCTACCAACCGAGCCACCCAAGCACAACTCACGCCCCATGCTCACAGCTTTATTTCTGCCAGTACCACGTCTCCTACTTTCCAAAGTTAACAGAAGCTCTCCTGCGAAGCTTGCTGAACCAGCACTCCTGAAAGAAAGGATATTGCGGAGACATGGCATAGCTACAGCCTGGGGAATGTTTCCAGAATGAGATTTTCACTCTGCAGCGGAGTGTGCGCGGATATGAAACTTCCTGGCAGATTAAAACTGCGTGCCGGACCGAGACTCGAACTCGGGACCTTTGCCTCTCGCGGGCAAGTGCTCTACCAACTGAGCCACCCAAGAACGACTCACGCTCCATCCTCACAGCTTTACTTCTGCCAGTACCTCGTCTCCTACCTTCCAAAGTTAACAGAAGCTCTCCTGCGAACCTGGCAGAACTAGCACTCCTGAAAGAAAGGATATTGCGGAGACATAGCATAGCTACAGCCTGGGGAACATTTCCAGAATGAAATTTTCACTCTGCAGCGGAGTGTGCGCTGATATGAAACTTCCTGGCAGATTAAAACTGCGTGCCGGACCGATACTCGAAATCGGGAACTTTGCCTCTCGGGGGCAAGTGCTCTACCAACTGAGCCACGCAAGCACAACTCACGCCCCATGCTCACAGCTTTATTTCTGCCAGAATCTCGTCTCCTACCTTCCAAAGTTAACAGAAGCTCTCCTGCGAACCTTGCAGAACTAGCACTCCTGAATGAAAGGATACTGCGGAGACATGACATAGCTACAGCCTGGGGAATGTTTCCAGAATGAGATTTTCACTCTGCAGTGGAGTGTGCGCTGATATGAAACTTCCTGGCAGATTAAAACTGCGTGCCGGACCGAGACTCGAACTCGGGACCTTTGCCTCTCGGGGGCAAGTGCTCTACCAACTGAGCCACGCAAGCACAACTCACGCCCCATGCTCACAGCTTTATTTCTGCCAGTACCTCGTCTCCTACCCTCCAAAGTTAACAGAAGCTCTCCTGCAAACCCTGCAGAACTAGCACTCCTGAAAGAAAGGATATTGCGGAGACATGACATAGCTACAGTCTGGGGAATGTTTCCAGAATGAGATTTTTACTCTGCAGCGGAGTGTGCGCTGATATGAAACCTCCTGGCAGATTAAAACTGCGTGCCGGACCGAGAATCGAACTCGGGACATTTGCCTCTCGCGGGCAAGTGCTGTACCAACTGAGCCACCCAAGCACGACTCACGCTCCATCTTCACAGCTTTACTTCTGCCAGTACCTCGTCTCCTACCTTCCAAAGTTAACAGAAGCTCTCCTGCGAACCTTGCAGAATTAGCACTCCTGAAAGGAAGGATATTGCGGAGACATGACATAGCTACAGTCTGGGAAATGTTTCCAGAATGAGATTTTCACTCTGCAGCGGAGTGTGCGCTGATATGAAACTTCCTGGCAGATTAAAACTGCGTGCCGGACCGAGACTCGAACACGGGACATTTGCCTCTTGCAGGCAAGTGCTCTACCAACTGAGCCACCCAAGCACAACTCACGCTCCATCCTAACAGCTTTATTTCTGCCAGTACCTCGTCTCCTACCTTCCAAAGTTAACAGAAGCTCTCCTGCGAACCTTGCAGAACTAGCACTCCTGAAAGAAAGGATATTGCGGAGACATGGCATAGCTACAGCCTGGGGAATGTTTCCAGAATGAGATTTTCACTCGGCAGCGGAGTGAGCGCTGAATTTAAACTTCCTGGCAGATTAAAACTGCGTGCCAGACCGAGTCTTGAACTCGGGACATTTGCCTCTCGCGGGCAAGTGCTCTACCAACTGAGCCACCCAAGCACGACTCACGCTCCATCCCCACAGCTTTACTTCTGCCAGTACCTCGTCTCCTACCTTACAAGGTTAACAGAAGCTCTCCTGCGATCCTTGCAGAACTAGCACTCCTGAAAGAAAGGATATTGCGGAGACATGACATAGCTACAGTCTGGGGAATGTTTCCAGAATGAGATTTTCACTCTGCAGCGGAGTGTGCGCTGATATGAAACTTCCTGACAGATTAAAACTGCGTGCCGGACCGAGACTCGAACTCGGGACATTTGCCTCTCGCGGGCAAATGCTCTACCAACTGAGCCACCCAAGAACGACTCACGCTCCATCCTCACAGCTTTACTTCTGCCAGTACCTCGTCTCCTACCTTACAAAGTTAACAGAAGCTCTCCTGCGATCCTTGCAGAACTAGCACTCCTGAAAGAAAGGATATTGCGGAGACATGGCATAGCTACAGCCTGGGGAATGTTTCCAGAATGAGATTGTCACTCTGCAGCGGAGTGTGCGCTGGTATGAAACTTCCTGGCAGATTAAAACTGCGTGCCGGACCGAGACTCGAACTCGGGACATTTGCCTCTTGCAGGCAAGTGCTCTACCAACTGAGCCTCCCAAGCACAACTCACGCTCCATCCTCCCAGCTTTATTTCTGCCAGTACCTCGTCTCCTACCTTCCAAAGTTAACAGAAGCTCTCCTGCGAACCTTGCAGAACAAGCACTCCTGAAAGAAAGGATATTGCGGAGACATGGCATAGCTACAGCCTGGGGAATGTTTCCAGAATGAGATTTTCACACTGCAGCGGAGTGAGCGCTGATTTTAAACTTCCTGGCAGATTAAAACTGCGTGCCGGACCGAGTCTCGAACTCGGGACATTTGCCTCTCGCGGGCAAGTGCTCTACCAACTGAGCCACCCAAGCACGACTCACGCTCCATCCTCACAGCTTTACTTCTGCCAGTACCTCGTCTCCTACCTTACAAAGTTAACAGAAGCTCTCCTGCGATCCTTGCAGAACTAGCACTCCTGAAAGAAAGGATGTTGCGGAGACATGGCATAGCTACAGCCTGGGGAATGTTTCCAGAATGAGATTTTCACTCTGCAGCGGAGTGTGCGCTGGTATGAAACTTCCTGGCAGATTAAAACTGCGTGCCGGACCGAGACTCGAACTCGGGACATTTGCCTCTCGCAGGCAAGTGCTCTACCAACTGAGCCACCCAAGCACGACTCACGCTCCATCCTCACAGCTTTACTTCTGCCAGTACCTCGTCTCATACCTTACAAAGTTAACAGAAGCTCTCCTGCGATCCTTGCAGAACTAGCACTCCTGAAAGAAAGGATATTGCGGAGACATGACATAGCTACAGTCTGGGGAATGTTTCCAGAATGAGATTTTCACTCTGCAGCGGAGTGTGCGCTGATATGAAACTTCCTGGCAGATTAAAACTGCGTGCCGGACCGAGACTCGAACTCGGGACATTTGCCTCTCGCGGGCAAATGTTCTACCAACTGAGCCACCCAAGCACGACTCACGCTCCATCCTCACAGCTTTACTTCTGCCAGTACCTCGTCTCCTACCTTACAAAGTTAACAGAAGCTCTCCTGCGATCCTTGCAGAACTAGCACTCCTGAAAGAAAGGATATTGCGGAGACATGACATAGCTACAGCCTGGGGAATGTTTCCAGAATGAGATTTTCACTCTGCAGCGGAGTGTGCGCTGATATGAAACTTCCTGGCAGATTAAAACTGCGTGCCGGACCGAGACTCGAACTCGGGACATTTGCCTCTCGCGGGCAAATGCTCTACCAACTGAGCCACCCAAGCACGACTCACGCTCCATCCTCACAGCTTTACTTCTGCCAGTACCTCGTCTCCTAACTTACAAAGTTAACAGAAGCTCTCCTGCGATCCTTGCAGAACTAGCACTCCTGAAAGAAAGGATATTGCGGAGACATGGCATAGCTACAGTCTGGGGAATGTTTCCAGAATGAGATTTTCACTCTGCAGCGGAGTGTGCGCTGATATGAAACTTCCTGGCAGATTAAAACTGCGTGCCGGACCGAGACTCGAACTCGGGACATTTGCCTCTTGCAGGCAAGTGCTCTACCAACTGAGCCACCCAAGCACAACTCACGCTCCATCCTCACAGCTTTATTTCTGCCAGTCCCTCGTCTCCTACCTTCCAAAGTTAACAGAAGCTCTCCTGCGAACCTTGCAGAACTAGCACTCCTGAAAGAAAGGATATTGCGGAGACATGGCATAGCTACAGCCTGGCGAATGTTTCCAGAATGAGATTTTCACTCTGCAGCGGAGTGAGCGCTGATTTTAAACTTCCTGGCAGATTAAAACTGCGTGCCAGACCGAGTCTCGAACTCGGGACATTTGCCTCTCGCGGGCAAGTGCTCTACCAACTGAGCCACCCAAGCACGACTCACGCTCCATCCTCACAGCTTTACTTCTGCCAGTACCTCGTCTCCTACCTTACAAAGTTAACAGAAGCTCTCCTGCGATCCTTGCAGAACTAGCACTCCTGAAAGAAAGGATATTGCGGAGACATGGCATAGCTACAGTCTGGGAAATGTTTCCAGAATGAGATTTTCACTCTGCAGCGGAGTGTGCGCTGGTATGAAACTTCCTGGCAGATTAAATCTGCGTGCCGGACCGAGACTCGAACTCGGGACATTTGCCTCTTGCAGGCAAGTGCTCTACCAACTGAGCCTCCCAAGCACAACTCACGCTCCATCCTCCCAGCTTTATTTCTGCCAGTACCTCGTCTCCTACCTTCCAAAGTTAACAGAAGCTCTCCTGCGAACCTTGCAGAACTAGCACTCCTGAAAGAAAGGATATTGCGGAGACATGGCATAGCTACAGCCTGGGGAATGTTTCCAGAATGAGATTTTCACACTGCAGCGGAGTGAGCGCTGATTTTAAACTTCCTGGCAGATTAAAACTGCGTGCCGGACCGAGTCTCGAACTCGGGACATTTGCCTCTCGCGGGCAAGTGCTCTACCAACTGAGCCACCCAAGCACGACTCACGCTCCATCCTCACAGCTTTACTTCTGCCAGTACCTCGTCTCCTACCTTACAAAGTTAACAGAAGCTCTCCTGCGATCCTTGCAGAACTAGCACTCCTGAAAGAAAGGATATTGCGGAGACATGGCATAGCTACAGCCTGGGGAATGTTTCCAGAATGAGATTTTCACTCTGCAGCGGAGTGTGCGCTGGTATGAAACTTCCTGGCAGATTAAAACTGCGTGCCGGACCGAGACTCGAACTCGGGACATTTGCCTCTCGCAGGCAAGTGCTCTACCAACTGTGCCACCCAAGCACGACTCACGCTCCATCCTCACAGCTTTACTTCTGCCAGTACCTCGTCTCCTACCTTACAAAGTTAACAGAAGCTCTCCTGCGATCCTTGCAGAACTAGCACTCCTGAAAGAAAGGATATTGCGGAGACATGACATAGCTACAGTCTGGGGAATGTTTCCAGAATGAGATTTTCACTCTGCAGCGGAGTGTGCGCTGATATGAAACTTCCTGGCAGATTAAAACTGCGTGCCGGACCGAGACTCGAACTCGGGACATTTGCCTCTCGCGGGCAAATGCTCTACCAACTGAGCCACCCAAGCACGACTCACGCTCCATCCTCACAGCTTTACTTCTGCCAGTACCTCGTCTCCTACCTTACAAAGTTAACAGAAGCTCTCCTGCGATCCTTGCAGAACTAGCACTCCTGAAAGAAAGGATATTGCGGAGACATGACATAGCTACAGTCTGGGGAATGTTTCCAGAATGAGATTTTCACTTTGCAGCGGAGTGTGCGCTGGTATGAAACTTCCTGGCAGATTAAAACTGCGTGCCGGACCGAGACTCGAACTCGGGACATTTGCCTCTCGCGGGCAAATGCTCTACCAACTGAGCCACCCAAGCACGACTCACGCTCCATCCTCACAGCTTTACTTCTGCCAGTACCTCGTCTCCTACCTTACAAAGTTAACAGAAGCTCTCCTGCGATCCTTGCAGAACTAGCACTCCTGAAAGAAAGGATATTGCGGAGACATGGCATAGCTACAGTCTGGGGAATGTTTCCAGAATGAGATTTTCACTCTGCAGCGGAGTGTGCGCTGATATGAAACTTCCTGGCAGATTAAAACTGCGTGCCGGACCGAGACTCGAACTCGGGACATGTGCCTCTCGCGGGCAAGTGCTCTACCAACTGAGCCACCCAAGCACGACTCACGCTCCATCCTCACAGCTTTACTTCTGCCAGTACCTCGTCTCCTACCTTCCAAAGTTAACAGAAGCTCTCCTGCGAACCTTGCAGAACTAGCACTCCTGAAAGAAAGGATATTGCGGAGACATGGCATAGCTACAGCCTGGGGAACGTTTCCAGGATGAGATTTTCACTCTGCAGCGGAGTGTGCGCTGATATGAAACTTCCTGGCAGATTAAAACTGCGTGCCGGACCTAGACTCGAACTCGGGACATTTGCCTCTCGCGGGCAAGTGCTCTACCAACTGAGCCACCCAAGAACAACTCACGCCCCATGCTCACAGCTTTATTTCTGCCAGTACCTCGTCTCCTACCTTACAAAGTTAACAGAAGCTCTCCTGCGAACCTTGCAGAACTAACACTCCTGAAAGAAAGGATATTGTGGAGACATGACATAGCTACAGTCTGGGGAATGTTTCCAGAATGAGATTTTCACTCTGCAGCGGAGTGTGCGCTGATATGAAACTTCCTGGCAGATTAAAACTGCGTGCCGGACCGAGACTCGAACTCGGGACATTTGCCTCTCGCGGGCAAGTGCTCTACCAACTGAGCCACCCAAGCACAACTCACGCTCCATCCTCACAGCTTTATTTCTGCCAGTACCTCGTCTCCTACCTCCAAAGTTAACAGAAGCTCTCCTGCGAACCTTGCAGAACTAGCAATCCTGAAAGAAAGGATATTGCGGAGACATGGCACAGCTACAGCCTGGGGAATATTTCCAGAATGAGATTTTCACTCTGCAGCGGAGTGTGCGCTGATATGAAACTTCCTGGCAGATTAAAACTGCGTGCCGGACCGAGACTCGAACTCGGGACCTTTGCCTCTCGGGGGCAAGTGCTCTACCAACTGAGCCACCCAAGCACGACTCACGCTACATCCTCACAGCTTTACTTCTGCCAGTACCTCGTCTCCTACCTTCCAAAGTTAACAGCAGCTCTCCTGCGAACCTTGCAGAACTAGCACTCCTGAAGGAAAGGATATTGCGGAGACATGGCATAGCCACAGCCAGGGGAATGTTTCCAGAATGAGATTTTCACTCTGCAGCGGAGTGTGCGCTGATATGAAACTTCCTGGCAGATTAAAACTGCGTGTCGGACCGATACCCGAACTCGGGACATTTGCCTCTTGCGGGCAAGTGCTCTACCAACCGAGCCACCCAAGCACAACTCACGCCCCATTGCCACAGCTTTATTTCTGCCAGTACCTCGTCTCCTACCTTCCAAAGTTAACAGAAGCTCTCCTGCGAACCTTGCAGAACTAGCACTCCTGAAAGGAAGGATATTGCGGAGACATGGCACTGCTACAGCCCGGGGAATGTTTCCAGAATGAGATTTTCACTCTGCAGCAGAGTGTGCGGTAATATGAAACTTCCTGGCAGATTAAAACTGCGTGCCAGACTGAGACTCGAACTCGGGACCTTTGCCTCTCGCGGACAAGTGCTCTAGCAACTGAGCCACCCAAGCACGACTCACGCTCCATCCTCACAGCTTTACATCTGCCAGTACCTCGTCTCCTACCTTCCATAGTTAACAGAAGCTCTCCTGCGAACCTTGCAGAACTAGCACTCCTGAAAGAAACGATATTGCGGAGACATGGCATAGCTACAGCCTGGGGAACGTTTCCAGAATGAGATTTTCACTCTGCAGCGGAGTGTGCGCTGATATGAAACTTCCTGGCAGATTAAAACTGCGTGCCGGACCGAGACTTGAACTCGGGACATTTACCTCTCGCGGGCAAGTGCTCTACCAACCGAGCCACCCAAGCACAACTCACGCCCCATGCTCACAGCTTTATTTCTGCCAGTACCTCGTCTCCTACCTTCCAACGTTAACAGAAGCTCTCCTGCGAACCTTGCAGAACTAGCACTCCTGAAAGAAAGGATATTGCGGAGACATGGCATAGCTACAGCCTGGGGAATGTTTCCAGAATGAGATTTTCACTCTGCAGCAGAGTGTGCGCTGATATGAAACTTCCTGGCAGATTAAAACTGCGTGCCAGACCGGGCACGAACTCGGGAACTTTACCTCTCGCGGGCAAGTGCTCTACCAACCGAGCCACCCAAGCACAACTCACGCCCCATGCTCACAGCTTTATTTCTGCCAGTACCTCGTCTCCTACCCTCCAAAGTTAACAGAAGCGCTCCTGCGAACCTTGCAGAACTAGCACTCCTGAAAGAAAGGATATTGCGGAGACATGGCATAGCTACAGCCTGGGGAATGTTTCCAGAATGAGATTTTCACTCTGCAGCGGAGTGTGCGGTGATATGAAACTTCCTGGCAGATTAAAACTACGTGCCGGACCGAGACTCGAACTCGGGACATTTGCCGCTTGCGGGCATGTGCTCTACCAACCGAGCCACCCAAGCACAATTCACGCCCCATTGCCACAGCTTTATTTCTGCCAGTACCGCGCCTCCTACCTTCCAAAGTTAACAGAAGCTCTCCTGCGAACCTTGCAGAACTAGCAGTCCTGAAAGAAAGGATATTGCGGAGACATGGCATTGCTCCAGCCTGGGGAATGTTTCCAGATTGAGATTTTCACTCTGCAGCGGAGTGTGCGCTGATATGAAATTTCCTGGCAGATTAAAACTGCGTGCCGGACCGAGACTCGAACTCGGGACCTTTGCCTCTCGCGGTCTAGTGCTCTAGCAACTGAGCCACCCAACCACGACTCACGCTCCATCCTCACAGCTTTACTTCTGCCAGTACCTCGTCTCCTACCTTCCAAAGTTAACAGAAGCTCTCCAGCGAACCTTGCAGAACTAGCACTCCTGAAAGAAAGGATATTGCGGAGACATGGCATAGCTACAGCCTGCGGAACGTTTCCAGAATGAGATTTTCACTCTGCAGCGGAGTGTGCTCTGATCTGAAAATTCCTGGCAGTTTAAAACTGCGTGCCGGACCGAGACTCGAACTCGGGACATTTGCCTCTCGCGGGCAAGTGCTCTACCAACCGAGCCACCCAAGCACAACTCACGCCCCATGCTCACAGCTTTATTTCTGCCAGTACCTCGTCTCCTACCTTCCAAAGTTAACAGAAGCTCTCCTGCGAACCTTGCAGAACTAGCACTCCTGAAAGAAAGGATAATGCGGAGACATGGCACAGCTACAGCCTGGGTTATGTTTCCAGAATGAGTTTTTCACTCTGCAGCGGAGTGTGCGCTGATATAAAACTTCCTGGCAGATGAAAACTGCGTGCCGGACCAAGACTCGAACTCGGGACATTTGTCTGTCGCGGGCAAGTGCTCTACCAACCGAGCCACCCAAGCACAACTCACGCTCCATCCTCACAGCTTTATTTCTGCCAGTTCCTCGTCTCCTACCTTCCAAAGTAACAGGAGTTCTCCTGCAAACTTGCAGAACCAGCACTCCTGAAAGAAAGGATATTGCGGAGACATGGCATAGCTACAGCCTGGGGAATGTTTCCAGAATGAGATTTTCACTCTGCAGCGGAGTGTGCGCTGATATGAAACTTCCTGGCAGATTAAAACTGCGTGCCGGACCGAGACTCGAACTCGGGACATTTGCCTCTTGCGGGCAAGTGCTCTACCAACCGAGCCACGCAAGCACAACTCACGCCCCAAGCTCACAGCTTTATTTCTGCCAGTACCCCGTCTCCTACCTTCCAAAGTTAACAGAAGCTGACCTGCGAACCTTGCAGAACTAGCACTCCTGAAAGAAAAGATATTGCGGAGACATGGCATAGCTACAGCCTGGGGTATGTTTAAAGAATGAGATTTTCACTCTGCAGCGGAGTGTGCGCTGATATGAAACTTCCTGGCAGATTAAAACTGCGTGCTGGACCGAGAATCGAACTCGGTACCTTTGCCTCTCGGGGGCAAGTGCTCTACCAACTGAGCCACCCAAGCACGACTCACGCCCCATCCTCACAGCTTTACTTCTGCCAGTACCTCATCTCCAACCTTACAATGTTAACAGAAGCTCTCCTGCGAACCTTGCAGAACTAGCACTCCTGAAAGAAAGGATAATGCGGAGACATGGCATAGCCACAGCCTGGGGAATGTTTGCAGAATGAGATTTTCACTCTGCAGCGGAGTGTGCGATGATATGAAACTTCGTGGCAGATTAAAACTGCGTGCCGGACCGAGACTCGAACTCGGGACCTTTGTCTCTCGCCGGCAAGTGCTCTACCAACATAGCCACCCAAGCACAACTCACGCTCCATCCTCACAGCTTTACTTCTGCCAGTACCTCGTCTCCTACATTCCAAAGTTAACAGAAGCTCTCCTGCGAACCTTGCAGAACTAGCACTCCTGAAAGAAAGGATAATGCGGAGACATGGCATAGCCACAGCCTGGGGAATGTTTGCAGAATGAGATTTTCACTCTGCAGCGGAGTGTGCGATGATATGAAACTTCGTGGCAGATTAAAACTGCGTGCCGGACCGAGACTCGAACTCGGGACCTTTGTCTCTCGCCGGCAAGTGCTCTACCAACTGAGCCACCCAGGCACAACTCACGCCCCATCCTCACAGCTTTACTTCTGCCAGTACCTCGTCTCCTAGCTTCCAAAGTTAACAGAAGCTCTCCTGCGAACCTTGCAGAACTAGCACTCCTGAAAGAAAGGATATTGCGTAGAAATGGCATAGCCACAGCCTAGGGAATGTTTCCAGTATGAGATTTTCACTCTGCTGCGGAGTGTGCGCTGATATGAAACTTCGTGGCAGATTAAAACTGCGTGCTGGACCGAGACTCGAACTCGGGATATTTGCCTCTCGCGGGCATGTGCTCTACCAACCGAGCCACCCAAGCACAACTCACGCTCCATCCTCACAGCTTTACTTCTGCCAGTACCTCGTCTCCTACCTTCCAAAGTTAACAGAAGCTCTCCTGCGAACCTTGCAGAACTAGCACTCCTGAAAGAAAGGATATTGCGGAGACATGGCAAAGCCACAGCCTGGGGAATGTTTCCAGAATGAGATTTTCACTCTGCAGCGGAGTGTGCGCTGATATGAAACTTCCTGGCAGATGAAAACTGCGTGCCGGACCGAGACTCGAACTCGTGACCTTTGCCTCTTGCGGGCAAGCGCTCTACCAACCGAGCCACCCAAGCACGACTCACGCCCCATCCTCACTGCTTTACTTCTGCCAGTACCTCGTCTCCTACCTTAGAAAAATAACAGAAGCTCTCCTGCGAACCTTGCAGAACTAGCACTCCTGAAAGAAATGATATTGCGGAGACATGGCATAGCCACAGGCTGGGGAATGTTTCCAGAATGAGATTTTCACTATGCAGTGCAGTGTGCGCTGATATGAAACTTCCTGACAGATTGAATCTGCGTGCCGGACCGAGACTCGAACTCGGTACATTTGCCTCTCGCGGGCAAGTGCTCTATCAACTGAGCCACATAAGCACGACCCACGCTCCATCCTCACAGCTTTATTTCTGCCAGTACCCCGTCTCCTACCTTCCAAAGATAACAGAAGCTCTCCTGCAAACCTTGCAGAACTAGCACTCCTGAAAGAAAGGATATTGCGTAGAAATGAAATAGCCACAGCCTAGGGAATGTTTCCAGTATGAGATTTTCACTCTGCTGCGGAGTGTGCGCTGATATGAAACTTCGTGGCAGATTAAAGCTGCGTGCCGGACCGAGACTCGAACTCGGGACATTTGCCTATCGCGGGCATGTGCTCTACCAACCGAGCCACCCAAGCACTACTCACGCTCCATCCTCACAGCTTTACTTCTGCCAGTACCTCGTCTCCTACCTTCCAAAGCTAACAGAAGCTCTCCTGCGAACCTTGCAGAACTAGCACTGCTGAAAGAAATAATATTGCGGAGACATGGCATAGCTACAGCCTGGGGAATGTTTCCAGAATGAGATTTTCACTCTGCAGCGGAGTGTGCGCTGATATGAAACTTCCTGGCAGATTAAAACTGCGTGCTGGACCGAGACTCGAACTCGTGACCTTTGCCTTTTGCGGGCAAGTGCTCTACCAACCGAGCCACCCAAGCACGACTCACGCCCCATCCTCACTGCTTTACTTCTGCCAGTACCTCGTCTCCTACCTTCCAAACATAACAGAAGCTCTCCTGCGAACCTTGCAGAACTAGCACACCTGAAAGAAATGATATTGCGGAGACATGGCATAGCCACAGGCTGGGGAATGTTTCCAGAATGAGATTTTCACTCTTCAGTGCTGTGTGCGCTGATATGGAACTTCCTGACAGATTAAATCTGCGTGCCGGACCGAGACTCGAACTCGGGACATTTGCCTCTCGCGGGCAAGTGCTCTACCAACCGAGCCACATAAGCACGACCCACGCCCCATCCTCACAGCTTTATTTCTGCCAGTACCTCGGCCTACCTTCCAAAGATAACAGAAGCTCTCCTGCGAACCTTGCAGAACTAGCCCTCCTGAAAGAAAGGATATTGCGGAGACATGGCATAGCCACAGCCTAGGGAATGTTTCCAGTGTGAGATTTTCACTCTGCAGCGGAGTGTGCGCTGATATGAAACTTCGTGGCAGATTAAAACTACGTGCCGGACCGAGACTCGAACTCGGGACCTTTGCCTCTCGCGGACAAGTGATCTACCAACTGAGCCACCCAAGCACAACTCACGCCCCATCCTCACTGCTTTACTTCTGCCAGTACCTCGTCTCCTACCTTCCAAACATAACAGAAGCTCTCCTGCGAACCTTGCAGAACTAGCACACCTGAAAGAAATGATATTGCGGAGACATGGCATAGCCACAGGCTGGGGAATGTTTCCAGAATGAGATTTTCACTCTTCAGTGCTGTGTGCGCTGATATGAAACTTCCTGACAGATTAAATCTGCGTGCCGGACCGAGACTCGAACTCGGGACATTTGCCTCTCGCGGGCAAGTGCTCTACCAACTGAGCCACATAAGCACGACCCACGCCCCATCCTCACAGCTTTATTTCTGCCAGTACCTCGTCCTACCTTCCAAAGATAACAGAAGCTCTCCTGCGAACCTTGCAGAACTAGCCCTCCAGAAAGAAAGGATATTGCGGAGACATGGCATAGCCACAGCCTAGGGAATGTTTCCAGTGTGAGATTTTCACTCTGCAGCGGAGTGTGCGCTGATATGAAACTTCGTGGCAGATTAAAACTACGTCCCGGACCGGAACTCGAACTCGGGACCTTTGCCTCTCGCGGACAAGTGATCTACCAACTGAGCCACCCAAGCACAACTCACGCCCCATCCTCACAGCTTTACTTCTGCCAGTACCTCGTCTCCTACCTTCCAAAGTTAACAGAAGCTCTCCTGCGAACCTTGCAGAACTAGCACTCCTGAGAGAAAGGATATTGCGGAGACATGGCATAGCTACAGCCTGGGGAATGTTTCCAGAATGAGATTTTCACTCTGCAGCGGAGTGTGCGCTGATATGAAATTTCCTGGCAGAATAAAACTGCGTGCCGGACCGAGACTCGAACTCGGGACGTTTGCCTCTCGCGGGCAAGTGCTCTACCAACTGACCCACCCAAGCACGACTCACGCCCCATCCTCACAGCTTTACTTCTGCCAGTACCTCGTGTCTTACCTTCCAAAGTTAACAGAAGCTCTCCTGCGAACCTTGCAGAACTAGCACTCCTGAAAGAAAGGATATTGCGGAGACATGGCATAGCCACAGCCTGGGGAATGTTTGCAGAATGAGATTTTCACTCTGCAGCGGAGTGTGCGCTGATATGAAACTTCGTGGCAGATTAAAACTGCGTGCCGGACCGAGACTCGAACTCGGGACCTTTGTCTCTCGCCAGCAAGTGCTCTACCAACTGAGCCACCCAAGCACAACTCACGCCCCATCCTCACAGCTTTACTTCTGCCAGTACCTCGTCTCCTACCTTCCAAAGATAACAGAAGCCCTCCTGCGAACCTTGCAGAACTAGCACTCCTGAAAGAAAGGATATTGCGGAGACATGGCATAGCCACAGCCTGGGGAATGTTTCCAGAATAAGATTTTCACTCCGCAGCGGAGTGTGCGCTGATATGAAACTTCCTGGCAGATTAAAACTGCGTGCCGGATCGAGACTCGTACTCGGGACCTTTGCCTCCCGCGGGCAAGTGCTCTACCAACCGAGCCACCCAAGCACAACCCACGCCCCATCCTCACTGCTTTACTTCTGCCAGTACCTCGTCTCCTACCTTCCAAAGATAACAGAAGCTCTCCTGCGAACCTTGCAGAACTAGCACTCCTGAAAGAAATGATATTGCGGAGACATGGCATAGGCAGGGAATGTTTCCAGAATGAGATTTTCACTCTGCAGTGCAGTGTGCGCTGATATGAAACTTCCTGGCAGATTAAATCTGCGTGCCGGACCGAGACTCGAACTCGGGACATTTGCCTCTCGCGAGCAAGTGCTCTAACAACTGAGCCACATAAGCACGACCCACGCTCCATCCTCACAGCTTTATTTCTACCAGTACCCCGTCTCCTACCTTCCAAAGATAACAGAAGCTCTCCTGCAAACCTTGCAGAACTAGCACTCCTGAAAGAAAGGATATTGCGTAGAAATGGCATAGCCACAGCCTAGGGAATGTTTCCAGTATGAGATTTTCACTCTGCTGCGGAGTGTGCGCTGATATGAAACTTCGTGGCAGATTAAAACTGCGTGCCGGACCGAGACTCGAACTCGGGACATTTGCCTCTCGTGGGCATGTGCTCTACCAACCGAGCCATCGAAGCACAACTCACGCTCCATCCTCACCGCTTTACTTCAGCCAGTACCTCGTCTCCTGCCTTCCAAAGCTAACAGAAGCTCTCCTGCGAACCATGCAGAACTAGCACTCCTGAAAGAAATAATATTGCGGAGACATGGCATAGCTACAGCCTGGGGAATGTTTCCAGAATGAGATTTTCACTCTGCAGCGGAGTGTGCGCTGATATGAAACTTACTGGCAGATTAAAACTGCGTGCCGGACCGAGAATCGAACTCGGGACGTTTGCCTCTCGCGGGCAAGTGCTCTACCAACCGAGCCACCCAAGCACAACTCACGCTCCATCCTCACAGCTTTACTTCTGCCAGTACCTCGTCTCCTACCTTCCAAAGTTAACAGAAGCTCTCCTGCGAACCTTGCAGAACTAGCACTCCTGAAAGAAAGGATATTGCGGAGACATGGCATAGCCACAGCCTGGGGAATATTTCCAGAATGAGATTTTCACTCTGCAGCAGAGTGTGCGCTGATATGAAACTTCCTGGCAGATTAAAACTGCGTGCCGGACCGAGACTGGAACTCGTGACCTTTGCCTCTTGCAGGCAAGTGCTCTACCAACCGAGCCACCCAAGCACGACTCACGCCCCATCCTCACTGCTTTACTTCTGCCAGTACCTCGTCTACTACCTTCCAAAAATAATAGAAGCTCTCCTGCGAACCTTGCAGAACTAGCACACCTGAAAGAAATGATATTGCGGAGACATGGCATAGCCACAGGCTGGGGAATACTTCCAGAATGAGATTTTCACTCTTCAGTGCAGTGTGCGTTGATATGAAACTACCTGACAGATTAAATCTGCGTGCCGGACCGAGACTCGACCTCGGGACATTTGCCTCTCGCGGGCAAGTGCTCTACCAACTGAGCCACATAAGCACGACCCACGCCCCATCCTCACAGCTTTATTTCTGCCAGTACCTCGTCTCCTACCTTCCAAAGATAACAGAAGCTCTCCTGCGAACCTTGCAGAACTAGCCCTCCTGAAAGAAAGGATATTGCGGAGACATGGCATAGCCACAGCCTAGGGAATGTTTCCAGTGTGAGATTTTCACTCTGCAGCGGAGTGTGCGCTGATATGAAACTTCGTGGCAGATTAAAACTGCGTGCCGGACCGAGACTCGAACTCGGGACCTTTGCCTCTCGCGGACAAGTGATCTACCAACTGAGCCACCCAAGCACGACTCACGCTCCATGGTCAGAGCTTTACTTCTGCCAGTACCTCGTCTCCTACCTTCCAAAGTTAACAGAAGCTCTCCTGCGAACCTTGCAGAACTAGCACTCCTGAAAGAAAGGATATTGCGGAGACATGGCATAGCTACAGCCTGGGGAATGTTTCCAGAATGAGATTTTCACTCTGCAGCGGAGTGTGCGCTGATATGAAACTTACTGGCAGATTAAAACTGCGTGCCGGACCGAGACTCGAACTCGGGATGTTTGCCTCTCGCAGGCAAGTGCTCTACCAACCGAGCCACCCAAGCACAACTCACGCTCCATCCTCACAGCCTTACTTCTGCCAGTAATTCGTCTCCGACCTTCCAAAGATAACAGAAGCTCTCCTGCGAACCTTGCGGAACTAGCCCTCCAGAAAGAAAGGATATTGCGGAGACATGGCATAGCCACAGCCTAGGGAATGTTTCCAGTGTGAGATTTTCACTCTGCAGCGGAGTGTGCGCTGATATGAAACTTCGTGGCAGATTAAAACTACGTGCCGGACCGGGACTCGAACTCGGGACCTTTGCCTCTCGCGGACAAGTGATCTACCAACTGAGCCACCCAAGCACAACTCACGCCCCATCCTCACAGCTTTACTTCTGCCAGTACCTCGTCTCCTACCTTCCAAAGTTAACAGAAGCTCTCCTGCGAACCTTGCAGAACTAGCACTCCTGAAAGAAAGGATATTGCGGAGACATGGCATAGCTACAGCCTGGGGAATGTTTCCAGAATGAGATTTTCACTCTGCAGCCGAGTGTGCGCTGATATGAAATTTCCTGGCAGAATAAAACTGCGTGCCGGACCGAGACTCGAACTCGGGACGTTTGCCTCTTGCGGGCAAGTGCTCTACCTACTGACCCACCCAAGCACGACTCACGCCCCATCCTCACAGCTTTACTTCTGCCAGTAGCTCGTGTCTTACCTTCCAAAGTTAACAGAAGCTCTCCTGCGAACCTTGCAGAACTAGCACTCCTGAAAGAAAGGATATTGCGGAGACATGGCATAGCCACAGCCTGGGGAATGTTTGCAGAATGAGATTTTCACTCTGCAGCGGAGTGTGCGCTGATATGAAACTTCGTGGCAGATTAAAACTGCGTGCCGGACCGAGACTCGAACTCGGGACCTTTGTCTCTCGCCAGCAAGTGCTCTACCAACTGAGCCACCCAAGCACAACTCACGCCCCATCCTCACAGCTTTACTTCTGCCAGTACCTCGTCTCCTACCTTCCAAAGATAACAGAAGCCCTCCTGCGAACCTTGCAGAACTAGCACTCCTGAAAGAAAGGATATTGCGGAGACATGGCATAGCCACAGCCTGGGGAATGTTTCCAGAATAAGATTTTCACTCCGCAGCGGAGTGTGCGCTGATATGAAACTTCCTGGCAGATTAAAACTGCGTGCCGGATCGAGACTCGTACTCGGGACCTTTGCCTCCCGCGGGCAAGTGCTCTACCAACCGAGCCACCCAAGCACAACCCACGCCCCATCCTCACTGCTTTACTTCTGCCAGTACCTCGTCTCCTACCTTCCAAAGATAACAGAAGCTCTCCTGCGAACCGTGCAGAACTAGCACTCCTGAAAGAAATGATATTGCGGAGACATGGCATAGCCACAGGCAGGGAATGTTTCCAGAATGAGATTTTCACTCTGCAGTGCAGTGTGCGCTGATATGAAACTTCCTGGCAGATTAAATCTGCGTGCCGGACCGAGACTCGAACTCGGGACATTTGCCTCTCGCGGGCAAGTGCTCTAACAACTGAGCCACATAAGCACGACCCACGCTCCATCCTCACAGCTCTATTTCTGCCAGTACCCCGTCTCCTACCTTCCAAAGATAACAGAAGCTCTCCTGCAAACCTTGCAGAACTAGCACTCCTGAAAGAAAGGATATTGCGTAGAAATGGCATAGCCACAGCCTAGGGAATGTTTCCAGTATGAGATTTTCACTCTGCTGCGGAGTTTGCGCTGATATGAAACTTACTGGCAGATTAAAACTGCGTGCCGGACCGAGAATCGAACTCGGGACGTTTGCCTCTCGCGGGCAAGTGCTCTACCAACCGAGCCACCCAAGCACAACTCACGCTCCATCCTCACAGCTTTACTTCTGCCAGTACGTCGTCTCCTACCTTCCAAAGTTAACAGAAGCTCTCCTGCGAACCTTGCAGAACTAGCACTCCTGAAAGAAAGGATATTGCGGAGACATGGCATAGCCACAGCCTGGGGAATATATCCAGAATGAGATTTTCACTCTGCAGCAGAGTGTGCGCTGATATGAAACTTCCTGGCAGATTAAAACTGCGTGCCGGACCGAGACTGGAACTCGTGACCTTTGCCTCTTGCGGGCAAGTGCTCTACCAACCGAGCCACCCAAGCACGACTCACGCTCCATCCTCACTGCTTTACTTCTGCCAGTACCTCGTCTCCTACCTTCCAAAAATAATAGAAGCTCTCCTGCGAACCTTGCAGAACTAGCACACCTGAAAGAAATGATATTGCGGAGACATGGCATAGCCACAGGCTGGGGAATGTTTCCAGAATGAGATTTTCACTCTTCAGTGCAGTGTGCGTTGATATGAAACTACCTGACAGATTAAATCTGCGTGCCGGACCGAGACTCGAACTCGGGACATTTGCCTCTCGCGGGCAAGTGCTCTACCAACTGAGCCACATAAGCACGACCCACGCCCCATCCTCACAGCTTTATTTCTGCCAGTACCTCGTCTCCTACCTTCCAAAGATAACAGAAGCTCTCCTGCGAACCTTGCAGAACTAGCCCTCCTGAAAGAAAGGATATTGCGGAGACATGGCATAGCCACAGCCTAGGGAATGTTTCCAGTATGAGATTTTCACTCTGCTGCGGAGTGTGCGCTGATATGAAACTTCGTGGCAGATTAAAACTGCGTGCCGGACCGAGACTCGAACTCGGGACCTTTGCCTCTCGCGGACAAGTGATCTACCAACTGAGCCACCCAAGCACGACTCACGCTCCATGGTCACAGCTTTACTTCTGCCAGTACCTCGTCTCCTACCTTCCAAAGTTAACAGAATCTCTCCTGCGAACCTTGCAGAACTAGCACTCCTGAAAGAAAGGATATTGCGGAGACATGGCATAGCTACAGCCTGGGGAATGTTTCCAGAATGAGATTTTCACTCTGCAGCGGAGTGTGCGCTGATATGAAACTTACTGGCAGATTAAAACTGCGTGCCGGACCGAGACTCGAACTCGGGATGTTTGCCTCTCGCAGGCAAGTGCTCTACCAACCGAGCCACCCAAGCACAACTCACGCTCCATCCTCACAGCCTTACTTCTGCCAGTACCTCGTCTCCGACCTTCCAAAGATAACAGAAGCTCTCCTGCGAACCTTGCAGAACTAGCACTCCTGAAAGAAAGGATATTGCGGAGACATGACATAGCTACAGCCTGGGGAATGTTTCCAGAATGAGATTTTCACTCTGCAGCGGAGTGTGCGCTGATATGAAACTTCCTGGCAGATTAAAACTGCGTGCCGGACCGAGACTCGAACTCGGGACGTTTGCCTCTCGCGGGCAAGTGCTCTACCAACCGAGCCACCCAAGCACGACTCACGCCCCATCCTCACAGCTTTACTTCTGCCAGTACCTGGTCTCCTACCTTCCAAAGATAACAGAAGCTCTCCTGCGAACCTAGAAGCACTAGCACTCCTGAAAGAAAGGATATTGCGGAGACATGGCATAGCTACAGCCTGGGGAATGTTTCCAGAATGAGATTTTCACTCTGCAGTGGAGTGTGCGCTGATATGAAACTTCCTGGCAGATTAAAACTGCGTGCTGGACCGAGACTCGAACTCGTGACATTTGCCTCTCGCGGATAAGTGCTCTACCAACCGAGCCACCCAAGCACAACTCACGCCCCATGCTCACAGCTTTATTTCTGCCAGTACCTCGTCTCCTACCTTCCAAAGTTAACAGAAGCTCCCCTGCGAACAATGCAGAACTAGCACTCCTGAAAGATAGGATATTGCGGAGACATGTCTTAGCTACAGCCTGGGGAATGTTTCCAGAATGAGATTTTCACTCTGCAGTGGAGTGTGCGCTGATATGAAACTTCCTGGCAGATTAAAACTGCGTGCCGGACCGAGACTCGAACTCGGGACATTTTGTAAGTAGGCTGTTTATGTTTTCTCTATGTAAGTAGGCTGTTTATGTTTTCTCTATGTAAGTAGGCTGTTTATATTTTCTTGTTGGCAACGTTAAGTAGGCTGTTTAGGTTTTTTTATGGTAACGCCACCTCTGTATGAAAATCACTGGCTGTGCTGTGTGCAGTCTGTGGCTGCTTTGCATTGTTGTAATACTCGCCATTGTAGTGTTGGGCAGCGGCAGCTGGATGCGAACAGCGCGTAGCGTTGCGCAGTTGGAGGTGAGCCGCCAGCAGTGGTGGATGTGGGGAGAGAGATGGCGGAGTTTTGAAATTTGTCATGAACTGCTATATTTATATATGATGATATCAAGGTAAATGCATTGTTTGTTCTCTACTAATACCTTTCATTTGCTAACTATCCCTATCAGTAGTTAGTGCCTTCCATAGTTTGAATCTTTTATTTAGCTGGCAGTAGTGGCGCTCGCTGTATTGCAGTAGCTTGAGCAGCGAAGATTTTTGTGAGGTAAGTGATTTGTGAAAGGTATAGTTTAATGTTAGTCAGGGCCATTCTTTTGTAGGGAATTTTGAAAGTCAGATTGCGTTGCGCTAACAAAATATTGTGTGTTAGTTTAAGCACAGTCATGCATAAATAGTAAAAAAGGGGACGTTTCATATGTCGACCCTTAGCCTAGGATACCTCACTGGAATCATCTGATTTTTTTCTTGTAGTTTGTGTAATTAGTGTAGATATTGTTTATTGCTAGCGCGTAATTATAGAGAGAATTTCCTTTGTAGTTGCAGTCTTTCATTGTGGTACAGTAAAACAGTTGTAGCATGCATGCAGTTTTACACCAAGTATTTCTCAGCAGCGCGTGCAATTAACTAGATATTTTTTCAGTGTTATGTTAATGTGTTCTCTTATTTTTGCTCTTCAAATTGTGCTTTTCTGTGTTGTCGTGTGAAATATTATGACAATAATGGCGTGTGAAAAACGTAATACTAGGCTCCAAAGTAAACTGAGAAATGACAGTGAAGACGAAAGCAGTGTGTTAGCGCCGCAGAGTAATGAATTAACAGACATTCAAAGTAGTAATTTGGTAACTGTGCATAGGGAAATGGAGCGGGCGGCAAACAATGGCGTGGACAGTGAAACAATTAGTGAAGAGGGACGCATTATCGAACGATCGGTCGGCAACAGCTCGCCTCAGGAATCCGAAATGACAGGAAACAATCTCGCAAATACTGTAGATTCAGGTTTTGGTTCCTCACCGTTTTCTCAAATAAGTCAAGACACATTTTCTGCTTGTCAAAATGTGAATGTTGCCGGTGCAAATTCACTGCCGAAAAGCACTGAGGAACATGTTCCAGACACCAGTGCATTGTTATTACAATTAATACAGCAAATGGGACAAACACAGCAAAAGCTTCAAAAGTTAGACACAATGGAACAAAATCTTCGAAAGTTAGACACAGTGGAACAAAATCTCAAAAAGTTAGACACAGTGGAACAAAATCTTAAAAAGTTAGACTCATTGGAACAAACTCTTGAACAAACACGTGAAGACTTAACTACTGAGTTACATAACATTGAATCGAAATGTCAAAAAGTCTGTAATGACGTAAAAACACAAATTTGTGAGCATTTTCAACCTATTTTTTCGCGGCATGAAAATGCATTACAGAATCACGAAGCAGCCATAAAAGAACTGCAAATTATTGTTCATGAAAATCATGAGACCTTGCAAGCTAAATTTGACTCAGTTGCATCTACCGATTCGGTTACGCAACTTGCAAAAACTCAGGATAAATTAAAGGACACAGTAGATTCGATTTCAACACAAATGGACACTCTGAAACTTGGT